>NC_141879.1:627682011-627985041 GCF_056163025.1 Triticum urartu | reverse complement strand
GCCTTAGCATTTTGTGCATTCTCGAGGGCCTTTGCAAGCTCGGACCCTTGCATCTTAGAGTCACGCTCCAAGGACTCGTACTTCTTGACAAACTCCTGCAGCTCTTGCTGAACCTCGCCGACTCGGGCCTCTTGCTTCTCGCGCTCGGCGCGCTCCTTGGCCACTTTGCCTTCGGCCTCGGACAGCGCCTTCTTCAGGGTCGCCACCCCGGTCGTGGCCCCTAGCAAAATTCATGATGATCATGTGATCTAACAACCATTTTCCTCTTTCTTTATCAAAAAATAGACGAGGTATCACTTAACTTTGTTCTCTTCGAGCTGCCTCTTGGTAAGGCCGAACTCTTCCTCGGACCGCTCAAGGTCCCGCTTCAGTGTGGAGACCTCCGCCGTGTGAGCAGCAACGGCCAGCAGTGAAGCATGCTTATTCACATAGACATATTCTGATTAGACTCATGTGATTATTATTTGATCCTCTGTTCGGCCTTTCTTCTGAACACCAAACAAAGCATCAGGGGCTACTGTCTATGCTGTAAAATTTTCTCACAATTTGATTACTTACCTCAAAGCCTGTTAGGAGGCTGGCACAGGCTTCAGTCAGTCCGCTTTTGGCGGACTGAATCTTCTTGACCACACCGCACTCATAATAGTGCGGTGATCTTCGTCAATGGAAGCACCACGAAGCGCTTCCAGCAAATTGTCTGATATCCTTGGATGGGCAGAGGCCATCGGCACAAACTTGCTGTCCCCGGCATTAGAGCCCATGGGAGTCTTGCCCCTCGTGCGCCCAGCGTCCGGAATGTCTCCTTGGGGCACTTCCGGAACTGTCTCCCCTTGGTTCAGTACCCTTTGAGACAGCACCTTAACGTCATCCGTACGGCGGGGGGAGGAGGCGGTCGGGAGTGAATCGTTGTTCATCTCCGACGGGCTGAAAGACTCATCCGAAGAGGATACGTCGATACGGGCTTTGGAGGGGCTGCATGATCATGTTCGGCATGATAAGAAGTAATAAAATAAAACATACCAAGAGCTATTATGGTATTCGGATACTTATGACTTCGCCAGGGGCTTGTCCCTGGGCAACCACTCCTCATCGCTAAAAGTGGCCGTTGTGGAGCAGTCCGAAAGGAGAGTCCTTCCCTTCTTGGACCCTTCGGCTTCCCCTGACGGGGAGGCCTTCCTTTTCTTGTCTCCCCCGGCTGGGGGGAGAACTTTCCTCTTCCTCCTCCTCGTTTTCATGGGAGGAGGGCGCCTCGGTGTTATCGGACGATTATTCCGATACGACCTTGCGCCGGAGACCTTTCCTGGTCCCCGTGGCCTTCTTCTTGGCCTTCTTCTCCGGCGCCTCATAGGGCGCCGGAACCAACATCTTCGTTAAGAGAGAACTTGCTAGATCCTCGGGCAGTGGGGCCGGACAATCGATCCTCTCTGCTGCCGTGACCCATTCCTGTTAAATGGCGCGGATGCTTAGATCCGCCACATGATTATACTGGGGAAAGAAACGTCTTATGAGATATAAGAAGCTTACTGGATTGGCAGGGCGCTTTGCGCTGAGTCCGCGATCCTCAGTAAGGGGAGGAGGTACCTCAGCAGACTTGAACAGCACCCTCCAGATGTCCTGGTGTGTCATGTCGAAGAGCTCTCGCAGCGTCTGGTGCTTGACCGGGTCGAACTCCCACATATTGAATGCCCGTCTTTGACACGGGAGGATCTGGCGGAAGAGCATGACCTGGACCACATTGACAAGCTTGATTTTCTTGCTTATCATGTTTTCAACATAGTTCTGGAGTCCGGTCAGCTCCACCGATGAACCCCAGGATAGGCCCTTCTCTTTCCAGGAGGTGAGCCGCGTGGGGATGCCGGATCAAAATTCGGGGGCCGCTACCCAGTTGGTGTCACGCGGCTCGGTGATATAGAACCACCCCGATTGCCACCCCTTCACTTTCTCCACATAGGAGCCTTCGAGCCAGGTGACGTTGGGCATTTTTCCCACCATGGCGCCTCCCCACTCCACTTGCTGGCCGACCACCACCTTCGGTTTAACATTGAAGGTCTTCAGCCATAGACCGAAGTGGGGCTTGATGCGGAGGAAGGCCTCTCACACGATGATAAACACCGAGATGTTGAGGATGAAATTGGGGGCCAGATCATGGAAGTCCAGCCCGTAGTAGAACATGAGCCCGTGAACAAATTGGTGGAGGGGAAATCCCATCCCATGGACGAAATGGGTAAGTAATACAACCCTTTCATGGGATTCAGGGGTAGCGACGATTTGCCCCTCTTCTGGGAGCCGGTGTGTGATGTCTGCGGCCAGGTATCCGGCTTCCCGGAGCTTCGTAATGTTCTCCTCCGTAACGGAGGAGACCATCCACTTGCCTCCCGCTCCGGACATGTTTGGAGTGGTTTTACGGAGAAAATGCGAACTTGGGCGCTGGAGCTCGAGTGCGCAAGAATGGATGGGTAGGGAAGAAGAACGCGTGGGTGAAAAGGAGGAGTCATGTCCCTTTATAAGGGCGGAAGAAGCTATGCGCCTCCCCACCTGCCTGGTAAACTCACTTATTCCCCAAGCGCCGTAATTGATGGCGCGGTTGGGTTACCCACACCCGTAGTGATGAGAATCCCGTGATAAGGGGACACGATCTCTGCTTCGACAAGACATGCCAAGAAAACCGCCTCGCAATGCATGTAGTAGCTGGTTGAGAAAAATGGTTCGAATAATGACCGGGCCATGGCGTGATGTCACGTTATGAAAAGTTGTCGGCAGATTAGATTTGTGGAAATATTATACTCTCTACGGTGGTATGTGGAATTTTTTTGCAGAGCCGGACACAGTCCTTGTGTTCAAAATATTCTATGGAGTATTCAGAGAAGGAACCGGCCTTGCAATGCCGAAGATAATTTGCGCGCCGGACTCATCGTCATTGAAGCCTGGTTCAGGGGCTACCGAGGGAGTCCTGGATTAGGGGGTACTCGGACAGCCGGACTATATACTTTGGCCGGACTGTTGGACTATGAAGATACCAGATTGAAGACTTCATCCCGTGTCCGGGTGGGACTCTCCTTTGCGTGGAAGGCAAGCTTGGCAGTTTGGATATGTAGATCTCCTCCCTTGTAACCGACTCTGTGTAACCCTAGCCCCCTCCGGTATCTATATAAACCAGAGGGTTTAGTCCGTAGGACAACAACAATCATAACCATAGGCTAGCTTCTAGGGTTTAGCCTCTACGATCTCGTGGTAGATCAACTCTTGTAATACTCATATCATCAAGATCAATCAAGCAGGACGTAGGGTATTACCTCCATCGAGAGGGCCCGAACCTGGGTAAACATTGTGTCCCCTGCCTCCTGTTACCATCCGCCTTAGACGCACAGTTCGGGACCCCCTACCCGAGATCCGCCGGTTTTGACACCGAGGGTGGATGCGGTCGCCGTTGCCGACGGTGAAAACCCATTCTCGGCACGTCCCAATCAGGGGTCCCCGCCATTCTCTCTCACAAAGCCGGTGAGTTTGCCTTCGTCCATTGCTCACTGCCGCGACATGGGTAGTTGCCTCACTACAAAAAAAATACACTTCCATGATGATATGTGTTTGTAATAGTAAGTCACATTTTCTGTCATGCATGTACATCCATGACAAATTTATGACAGAATCAAGATAGTCATACATGTGTTGTCATAGAAGTGTTCCATGACATTACCAAAATTATCATCACGAAAGTGTCCACTTCCATGACAATAAATCGCGCGTCACAGAAGTGCTTTCGTCAAGGGTGACCGACACGTGGCATCCACCGTAATGGAACATTGTTAAGCTATCGGGTCCGGTTTTGGATCCGATAACCCGTTAACAGCCCCGACCAATGGGGATTTTCTACGTGTAAAATCATCATTGGCTGGAGGGAACACGTGTCTGCTCGCCGTTGGGACAGATGTCATCCATTAATTGGACCCAAAGCGCCTATGATACATCGACACGTGGCACGGCCCAATAGAGGCCCATTCCTGTGAAAAGGCCAACCTGTTTGACTTGGTCAAAAGGTGGTGGGCCGGCCCACGCCAATCCTGTTAACAGCTTGTTCGCATATGGCCCATTTATAGCCTGCTAACCCAGGGCCCTTTTACGGCCTATCCGAATTAGGCCCAGTAGCGTCATGTGGGCCGTCCAATATAATTCCAGCCCGTTTTAACTTCCGGCCCATGTTTGGCCCATGACGTCTTTCAGCCCATATGAGGCCCTTAGTAACCCTCGGCCCATTAACGGCCCGTGGTAAAACTGGCCCGTAATGAACATTGTATCACTTTTTACCCATTAACGGTCCATTTTCCGTTGGGCCGTTTCTAGCCCATGTTATCTTTCGGCCTTCTCAGGGCCCATTTATTCTTGGGCTCATCTCCAGCATTCGTTTCCTTTCGGCCCGTTACTGTCATTTTCTGCTTGTGGGCCAAATTCAGCCCGTGGTTATAGTCGGCCCGTTTGTGGCCCATTAATACGTTGGGCCGTTTTCGTAGCGTCATCAAATATGGACGATTAATGACGGCCCGTTATGGTCGGCCCATGAACGGACGATTTCAACTCTAGCCCATTTACAACCATAATGTGGCCTATTATTGGCCCATGTTTGGCCAACCGATCATACGGCCCGTAGAAGGACCATTGATGATACGACCCGTAGAAGGCCCATTGTGTCTACGGCCTGTATAAGGCCCATTGTTTCTACGGCCCGTAGGAGGCCCATGTTAACTACAGTAAATATGTAGCCCATGGTTAATATGGCCTCAATTTAAAAAATAGGCTATTGCGGCCACTAGCAAACCGCGGAAAAAGAACTACACTGACTACAAGAAAACAAATAAACAAGACAATAAGGAAATAAATAGGCAAGCAACTTACGATAGGCTATCATGGCTATTACACATATTACATCCACTGGGCATCAAAGTTTGCCACCAGCGCAAATATAGGGAACAAAGCAGCATATAAAGGCCGCAGCAAAACAAGTCCAGAACTGAAACCACTTTAGAAGAGCTCAAGAAACAATATCCTGGGTATCCATAATGCTGGCAAGATGCTTAGCAAGCTTATTAACTTTCTCTTGTTTGGCGCTTAAATCCTCCAGCACTTGTTGTTGCACTAGAAAGTATGCATCTGAATTCTGCGGGGACTTCCTCAGTCCTTCGGCTTCCTGTCGCATAACATTTGATCGATGTCTTTCAACTTGAAGTTGAGACTCAAGAAGCCGAACTGATTCAGGCAGCAACTTCGAAGAGTTGGTGCCAGCAGTAGTAGCCAGTAACTCGAACACTACATCAAGACAGGACTTTGGGGTTGTCTTAGTGTCTTCAATATAGTTTTTATCAGCTTTCTTGGAGACCAACAGGGATGTCTCACTATCTTGAACCTTATCTGAATTACTTCCTGTACCATTGCATAATGGGGTACTCTTCTCCAATATTTTATCCGCATTCTAAAAGAGAAACAAACAAACACATCACAGGTTTACAATGTAGTATATGAAACTCATTTTGGTAAACCAGTTCAGTAGTAAGGTGGACAGTATAACAGCATGAAGCAAACATATATCTATGTAGTATGGTCACTGTGTGGTCTATATCATTCTAGTTTATGTTGCCAAATCAAGATAGATACAGTTCGAATCATATCTATTTAATACAAAGCAGCTTAGATAGAATATAAGTGTGGGAAACTACACAGCAATAACAACACTTGTAAGGTGCATGGCATGAGAATATAACTGTTTATTCAATTGAAACTGAAATCAACATAAAGCAAGTTACAACAGCAAACACGTTAAAGAAACAGGTTTAAAACATACCTGTTGCGCCATTGGAGTTTCAAATCATCCTTCAAATTTAAAATTAGTTGGTATGAGTAAATACAGTGATGCAAGAGCAAAGTAGTATGAACCATAGCTACGGAACCTAACCTGAGAACAATTCTTCTTCTACTTTAAGCGTTGACTTGGGGTTCGGAGTGGTGGTCCTCGTGCTTTGGGCACTACAGTTGCCTTACTAACTGCTCGTGTCTGGGTGCTCTGTGGTGGAGATGATGTTGTGTCAACGAGAACTGGGTTACTATCTGCTGGGGTTGGGGTTAGAAGGGGTGTAGCTGGTTCTCTGTCCAACTGGGTAGGGGTACAATCTGCGTGAGTCTGGGTTATGTGTGGTGGGGCTGGTTCTTGCGCAAGTACAACCGTGGTTCTATCTCCATCGACAGGTAGCACGATCTTTTCTGAAGACCATGTTTTTACTCCCACAGATACTACCATCACCCCCTCCAATTGAAATGGCTGATAAACAAGAGAAGTAATTGAATGTACAGACATTGTAAGATAGACAGGTGCTATGGATAGTAGGGAAGAAAACAGGTCATGAAATAATTCACATTTATGTTGTCTAACCAAGCATAATAGCAGGACATAATTTCACATATATGATGGCTAATTAAACAGGATAGCATGACACAATTTCACATGTATGATGGTTGACTAAATAGGATAGAATGACATAATTCAAAATATGATGACTATGTAAACAGGATGACATGATATAACTATACGATGTGTCTATTAAAGTGGTTGGCATGCCATAAATCACAAACATGCCGTCGATGGAGACATGATGGCATGATATAATTCACGGATAGAATGACATAATTCAAAATATGATGACTATGTGAACAGGATGAGATGATATAACTATATTATGTCTTTAGAAAATGGGTTGGCATGCCATAATTTAGATACATGCTGTCTATGTAAACATCATGGCATGATATAATTCAAATATATCATTTATATACTAAGGAAGTGAGCAGAGGGCAATCGCATATATGATGTGTCAACTAAGGAGATGGCATTCAATATCGTGTATATGATGTAAAAACTAAGCATTGCAATACAACATATGCATGATATGAGTAATATAGCCCTGCCAAGTTTGAGCATACACCTCAGGGGGATAATAGGACTGGTCATCTACCTCTGAATCCTCCTCTGAAGAGCTATCTGTAACCAGCAGCATATCTGCTTCACCAGTTAGCATTGTCTGCTCTAAAGACCTTGTTTTCACTCCAGATTTCACCATCACCAATTCAAATGGCTGATGCACAGGAAGAGCAGTTGAATATACAAACATTGTCGACAAAAGCAATGAGAAATACAAAAAAGGACGGCATGATATAATTCACATATATGACACTTGGCTAAACAGCATGGCATTGCATAATTCACATATATAATGCCTTGCAACAAGATAGCATTGCATAATTCACATATATAATGTCTTGCAACAAGATGGCATTGCATAATTCACATATATGGTAATTAGACACTAAACAGGTGGCATTCACACAAAGCATATCTAAACTAAGCAAATGACATAGCAATGCAAGATATCATACGTACGATATGAGCATCATAACCCTGCCAAGTTAGAGCATGCACTTCGGGGGGGGAATAGGACTGGTCATTTGTCTTTGAATCCTCCTCTGAGGAGCTATCTGTAACCAGCAAGACATGCGCTTTGTTAGATAGCATTTTCTGCTCTGAAGACCTTGTTTCCACTCAAGATTTTTCCATGACCATGCCGAATGGCTGATACTCAGGAAGAGTAATCGAATGTACTAAAATTGCTGACAAATTTAACATGTAATAAAAAAATGATGTCATGATATAATTCACATATAAGATGACTTGCTAACCAGGGTGGCATTGCAAAATTCACTTATATGATGCCTGGCTAAACAAGATGGCGTTGCATGATTCACATATACGATAAAGAAACTAAATAGATGGCATTAACACAAAGCATGTCTAAACTAAGCATATGCCATCTTTAGTGTATAAAGTAAGCAATGCAAGGCACCATATGCATGATATTACCAACATTGATAACCAACAAGTATAAGGGATCACAACTGTTTTCGAAGGTAGAGTATTCAACCAAAATTTATTGATTCGACACAAGGGGAGCTAAAGAATATTCTCAAGTATTAGTAGCTGAGTTGACCATTCAACCACACATGGAAACTTAATATCTGCAGCAAAGTGTTTAGTAGCAAAGTAATATGATAGTAGTGGTAACGATAGCGAAAGTAATGATTTTGGTATTTTGTAGTGATGATAACAATAGCAACGCAAAAGTAAATAAGCGAAGAACAATATATGGAAAGCTCGTAGGCAATGGATCGGTGATGGAGAATTATGCCGGATGCGGTTCATCATGCAACAGTCATAACCTAGGGTGACACAGAACTAGCTCCAGTTCATCAATGTAATGTAGGCATGTATTCCAAATATAGTCATACGTGCTTATGGAAAAGAACTTGCATGACATCTTTTGTCCTACCCTCCCGTGGCAGCGGGGTCCTATTGGAAACTAAGGGATATTAAGGCCTCATTTTAATAGAGTACCGGACCAAAGCATTAACACATAGTGAATACATGAACTCCTCAAACTTCGGTCATCACCGGTAAGTATCCCGATTATTGTCACTTTGGGGTTAACGGATCGTAACACATAATAGGTGACTATAGACTTGCAAGATAGGATCAAGAACTCTCATATATTGATGAAAGCATAATAGGTTCAGATCTGAAATCATGGCACCCGGGCCCTAGTGACAAGCATTAAGCATAGCAAAGTCATAGCAACATTAATATCAGAACATAGTGGATACTAGGGAACAAACCCTAACAAAACTAACTCGACTACATGATAAATCTCATCCAACCCATCACCGTCTAGCAAGCCTACGATGGAATTACTCACGCACGGCGGTGAGCATCATGAAATTGGTGATGGAGGATGGTTGATGATGACGATGGCGACAGATTCCCCTCTCCGGAGCCCCGAACGGACTCCAGATCAGCCCTCCTGAGAGAGTTTAGGGCTTGGCGGCGGCTCTGTATCATAAAACGCGATGAATCCTTCTCCCCTTAGTTTTTTCTCCTCAAAAGCGAATATATGGAGTCCAGGTAGAGGTCAGTGGAGCGTTAGGGGGCCCACGAGGCAAGGGGCGCACCCCCACCCTCGTGGATAGGTGGGGCACCCCCTGATGTGGATCTTCCTTCCAATATTCATTATAAAATAATGCTCCATTGATTTTCAGGTCATTCTGAGAACTTTTATTTCTGCACAAAAATAACACCATGGCAATTCTGCTGAAAATAGCGTCAGTCCGGGTTAGTTCCATTCAAATCATGCAAGTTAGAGTCCAAAACAAGGGCAAAAGTGTTTGGAAAAGTAGATATGACGGAGACGTATCGACTCCCCCAAGGTTAAAACTTTGCTTGTCTTCAAGCAATTCAGTTGATAAACTGAAAGTGATAAAGAAAAACTTTTACAAACTCTGTTTGCTCTTGTTGTTGTAAATATGTAAAGCCAGCATTCAATTTTTCAGCAAAGATTATGAACTAACCATATTTACAATAACATGTAGGTCTCATGTTTACTCATATCAAATGGCATAATCAACTAGCGAGCAATAATAATAAATCTCGGATGACAACACTTTCTCAAAACAATCATGATATGATATAACAAGATAGTATCTTGCTAGCCCTTTCTGAGACCGCAAAACATAAATGCAGAGCACCTTTAAAGATCAAGGACCGACTAGACATTGTAATTCATGCTAAAAGAGATCCAGTCAAGTCATACTCAATGTAAACTAACATTAATGAATGCAAATGAGAGCGGTGCTCTCCAACTATTGCTTTTTAATAAGACGATGATGACTCAACATAAAAGTAAATAGATAGGCCCTTCGCAGAGGGAAGCAGGGATTTGTAGAGGTGCCAGAGCTCGGTTTTGAAATAGATATGAATAATATTTTGAGCGGTATACTTTCATTGTCAACATAACAACCGAGAGATGGCGATATCTTCCATGCTACACACATTATAGGCGGTTCCCAAACAGAATGGTAAAGTTTATACTCCCCCTCCACCAACAAGCATCAATCCATGGCTTGCTCGAAACAACAAGTGCCTCCAACTAACAAGAGTCCCAAGGGATTTTTGTTTGCAGTTATTTTGATTTGATTTCCATAAAGCATGGGACTGGGCATCTTGGTGACCAGCCATTTTCTCGTGAGTGAGGAGCGGAGTCCACTCCTCTCGAGAATAACCCGCCTAACATGGAAGATATGAACAGCCCTAGTTGATACATGAGCTATTCAAGCATACAAAACAGGATATTTATTTGAAGGTTTAGAGTTTGGCACATACAAATTTACTTGGAACGGCAGGTAGATACCGTATATAGGTAGGTATGGTGGACTCATATGGAATAACTTTGGGGTTTATGGAATTGGATGCACAAGCAGTATTCCCGCTCAATACAGGTGAAGGCTAGCAAAAGACTGGGAAACAATCAGCTAGAGAGCGAAAACAGTCATGAACATGCATTAAAATTAATCAACACCGAATGCAAGCATGAGTAGGATATAATGCACCATGAACATAAATATCGTAGAGGCTATGTTGATTTTGTTTCAACTACATGCGTGAACATGTGCCAAGTCAAGCCACTCGAATTGTTGAAAAGAGGATACCACCCTATCATACCACATCAGAACCATATTTTAATAGCATGTTGGCATGCAAGGTAAACCATTATAAGCTCCTAGCTAATTAAGCATGGCATAATCAACTATAATCTCTAATTGTCATTGCAAACATGTTTATTCATAATAGGCTGAATCAGGAACGATGAACTAATCATATTTACAAAAATAAGAGAGGTTGAGTTCATACCAGCTTTTTTCATCTCAATAAGTTCATCATATAAACATCATTATTGCCTTTCACTTGCACGACCGAATAGTGTGGATAATAATAATAGTGCACGTGCATTGGACTAAGTTGTAATCTGCAAGCATTCAATTCAAGAGAGAAGACAAGGTAATATGGGCTCTTTATCAGATCAACGATAATGAATATAAGAGCCACTTTAACATTTTCATTATGGTCTTCTACTATCGACCCCCAAAGGAAAGAAAAGAAATAAAACTATTTACACGAGAAAGCTCCCAACAAGCAAAAGAAGAACGAGAAATCTTTTTGAGTTTTCTTTTTAATTACACTACAAAAAATACACTTCTGTGATGATACATGTTTGTCATAGTAGGTCGCGTTTTCTGTCATGCATGTACATCCATGACAAATTTATGACAGAATCAAGATAGTCATACCTGTGCTGTCGTAGAAGTGTTCCATGACATTCCCAAAATTATCATCACGGAAGTGTCCACTTCCATGACGATAAATCGCGCGTCACAGAAGTGCTTTCGTCAAGGGTGACCGACACATGGCATCCACCATAACGAAACGCCGTTAAGCTATCGGGTCAGATTTTGAATCCGATAACCCGTTAAGAGCCACGACCAATGCCGATTTTCCACGTGTAAAATTCTCATTGGCTGACGGATCCACGCGTCAGCTCCGCGTTGGCACAGGTGTCACTCGTCCAACGGTCGAGATGGGCCTATGATATGTTGATACGTGGACCGGCCCAAAAGTGGCCCACAAAGATTAAATGGGCCAGCCCAACCGAAGGCCCATAAGATTTAGCGGACCATAATGGGCCGGCCCAGCTAAAGGCCCACACGATTTTGCAGACCATAATGGGCCGGCCTAGCTAAAGGCCCACAAGATTTTGCGGACCACAATGGGCCGGCCCAGCTAAAGGCCCACTAGATTCTGCCGACCATAATGGGCCGGCCCAGCTAAAGGCCCAACATTCTCTGTCAAATCGGCCCGTCAACAGGCTGTCCTAAACTTGTCATCAACGCGGCCCATGGTCACTTCTGGCCCGTTAATAGTCCGCTATGTAATTGGGCCGAATTACGGCCCGGCGTATTTCCGGCCTGTTAAAGTTCCGGCTTCATTTGGGCCCATTTACAGCCCATCAAAACTTTCGGCCCATAAACGACCGTGAAGGATTTGGGTCATACTCGGCCATGTCTGACATTCGGCCTGTTAGAGGCCCACTATAGCTTTGGGCCACTTTCGGCCTGTTGTCATTTTCGGCCTGTTAACGCCGGACGTAAACCATGGGCCATATGTGGCCCAACGTCATATCGGGCCCATTAACGGCCCATATAAAAATGACGATAATCTAGCCCGATCGAAGTTCCGGCCTGTTAAAGACCCCTGTATTAGGTCGGCGCATTTACGGCCCATTCGAATTTCGGCCTGTTAAAGTCCAGTGGGTTATTTGGCACAATCAGGGCCCAATCTCACTTTCGGTCTATTAAAGGCCCATGTATTTTATGGGCTCGAGATATTTACACACCTGTAAACGGCCTATTTTTACTGAGGGCCCAAATTATGTTTAGGCCTGTTAAAGGCCCACTATGGGCACAGGCCTACCAGAAAAATATGAAAGCTTATGCTGATTGAGGCCCAGATATTTTTAGTGGGCTACATGCCAATTTCGGCGCGTAATCATTTTTAGCCCAATTGGAATGGGCCCGACGAATGTTGGCATGTTGGGATCCTATGAAGGTTTCGGCCGAATACATTACTAAGATAAACCTACACTATACAAAAATAGTGTCGTAATTACTGCAGCCTGAGGCAGCATCATAAATGTTGTATCACAACAAAATAAATTCCAACCATACAACAAAAGGCCTGTTGGCATAAAGTTTACAGTCCTTCCAGATAAAAGCACCATCAGATGTATAGAAGCACATATCATTTGACCTGAGTGCTAATGTTTCAGGCTGTAGAATCTGATGGAGCAGCACGATCTCCACCTTTTTTCCGCCATTTCTCTTGAACAACGAAGCGAATGTCTGATAGTCTGGTTTCAAAACCATTCATATCTTGACGACATTTCTCAACCACTATTCTTGTTTCCGAAACAACGTCCATTAGGGATTGGACTTGTGTCTGGAGCACAGATATATCACTCTGTCTAGCAGGAAGACTTTGTTCAGTAGGCGATTTGGACGAGGTTACCTTGACAACCAACCCAGAATTACGCAGGAAGGTGCTTTTTGCACTGTGTGGAGAGATACTGACGCATTGTAGCAAGAGGTGAAATTGTGCATGTAGTAGCCTTGTCACCTTCAGGTGGTTGTGGCTGTTCAATCATTTGTTCCATAGCTTCCTGAAAGTTTGAACTTATAGATTAATGTACCAGATAAGTTACTAATGAGACAAAAACAAACAAAGTAGGTTAAACGTTTATACATAACTTATTTTGGTGAACTAATGTAATACATTAGCATGTATTGTAGTGCCAACTACATAATAAAATCACTTTCAGAACATATGTCCATGTAGCATGCCTACTGTATTGTCTATTTCCTCACATTTGTTGACATCTAAGGATAAAGAGACATGGTTTAAAGTAGGATGAACATAGTATGACATCATTCACATCATGGGCAAACAGATATAAAACAAACATGCTATTTTATCATTGTGTGCGCACGTGAACATAACAACTAGATTACAGATCAAGACCAAAAGAATATCCTTCATCTCTTTTAAACCATGTAAGGTGAAATGATACGTTAAGACAACTGTGAATAAAAGTGAACAGAGTAACTGACATTGGCTGCAAACCAAGTAGTTAAATGAACACATCACAGTACCAATCAGTTCAAGGCAGGAGGAGTAAGGACTTACAATAGCGGCTTGAACTGGTGTGCTCATGCCCTTCATCTTGCTAGTGTGGCAATCCTTGAAGATTTGCACTGCATTCGGTTTAGGTTCTTTTTGGTCCGCACGGGATTTCCTCTGTATTTGGAACAAGTCAATATAGATACGATAATATGGCACAAAAAAAGAAGGAAGTAGCAGCTATTTACAAGAGCCTCGCAGTGTGCAATATAGCTATGAGATCCTGTGGTCTGTTGGAATTTCACTTTAGAACGGTTGGTTTTGTTCTTCAAACAGTTAGCCTAGAAGAAGATATACTTGTAAGGCACATACATAAATACAAGTTCAATATGTGGTCTGATCAAATACATATAGCCTACCTGATTCTTTGGATCAGACCAGTGTTTAACGAGGGCTGTCTAGTCTTCATCTGTAATATATTCCACTAGAGATGTTTGGGCGATTTCATTGTTAGCCTTGCCTTCAAAGTGAGATTTTCTAAGGTGGTACCGATACTGTCGCAGGGCAGACTGAAAAACATGAGTGCATGCTTGTCTAGTTGCATCATCTTTCGAATCCAAGTTGAACCTCATCTGTTGAAAAAAAGAATGTGAGTCTTATTAGGAGGAAGCTAGAAAGTATGGGATAGAGCAAGACAATATTACTAATTGCGATGAATAACATTACTTACGGATAAATGGTCAAGGAAGGTGTTAAACTGGGTATTGTCTTTCTCATTCCTGTACTGGATCCACGTTGGGAGGATACGTGCATGACACCTAACGGCAACGGCTTCCTCTGATACTAACTTGGCTGACTCTGTAGCATCACGTGGCCTTTTTAAACCTGCCTCAAAATGGATCTCCATTCTTCCTCCTTTAGATTTTGTTAATCTGTCAAGCATTATCCCTGATGTCTGTTTCCGCTTGCACCGTGGTGCTAGTTCAACAACGAATATGGAAAGTGTTAGTGTACATCAAACTGTGAGAGTACATATAAAGGATCATGCAATTGCAACTTGACTCGGTCAGGTACCGTCTTCGTGTTGATGCTCATGAGGTTCATCTAATCTTGCCAAGTCCTATTGTGTCAAGACAGAACCAATATCACAGTGGCGACTTAAAGGTGCCTTACCATAAGATATAGTATGTACCAAAAACAGGATAGCGTGTCATATTCACATGTATCATGTGTAAGCTAAGCAGATGCAGTTTACACTAATTAGGAGCACTACGAGCTAGACACCATATGCAACATGCAACCAGATATCACACTGCCAAGTTAGAGCAAGCACCTTGGATGGTGGAGTAGGGGAGCGGAGACTTGGACCTTATAATGCACTATCCGTACAAGGAGAATCGATACAGATGCTCCGTTTACATTGCTGCTGAGGACCACCATCATCGCCTTCCTTACTCTTTTCCTTCCTCTTTCTTGATTTTGCGTTGTCAAGTCAAACCCACAAGAAAAAGGAATAAAATTTGATCTTCAGAACTCATTGATGCATGATACTGACGAACACTACTTTCATGTAAGACGAACACTACATATCACACTGCCAAGTAAGAGCAAGCACCTGCGATGGTGGTGTGGGGGAATTGCGGTGATCAACTAGAGAGCTACGTTGACTATCTTCATTTAGCCTTGCTGTTTCTTGAGAATCATGTGGGGAGGATGACACTGCACTCTTTAAACGAGTATGGCGTCTCACAGAAACCCACCCGGGTGACTGTCTCATCATAAGTGATTGACGAGGGATACAAAAGAGCATTAGTTTGATGTACGAACATGGTTAATAGACATATGTAGTATGTATCAAAAACAGGAAGGCATGTCATTATCAAAGGTATAATGTGTAAAGTAAGCAGATGCAATTTAACCAAATTGGAAGCAATACAAGCTAGACACCATATGCAACATGCAACCACATTTGACAGCGCGAAGTTAAAGCAAGCACCTGGGATGGTTGTGTGTGCCAATTGAGATCATCAACTGCATAGCTAAGTTTACTGTCTCCAACTGTTGACACTGCACCCGTTAGAGCGCTGGAACGCTTAGTGCTTATCTTCGAATTACACTAGAGCGACTTCTATCTTTTCTTTTCTGCATTCATCAACACTGCGTCAGAGTCTGAAATACCCATGCATAAAAAAACAATAGTGTGAGTATGGGTGAAGTGTGTGCACAATTAGTACAGTGTAAAGGTAGCAGATAGCAGGTCGGAGAGAAATAAATGACGGGAGACATATGATAGCTCTACAACATGCATGGCACACTAAATTACTACATGATTCTATGAAAATAATAGTCGACTGAAAGCAAATAGGTCAGTCCATTTTTTCTGCACCGTCCGATGTACAAAGAACGGGCAGATCGCCTTCATCTACCTCCAGCGAGTCAGTGTTGACGATCTTCCTCGAAACGCCAGCAACCACCGGCCCAGTATTCCTCCCCTGCATGCGCCCTCCCCTCGACCTCACCGCACCGCCGTGCTTGGCACCGCCCCCTCGGCCATCCATTCAAGCCCCGCCGACCTCCAGATCGGGCACAAGCAGCTCCTGTGCCCCACACCCCTATGATAGACACCGATGCGCCGCTTCCCCAGGGAACAGGCGGACTAGGTGCTCTGCGCACCTAAGCGGGTGCTGCTTCTTTTAATTGCGGTTCGACTGACCCTGAATTGAAATCCAGGCGGGCTACTGACCTCTAGCAAAGGTGAAATAGTAAAAGGGAGGGAACCTTGTGCATTTAGTATCACGAAGAAGATGCAGTAAGAAGTGCTCAACTAGTTTCTTTCGTGGGATAAATACCGTGTGAGCGGAGACGTAAGATTTGCATGAATAAGGGAGGAGGAGTACCTCTTTCTGCTGGCAGTGTTGTGTCCTCCTTCTGTTTTTCCGACGATCTTCTTGTTTTTCGCCGGAAACCAGAAGTTGTGGAGGACAGTGCAGCTTTGGACGAACCCATGGCCATGTTGTTGAGTGTAGTGTGGTGGCCGTCTGTCGACCGTGGGGAAGCAGATCCGAGGCGGCGAACGACGGCGTAGCGGGAACAGCTCCGGTGTGGTGGACGGTTGCGACAGTGGAGCCGCAGTAGTGAGGCGCAGGACGGCATGGTCGGAGTGGTTCTGGTATGGCGCACGTCGGCGTCGGCGTCGTGGAGGCAGCTCTTCCTCGGCTTCAGCTGCTAAGTCCTTGAGGGCGTTGGGGTTGCGGTTGCGTTGGACGATGACGTCGGGGTACCGGCTCCGGCGTGACGGAGGAGGGCGGCGGTGGATTGGCCGCTATGGGGTGGAGGATGGAGGAGGCTGGGGTTTCGTGGCTGGTGGAGAGGGCGTTTTCGCACCCACGGAGTATGAATGGGGAAACGGAGGGAGGCGGGGAACAATGTTTCGGTTTGAGACACGCTTGTTTGAAATTTGGGGAAAGTTACAAACTTTCCCCCCATCTAAAATTTCGGACATATTTCAGGTGTCCCAAATGTGGGCAGAGATTTCGGTCGAGCGCATGGGTAGGCGCTCACGACGTATGAATGCTTCTCTGGCGTCTTGGTGAAGTTACAAACCTACCCCGGTTTAGACCTTTGGACATCGGGCCGATAGGCTACACGGGCCAGAGTCAGGACAGTAATTTCCTACCACCAAAACATTAGTCTCGCGCGGTTTTGGGTGACCAGAGGCCTATTTGGCGCTTCGTTCAATATTTGGGAGCAGAAGCATTAGGCCTCCTTTGGTTTGTAGGATTTTTGTAGGAATTCTATAGGATAGGATTTGCAAAGGAAAAATTCCTTTGAAGCCCTTTGGTTTGTAGGAATGGATTCCTATTCCTATGTAGGATAGGAATCAATCCTTCATGTTTTGTAGGAAAAAACATTAGCCTAGACTCAATGGAAACAATCCTATCCTATGCACGAAATGACATCTCTTTCTCTATAGGAATTGACATGCATGTCATCTCACTTCCTATGATTTTCCTATTCCTATAAAATTCCTATCCTATGAACCAAAGAAGGCCTTAACGTTTTCGGTTCTCTTGAATTGAACTTTCAGGATTTGTCAAACTTCACAAATCTTTACTCTTAAAAATCCTGAAGCTACGATTATTTTGGAATGGAGGGGGTACATTTGAATATACATTGTACACGAGTATATATTAAAAAATATGCAACTTACCTCAGTTCATGCATGGTTCCAGATATAATCTCCTTGGTTGCAAAAAAAAGTTAGATATGCGTATGAATATATATAGCATGTTCAAACTCACAACAAAGATTGATGCCCCCTTTTACATCTGATTTACAAATCCCATTATCTCGGGTTCAAATAGATGAATGCACTTCCTATGAATTCGAATCTTCGAAACCCCCTTTATGTTGAATTCGACATGTATTCTATTTCGTAGCTAGCAATTTGGAATGTATCCATGCAAGTGACAAATGTATAAAGTGCTTCACACTAACAACATGGAGTGCACTAATTAATGTTTATATATGAATTGCAAAAGCATCCATTGCCTGTATTTCAAACCGCTCTCACTCTATGGATCAATAATATGAAATAAACACATGCACATGTTAGAATTCAATTGCAGTTGAAGAAAGAGCCTACTCCTGGTACTGTATATTAGTGATAGGGGTGTGTACAAAGTACACGTGAATACCGGGCATTGTGCGTGTGTGTATACTGTCGACGAACTAGCCCCCAAGCTCGTATAACATACTAAGGGCCTAGGGTTACAAATCATATATAGTCGGCTTATCACCAGTGGGGATAGAGTCCTCCGCAACTCTGGTAGCTTCGTGTTGTACGCCGAGTCCTCCACATGGGTCTTCGTATAACACGTCTCGGTCCAACCTATATGTGGCGCAGGATGGAACTGACCCATGAGTCTTCATGTTGACCCACCACAACTAGAAATGATGTGCCCACCACACCACACACGCAATCAGCCACTAAGAAAATAAGCATATACAATAGTACAACGGTATCTAGCTCACGATACGTCTCCATATTTTGTTGATGACACTGACGGACTTTGCATTTGATGTGTGCTCCGTATTTTGTTGACGACACTTACGGTCATTGTATTTGAAGCGAAAGAACGATATGGTCACTGGACTTCAGAATAAGCTCATCACGGTCACCACATACATTTTGTCGTGCTAACAAACATGTGGTTGGATGGTTAGAGGACAGTGGTTTCTCGAGCCCACCAAGTTTAATGTCCCGGTGATCGCATTTATCTTGTGTTAATTTCAGTATTTTCCGGCGATGAACGTTCAGTGGGAGGAGACGTTCCACTCGACTACGAGGCACCTATGGTGACTTCGTAAAATCTCAAGATCATATATGCTAGCCCACTCTCTCGAAGGTGCTCATAGGGGTAGGGTTCGCGTGTGCGCCCTTATAGCGGTGAGTGCTTGCACGTATATATGAGCCCTTGCGTATGTACCATGTTCAACAAATACATATCATGATTATACGGTCACTGGCTCACCCGTACAACTCCGTATTTTGTTGATGACACAATCAATTGACCAGTCAAACGTTCCACGCGGCACAACTAGTGTTGCACCATCGGGGCGCGTAACCGTGGGGCCCACCTGTCAACCCGTATATGAAAGAAAGAAATGGTAGTTTGAGTATGTAATGTGTTAATAAAATAGGACTACATTTTAGGGTGATCATACAGTCACTGGCTCACCATACAACTCCGTAATTTGTTGATAACACGATCAATTGACCAGTCAAACGGTCCACATTCAGTTGCGCACATTACCATAGGGCGCACCCGTCAGCGTGTATATGAAGGACAGAAATGGTAATAAATTAGTGGTCGGTGGGTATTCGAAGTCGTGAGACCTCTGGTTGGCAGTCATCGGTGGTTGGGGGGGTTCATTGGGCGGTGGGGTGGGGATCCCCGGAGAAAAAGCTCGGCGGGGGGGGGGGGGGCTAGAGGGATGGCTAGTGCGGCGGCGGACCGGCGGTGGGGAGTGGTTTCGGGGAGGGCGGGCCAGCCATGGGCGGCGGGGGCTGGCGGTTCGGCCGGTGGTGGCTGGCGGCTCAGGGGGGGTGGAGTTTGATGATAAACTGGAGGCCCTTGATTTCGTATCCAACGGCTGGAAAATCTAATGACCAGATATGAAAAAGTCAGTCGACTGACGTGTAGCCTCATCCCGCATGTACACATGCACGCACGCAAGACACGCACGCATGTAGGCATGCAACACTGACACGTACACACTCACGCATGCTGACGTGCAACACTGACACGTACACATGCACTCACGAACACACGCACGTACGCACCCATGCATGCAACATTGAAACGTACCCTTGCACGCACGTAACACTCGCACGCCTGCATGCACACAGCACACGGCGCAAGACACACGTTCAATCTATACATGCATGCACCCTTTGTTAAGGACATGGATTGTTACAGGTATTAATCAATCTTATCTGTGATAAGCAGAACATTGATGTTTGCAGCGGTCTTTATGAATCACAACATATCGAACGGGCTATCAACATAGTAGGCTTATCTACATGAAAAAGATGACGTCACACTCAATGAACAATCATCGGTTTATGAAATGCCCGCTTCTGACTGCCCTGGCCCACCAAAGGTTCGTCTGCTATGCGCTGCCTGCGTTGGGTCACTGACATGCATGCCATGCACCCGAAGAGCCCACATGTCAGTGGAAGAACGGCGCGGTGTCCTAGGTCAGAGTCGAGGGTGCTACTCGCGGCACGCCCGGCTGAACACGCCTCCGTGCTGCATTCAAACGCCTCCATGAAACCCGCCCGTGTGGAAGCTGAGAAACCCACTCTAGACACACGTCCGTTCATGACCGGGCCACTCCCCTATCTCCTCCACCATTTTGTCCACTCTTACAATGGCTTGCAAAGATTAGTTATTCCGCATCCCAGCCGGCTGGGTAGCCCGCCAGATACGAGCTATGCAGCTCGCTGACCCACCTCCCTTCCCTTGCCCGATGGAGCCAGTTGCCGCCCCAAGCCGGCGCGCGGTTCAGCAACTCGCTGCTCCAGGCCAACTCGACGAGGAGCGGCGCACGGGTGTCGTTTCTGTCGTCCATGCCGCTGCCTCGTACCGCGTCTCCCGTTTCAGTGGCCGAGACTCCCATGCCGACGGCCGCGCCATGCAAGCAGCAACAGAAGCCGGGTGCACGGAGAGAGACGAGTCGGTAGCCAGCGCCTCCGCGTCCGCCGCCATCATCAAGGAGAAGTAGAACACAGGAGGCCGCCGCCGCTTGGGTCCCATGAAGGCCACTGCGGAGGCGACGCCGGCATACACAGCAGGTGTCTTGTCGGATCCTTTTGTTGCGACGACCTTCGTCGACCCCGCATGGGCTCCACGGAAGAGGGGAATGTTAGGATGAACTCAAGCCGGTGCCGGCCATGGCGAAGTAGTGGCCGGTGATGAACTCGAACAGGTGCCGGCCACCATCATCTTCGGCACTAGCCAATGATATCAGTTGGGCAGTGGGGAAGCGAGCTGTCCTTTATGCTGAAGCATATACCTCCGGGGCTCCCAGCAGTCCGGTGATCGTGCTGCCAGACATGAGGAACACAAATTGATCGGCGGGCGACCATTTAGGCCAGGTATTATATACATGTGCTGTCCAGAACTAGCACCGCATAGTTCATTTGAATGTAATGAAATCCGTCATGTTTGTATTAAAATCCGGTATTTCATATGATTTTTGTCATTGTTTATATGAAATATCAGTTTTTCTACGTGTTTGCATAAATTTCGTCCGGTTGGTTGAGTTGATGTCATAATGTGTGCGGCTACGGTTGGATGGCGTAATTTGCGGGTCGCCGGTCGGTCTGCGGGCGGCTCGGGCGACGTTGTGGGACAAAAAAACACAGCTCGTGCGAGCTCGTCTCCAACGTGCGCGCTGGAGGATGCATGACAGCATGAGCACCCGAGCCATTCCTCGTTCATCGGTGGCAAAGGCACCAGTGGACAAAAGGGTCACCAATATTTTGGCTACCCCGGGCAAGATCCAAACAACCCCTCCCCATAGATTCAAATCCCTCGTTCGCCGTGGAATTTTGCCGTGTGTTGTTTTCATTGACTAGCAAGATGCACGTGCATTGCACGGAACATCAAGATGCATTTTTTTACAAACTCCCGCATGCATGCAAGGGATAATTAATGTCCTCCTTTGCTAGTACCACGAGGCAAACACCATTAATATTGCATCTATTAGTGTTAGTGGCCTTGTATATCTGCAAATTGTAATTTTGATAGTGGCCCCTTGCATATAAAAATGGAGGGAGAAAGATGAGAGATAATGTGAGGAGGAGTGGGGCGTGGTGGTGACTCGTGGTCGGACTGGGCGGAAGCATGGGGATGGACGGCGCATTATGTCTAGGTTTGTATCTCTCTCACACATACCCACGTAGGTGGGGGACGTGCACGAAGCGAAGAGGTGCACGCACGGCGCACGTACTCCCGTCTCTTTCCCAACCACACCCGCGCGGGTACACGGTGGAGCTCATTTCTGTACGAAAAAGGCAGCCCACGTGGTAATTTGGCACATGTACTGGTTGTCCACTTGGTGGTGGGAGGATCGTCTACCACGGGTGAACAAACAAATTGCGACTTGACGCGTTATGTTAAATTAAAAAAAGAGGCAAACCATGTGGGGCCTACCTTAGAGGCAAGGCTCTATACACTGGAGTACTTTTGATGTGTCCCGTCAACTCGCAGAACGAGGAGAAGCTTGCTTAGTATGCCGTCTCCCCCACCCACGGGCGCGGTGGCTCGCAGGATGAGGTGAAGCTTGCTTACTATGCCTTACGCCCGCTCCCTCGCCCACGCACGCGGTGGCTCGCAGCACGAGGAGAAAATTTTACTACTCCCTCCGTTTACTCCTCGTCCCTACTACGTACTTTGGTTAGTACTCCCTCCATTTACTTATACAAGGCCACTATAAAAAATACATTTTGCATCTATACAAGGCACAAATAGTAATCGAGACAAAATTTACTACTCCCTCCTTTCCAGTTTATGGCTCAATTTCAAAATCTCTCCAACCAAGGTAGACGGTGAGTGGTCGAATTAATTTCGTATTTTGCACAAGTAATTAGTACGCTCGTTTTTCTCAAGAAGTTATGTTTACCGAGGCATTAATTAGAACGAATGCATGAATGACCACTAAATTTCCATGAACTTGTACATGCATTGGTTAGTTTCCTCTTGACACTACTTGCGTCGGGTGATCTAACGCACCTCGAAATCCAACATGTAATGGTACTACTACTAGTATAGTAGAATTGAGACTTATCAAACGGAAAAACGAATGTTTTTTAGATGAGCCCTATAAACCCTAGTGGGTACGTACTCCGTAAAAACAGATTTTTCCAAAACTAAGTCGCTCCCTTTCATGAATTCTGTAGTATACTCCTCCGTCGACGCTCCCTTTCATGAATTATGTACTTCCTGTCGCCGACATGTGGGACATATAGCAACCGGGTCGACGTGTCAAGCACCAAATAACAGTGCAGAACAGCAGGGGGACGCACCCCACTCGTACCGGCCCAGTAGTAGTAATGAGCAATGAGACGTCAAATCACAATGCAGCACTTTCCCAGACAGATGAAGCAACCATTATTTCACACTTCGGTTCGCCATCATCTCAAACCACGTACTAGTATTGCTTCTGCCTCAAGAGGGACACGTGCATCGCCTTGGTACATCATGACACGTGGGACCGCATGACAGGCCATGCTCCCCCGTCGATCGCTCGGTAAAATCACCTTATTTTTCATACACTTCCTCCGTATCGGTTTACTACATGGCATGCACGCCGTTCTAGGTTGAGAATTTAACTGGCTATATATGTGATGAACAGTACTCTAGCCTTTTAAAAAATGTATACTTTTGTACAGTAGTACTATCGATGGATTGCGCTATGGAGCAAAAATTGAAATTAAAAAAAAGGTGGTACATATAGAGAGCGCTCGTCGCCAAATTATGCATATAGTACTATTAAAAAGGCTAGTCACAATAATGGTGTCCAGCACAACCCACCCCTCAAATAAAACTAAGAGAGTGCTTGGATATGTTTTAGTCCCATGACTAAAAGTAGTGGGACTAAAACATGCTAGCCTCACCCATGCTTGGATCCAAATACTAAAAAGGCTAAAATCAAGTTAATGAGCATTTATTATCCTCCAAACCCTCCAATCCAGAACTCGCCTGTTTTAAAGGACGGGAGTTAAATGAGTAGAGAGAGGACTAATCCACATTTTAGTAGGGGTACTATTGAGGATATCACTACTAGGCGTAAACCGGCCTATCTGGGCCGGGTTAACTTCTTCAGTAGTTAACTATGTTGAAACCCAAGAAGGCAGATGAGGGCTCAAGGCCCATAGTCGATTCAAGGCTTGTAGCCGTAAACCGGCGTTGGTATGTAACTTGTATTGTAAGTTAGGAATAAACCGGACACATCTATGAGCCGGTATTGGGAATCTGTGAACCGACGGGCATCACCCGTGTATATAAGGGGACGACCCGGCGGCGGTTCAGACAACAGACAACAACTCGAGACATAGGCGAAGCTTGTTTGCTCCCTAGTCATCGAAACCCCATCAATACCATCACAACTAGACGTAGGCTTTTACCTTCATCGAAGGGGCCGAACTAGTATAAACTCTCTTGCGTCCCTGTGTCCGCTTTAATCCCTTCAAGCTAACCCGTCGCGATGGCTCCACGACTAAGCACTACTAGGGAAAAGCCTATACACAGAATTTTACCAGTAGCGTTGTACAAAATCAAGCGCTGCTGCTACTTAGTAGCAGCGTGCGTGAATAAACCGCGCTACTGCTATGACTTTAGCAGTAGCGCGTACTAGCGAAAAGCGCTGCTGCTACGTTCGAACTGGGCGCACATGGCTAGCCCAACCTAGCAGTAGCGCATATAATGGCCCAGTGCTACTGCTAATCTCCTTAGCTACAGCGCACTTATGTGTAAAGCGCTGCTGCTAACAGAAATAAAATAAAGTGAAAAAAGGGAAAAAGGAGAAAGGAATAGCAGTAGCGGGTTTCAGTAAACGCGCTATAGCTAACTTAGTTATAGCGCGTTTCCAGAAACGCGCTACCGTTACGTTTCACTTAAACAGCGGTTTCCCCCCACCCCGCCCCCGGCCACCAATTCTTCCCCAAATCGTCCCTCGCCCTCGCCGCCGTCTCCTCACCGCCGCCGCCCAAGGCCGCCCTCAGCCTCACCGCCGCCGCCCGAGGCCGCCCTCAGCCTCACAGCCGCCGTCCAAGGCCGCCCTCCACGTCACCGTCGGCGCCCTTCACCTCACCGCCGCCCGAGCCGGCCTAGGACCGCCCTTTCCCGTGCCCGAGCCCGCCCTCTCCGCCCCTGCCTCCGTCACCAAGCACCTCCCCGCCACCGTCTCTCCCCTCTCTGTAAGTCCCCCACCCCTCCCCCTCACTCATCTCTCTTTGTATTCTAGAAAAAAAAAATTAGATCTAAATTAGATGTTTTTCAGTTAGGGCACTAGAGTTTTGCTAGGTTAATTAGGTTAGTAGTGCTGCTAGTAGTATTGGTACAGTAGGTTAATTAGGTGATGTTAAATGAATAACCTAAATGAATGAAATTAGTAGTTAACTGAAAAAAATTTCCTTTCATCATTATAGAGCACTAAAGTTAACTGAATTTTGTTCTATTAGTAGTTAAATGAATTTTCTTCTACACTTTGTTTTTGAATTAGCTTGCGAAATTTGGACATGTGGTTGCTCGTGTATATTTGGACACTGTTTGCAGGGAATGATGCTTAGTGGCCTATGTTTTGCCGGAATGTTGATTCATTTCTTTTCTGGCAAATTTCAGGTTCTCGATTTGTCCACTTTTTAGCAAAGCTCATGCCAAAATTTTCCGTGAATTTCGGCATGACTTGTGCTACAAACTAGGACATATCGAGTGCCCGTGATTTGCCGCACCAGGAAGGAGTCAACATTCCTGCAAAACAATAGGCCTTTTTATGTCATTATTCATTTTATTAGGTCTAGAATTAATTGACTAGATTTAATCATAGGAAACATGGCTAGCAACGATGAAGGACATGGTTCTGGTGATTGCGACGACGCCTACCGGGCGGCAGACGAATTTTTTAGCCTTACCGATGATCAACCGATGTTATTGCTGGGCCCACCGGTGGCATCGGGGACTGAGACCGACACGCAGACCAGTGCTGAGACTGAGACCGGCGCTCAGACTCAGACCGGCATCGAGACTGGCGCTGAGACTGAGACCGGCGCTGCCTCGGGGAGCGGAGCCGGTGTAGAACCGAAAGCAAAGAGGCAACGGGTTCCTAACAAACTCAGGACTACTAGAGTGGTGGTCACGGAGGTGGACGACGGCAATTTTGAGCCAACGGCGCCTGAGGAAGCGCGTCGATGCTACGGCAATCAAATAGGCTGCATCGTACGGACAACCGCCACCATCAACGATGAGAAACTATAGAAGATAGAAAATATGAGGAGCTCCCTCCTAAAGAAGTTTCACCAGATATTCTTGTTCCCGAGCCGGAATGAGAAGGATTATAAAGATCCAAATGAGGACCTGGCAATGAAGAAGTTAAACAAACACGCCATGACCAAGTTTAGCGACGCGTTGGCCGCCTGGAAAAATTGAGTGAAAGCAAGGATCATCGACAAGAAGGAACCCTACTCCGAGATTGTAAAGAATAATCCGACAATCACGGAAGAGCAGTTTCAAATATTCAAGGAGGCTTGCGAGGCCGAAGATGCCCAAAAAAATCTAAGTACATGAAGGGGCTTCAAGAGAGGAACATTGGGAGCCACCACCTTGGAAGCCGTGGTTACGGCGGAAAGAGGTCCAAATGGGCCAAGGAGGACGCGGAAGCCACGAGTCTGGGCATCCCAGACCCCTTGGCGGAGTTCACCGTCCCGCAGGAGTGTGACGTCCTCAGGGCCCGGCACCGTTGGGACCCAGTAAAAAAGGTTTACGAGACAACACCGGTCATTACGGAGTTCATGAGACTGCTGGTAATTTTAGTTTCTGATCAATTCGACTGCATACGTTAGTCATATTTGTAAACGATCGTTGTGCCTTTTGCAGAGAGAGCAGCACAGGATTGCGGCCGAAAGCGACTCGCCGTCTGAGGCATTGGCGAGGCCCAAGTGGGACACTCCATTCAACCGGGCGTTGAACATATTGAAACAACAACCGGTGGATACTCGACCATCGTATGGATGTGTGCACGGTGTCGGAGACGGCGCCACGTGGAAGAAGTACTACCGTGAGACCACGGAGGAGAGAAAGGAAAGATGGAGGTTAAATGAAGAAAACATCGACAAGAGGGTTGAGATTGCGGTTGAGAAGAAATCAACTGAGACAGTCGCAACAGCGGTAGCTGCCGCAAAATAGGTGGCTTTAGATATTTCTACTACCTTGGTTCCGGCCGTTTTCAATTAGACCAGGCAAAATCCAAAAAAGATGCAGCGGACTTTCCCCTTACTGACTTCTTGGCAGGGAGCAGCTCGACTAGCATTGCACCAGCACCTGCAGCTGCACCTGCTCCCGCACCGGCTCCCGCACCAGACGTGCTAGGTGGTGCTTCGTCTTTGGCTGAGCTCGACGCCCTCACGGTATCTGTCACACTGGCCCCCTTCAATATAAATGTATAATCTCCCATTTTCGTTGCCTTTCGGATGTATCACGTCGCAGACTTTTCTTTGCAGGCCGACAAAACCCCGTGCACCATATTGTACACCATCGGTGACCAGAAGGTGGACGTGGGGAAGGCGACGATAATGGAGCCGAAGGAACCATTGTTCCACAGCCGGCCGATCCCCCCGAACGTCTTCAAGGTTTCCGTGGCCAGTGTCAAACCGGGCCACGAGAATTTGCCTCCTCCGGTACTACTGGGGGATGACGACGAGACACCAGGGCGGCTTGGTGATTGTTGCAATGCTGGGTGGGTCCTGTTGTGGCCAAAGAGTCTGCTTCGTCCGGAGGCGGCCGGGAGCACACCCACGAGCACGCAGCCTCAGCAAGGTATGAACATCAACACCCCACCTACCCAATTATCGTCGGGTGTCGGGTTGGGTGATAGCGGACGGGGTAAGGAGGAGGCTCCATTAGTCGCTGATGACGTCGCCATGGATGAGGATGAGGACGACGATGGCGCTGCTAAACAGTATGTCTATACTGGCGCCTCCTCAGGGTTTGAGCGTCATGAGTCGTTGCCTGAATTGTCGTCTCAACATATTATGGACGACCTTACGGTAGTAAAGAAGTTTAGGAAGAGAGCGAGGAAAGGCAAAAAAGCTGTTTCTATGATCCAGCCGCCTCAGCAGCCTCGGCTTCAGGACCGTATAGATATCCCCGGTGCGGATAAATGGCATATCCCCGCTCAACCAATCCTACCTGCAACAGCGCTACGGGCCAGATTCGGCGATCTAAAGAGACTTCATGATGATGTGCTGTGGGTAGAGAAAGATCTCATCGCCTCGAAAGATCCAGGATACCCACTCTACGTGGTTAACATTCCGCGGCAAATGTCGTACGTCGACAGCTTCCCCGCGGATAAGTTCTTCCTCCGATTCGATTACATATTCGACATGTTTCACGTGAAGAAGCTGGATTTTACGTTTGTCCGCCTTTATGCCTTGCACATGAACTACATCATCGGGGTTGAGCAGATATCTCATATCTGTGTCGCTGACCCGTACTACATGCACGAGGGCTTCTTGGGAGTCTGTGCAAATCACCGTGAATATGCGAGGGATTACATCGTCAGTTTCATGCTCACCAATAAGGACAAGGGGGCGATTCTCGTGCCTTATCATCCCGTGTAAGTCATCCGCGCTGCTATCCTTCCTTCGATTTCAATCATTCATTTGCACGATGGAGGCTAATTAATTTGAGGACTTATTTTGCGCAGCGGCGGGCGCGCCGTCCTCATCATCCTCTACCCCCGATTCTCCCACGCTCTTTACTTGGACTCGTCGAAGAACATTCACAAAAAGGATTACACCCACATCAAGGATGTTCTCGACAGTGCTATATTTTACTACCAAGCAAGGGGTGGAGAGGTCAGGGACAAGAAGAGAAGGGGCGGCAGGGTCGCCTTCGGCCATAAGACCGACTTCTGCTGCATCCAGCAACCGAACGATTCTCTTAATGATGGATTCTATGTCCTACACCACATGCTGGAGTACAGACGGGATCACCAGAACCTTCGCATGTCACCTAGATCCAACGATGCCCATATTCTGCAATGGTCAAAGGACATAGGAGATATCGAGGATCATCGACTTCGAGCTGAGTTCTATAACATCCAGCGCGAACTTGCCCAAATCATCATGAAGGAGGTCGTCGGAAAAACAGGGATGTTCTACGGAGAAGGACAAATGTCATGAGAGGACGTCCGAACATGGATAGCCTCTCAGCGTCTCGACCTGAAGCCTTTCACTAGGCTCGGGGACTATCTCCCTGACTTGGATGGATGGAACGACATGTTGGAGTGATTGTAGATATATGGCAATGTCCGTTTAGTCCATACTTTCTGTATGACAAAACTTTGAGTTATGCACGGTGAAACTTTATTTGTGATGTAATTAAACCGTCCTGCTCCTCGACTAGCGAAAATCACTCTAGTTAGGGCATTTTGGGGTATGATGAACTTTGTTATTTATGCTTATGATATGTTGTTTTTATTTTTGCCAAGTCTGTGTCTTTCTGTTGCTCAACTATATATGTTGCATATCATCGATTCATGTGATGATGCAGGTGCATAGATCATAGATGGCGAAGAAGTGCTATGCCAGGAGTATATATACGACAAGTGGCCGGAGTGTCAGGCCCTTCCGGTTTCCGAGTGACAGGCAGTAGTTAGTTTAGAGGTTCACGCTAATGCGAAAGAGGGAAACGAACTCATGTTCTCAAAGTGATAGCTCTTCTCGTGTATATCATTGTTTAGATGGATGACGATGTATTTGTTTATCATTCGAGACTTGTATCGCTATTTTTGAGATGATGACGAGAGACCACTTTGTGTTGGATGAGGATTATGATGATGACATGATTTGATGAGACTATTGTATGTATATGCTATGATTACATTTGTATGTGTATGATATGCTAAAGATAATTGTATAAAGCCTATTCAAATACAAAACAAATACAAAACAAATATGCAGGAAAAAAACTAATAAATAAACTAGTAGTAGCGAGGGGGGAAATTTAGCAGTAGCGCCGCATTGTCAGTAGCGCATCCCAGCAAACAGTGCTGCAGATAATATTAGTAGCGCCCTTTCTCAAAGAGCGCTACAGCTATTCATGTATAGCAGTAGCGTGGGACAACCGGCGCTACTGCTATATGTTAGCTGTAGCGCCTTATTAGTAGCGCCGGTGCCCGCGCTACTGAGAGGCCCAAAACGCTCGCTGCTCGTAGGCTTTTCCCTAGTAGTGAAGTCCTTTCTCTAGGACATCTGTCATGACAAAACCACGACAGTTGGCACCCACCGTGGGGCTATCGCACGATGGTTTCAAGTTCTTGGAGGGCCGCTTTGAAGGACTCGAGGGCTACGCTGTGGGCCGGATGACTAAGAGTCATCGCGGCAAGCTCTACATCGATGATGCAGGCTGGGGCCTCGAGGCCGGCTCGGTTGAGTAGGGGTACCGGGTCCCCTTTGGTGGCATACACGTTTTCATCAGCAAGATCGGTGAACCGGGCCCTGAGCCGGACATCTGCACTGACCTCGTCGAAACGGCTCAGCGTGCGCGGTCTGCCCGGGTTAAACTGGTCGTGAAGCATGCCTTCGTGGGAGTGATCCATGGAGGAAGTTACGAGGATGGATCGGAATCTCGCGGCGAGACCGTCGTTTATTCCGGCGACGAGTCATCAACCGGAGAAACCGAATCTCTATATCAGCTATAAGATGGCCGGATTGGGGGCTATTCCGATGGCGACAGTATTCCGGACCCCTCTGATCTACCCAACCGAGTTGGAATATTCATGGCCGGCACACAAGCAGCGCTTCATTCTTCGACCGCTGCGCCAATAACCTCCGGTTTAGCAGCGGCGACAGCTGCCGGGGCAGGAAGCTCTGCACGCCCGCCGGCTCAAGTTCTATCAGATCTATTTGATGCATTGGCTGCGCTTATGGCAGAAGCTAATCCGGCAGATCAGGAAGTCCACAACACGGAGATTGCGAAGGTGAACGAATAGATCACCCAGGCCAAGGCGGACCTGGCAGCTGAGAGTGCCAGGATGACCACGGAGCGGGCCGCTTTAGACGCACAAGCTTACAGGCTCATGTTGGACCAGAACGCGTCGCATGAAGTCATGAAGAGGAAGTACCGATCCCGTTTGCCTTTGGTTTTCGAGGCCAGAGACCTTTTCAACACCCCAGGAGCAGGAACCAGTAATCCGCTGGAGGAAAACCAGCCGGAAGCTCCGGGGACCAGTGCGCCGGTTCAGCCCCGTCCGATGAATCCACCTCGTCAAAACACTGTTATACCTCAAGCTGTTTCAACACCTCCGGGTCACTACTCCAACTCAATGGACAATCTCGTTGCCGCTGCTGCACGGCTGGAGGCCATTCCAATTGAAGGTGACTCGCCGCGGGCGGTAGAGACATGACGGGTCAAAGAGCTTCTTAGGACAGCTTTGGTCCAACAGGAAGCATACTCGTACAGCCGCGACCAGATCCACTCGAACCCTCGTCCAAGCCGGAGCTATAGCAGGCGTATGGATGAACCAGCAGTATCAAGTAATGAATGATGTGGAGCACCCCGCGGAAACAATCCGGCGGGTGGTGCTGATAACGCTCAGGAAGTGGTGGACCGAGCCCGAGCGCGCATGGAGGCCGAATTAGCCGCACAGTATCAGGCTCGGCAGCTTACACCAGTTCGTCCAACTATTTCGGTCGAACCCGGTGTTACTTCTAGCTCTTTGGGGGTGCCTTGCCTTGTCCCCGCTTTACGCAATGTGCGCCTGCCTAAGGATTTCAAGGGCCCGCGCAAGGTACCAAATTACACGGCGGATCAACCCCCAGAGACATGGGTGGAGAGCTATGAGATGGCCATGGAGATGCTTGATGTGGATGATGCGGCATGTGTGAAATACTTCACCATGATGCTTGAAGAAACGGCCCGCACTTGGTTAAAAAGCTTACCGGCCAACTCTATCAGTTCATGGGCCCAATTACGAGCCTGGTTTATCAGTAATTTCAAGGATACATGTAAGCAGCCTATGTCGATAGTGGACTTAGCTGCCTGTGTCCAGGAGGAAGGAGAATCGATGACTCATTGGGTGCGCCGGGTCTCACAAGTGTTGCATTCATCAGACCGCATCAATGCTGACACCGTAGTCTTAACCCTAGAAGGCAACTACCGGTTTGGGCCCTAAAGCTGAAGTTGGGACGGATGAAGCGCCATTGCACTGACATGGGGACCCTCATGGCCGCTTTGGTAAAGTATGCTGATTCTGATAGTACCAAGGATCCCGAATCTGATGATGACAAGGCAGGGAAGGGAAAGAGGAACAACAACTCCAAAGGTCAGCAGCATCAGTTGGCAGGCAATGGTGGCGGAGGCAAGCGTAAAGCGGATGGTAACATGGACTTTGTGGCTAATACCAACGCGCGGGACAAGGGCCAGCGACGTAAGGGTAAACCGCCAAATCGCAGTGGGGCACCCAACCCTAACCCAGACCGCCTAAATTATCTACTGAGCCAGCCCTGTCCAAGACATGGGACGAAGGAGGTGCCAGCAAACCACCATTGGAAGGATTGCTTTATTATGCAGGAGTTCAAGAATTCTAATGCTTTCCGGTATGATCACGGCTCCGGCGGTGGCTCAGGATCCGGGCCGGGTTATGGTGGAGGAAATTCCGGTTCAGGATTTAATGGTAATCCGGGCGAACATAATAATCAAAATAATCAGAACAACCAGGGTGGTTACAACCAGCAGCAGCAACAGTCAGGTTACCAGAGCAACCCAAAGCAGTTGAATAGTGGGCAGTATCATGTCTTCACCACTAGCTTGGACAAGCGAGATCGGAAGGTTCAGGGGCGGGCAGTCAACTCTGTTGAACCGGTCGTGCCCCGTTATTTACGCTGGTCTGAACAGCCAATCATATGGAGCAGAGAGGATCACCCTCCCTAGGTTGATAATCCGGGTCAGTTGGCTCTGGTGGTGGCGCCTCAGGTGGGAGGTTACAAGTTCACCAAAGTGCTCATGGATGGAGGGAGCAGCATTAATATCTTATATTATGAGACCTTCCGTCGTATGGGACTAACAGATAAAAATCTCAAACCGTCTAATACGGTGTTCCACGGTGTGGTACCTGGCAAGTCAGCATATCCTGTTGGTAAGATAGCTCTAGAAGTGGCCTTTGGAGATGATCATGATTCCAGGTCGGAAACATTGGCGTTTGAAGTGGTGAAAATCCAAAGTCCATATCACGCCCTGTTTGGGCGACCGGCCTACGCCAAGTTTATGGCACGGCCCTGTTATGTGTATTTGCAGCTCAAAATGCCGGGTCACAAGGGGACAATAACGGTTCATGGAAGCCGTAAAATTGCTTTGGAGTGCGAGGAAGGAGATGCGGCCTACGTAGAGTCGGTTTGTGCCACCGAGGAGCTGAAGTATTATAAGGACAATGTTGATCCGGTGGACATGACTCCATTAAAGAAGCCAACTACGGAGCATGATCCGGCCCTAAAGTTCAAATCGGCAGCAGAAACTAAGCTTGTTGACTTCATACCTGGCGATTCGTCCAAGCAGTTCAGCATCAGTGCCAACTTGGATCCAAAATAGGAAAGCGCGCTCATCGAGTTCATCCGTGAGAATCGGGACATTTTCGCATGGAAGCCCTCTGACATGCCAGGTGTACCGAGGCAACTCGTTGAGCACACCCTTAATGTGGATCCTAAATACAAACCGGTGAAACAGTTCCTCCACCGGTTTAACGAAGAAAGACGCAAGGCGATTGGAGCAGAAGTAGCCAGGCTCTTAGCAGCTGGTTTTATTGTTGAAGTTTTTCACCCTGAGTGGCTTGCCAATCTGGTGCTAGTCCTTAAGAAAAATGGCACCTGGCGCATGTGTGTGGATTAAACAAATCTTAATAAGGCTTGTCCAGCAGATCCTTTTGCCCTCCCCCGTATTGATCAAATTATTGATGCTACAGCGGGTTGTGAGCGTTTAAGTTTTTTGGATGCATATTCTGGCTATCATCAGATCAAAATGGCAGTTAAGGACCAGGAGAAGACGGCATTCATAACTCCCTTTGAAGCCTTCTGCTATGTGTCTATGCCCTTTGGGCTCAAGAGTGCCGAGGCAACTTATCAACGGTGTGTACGAAATTGTCTTCACAAGCAGATTGGTCGTAATGTACATGCTTACGCGGATGATATCGTGGTTAAGTCCAGGGAGAAGGAGACTCTGGTTGACGATTTGAAGGAACCCTTTGATAACCTGAGGACGTACAAGATGATGCTTAATCCGGACAAGTGTGTCTTTGGTGTTCCGGCGGGCAAGTTATTGGGTTTTCTGGTGTCCAACAGGGGAATTGAGGCTAATCCGGAGAAGATCACAGCCATCACCTCCCTGGCTAAACCGAAGTGTATCAATGATGTTCAACGCCTGGCAGGCCGGATTGCCGCGTTAGGCCGGTTTATCAGCCGCCTTGGTGAGAAGGCAATCCCTTTGTATCAGATGTTGAAGAAGACGGATCAATTCGTCTGGAGTTCTGCTGCTGATGAAGCATTTGAGGACTTAAAGCGGCAATTGGCCAATCCGCCTACGCTCGCCGCTCCCATTGACAAGGAGCCGTTACTGCTATATGTTGCTGCTAATGCTTGTGCGGTCAACGTGGCTATTGTGGTGGAGCGAAAGGAGGCAGGTAAGGAGCATCCGGTTCAACGTCCGTTCTATTATATCAGCGAGGTACTCATTGAGTCCAAGCAAAGGTATCCGCATTGGCAGAAGCTGGTGTGCGGAGTTTTGTTGACAAGTCGGAAGCTTAAGAAATACTTCCAAGGGCACCCAATTACGGTGGTAAGTTCTTCTCCTTTGGGGGATATCATCCAGAACCGGGAAGCGACTGGCCGGATTGCCAAGTGGGCTATAGAGCTTGGGCCGCACGGATTGAAGTATGTGCCTCGGACGGCAGTTAAGTCTCAAGCACTTGTTGATTTCATCAATGATTGGACAGAAATGCAAGCACCTGAAGAAAAGCCGGATCACACATATTGGACCATCCATTTTGACGGATCCAGGCAATTGGAAGGCTCGGGGGCTGGAGTCGTATTAACTTCCCCACGAGGTGATAAGTTTTGTTACGTTCTCCGCTTAATGTTCCCTTGTACTAACAATGCAGCTGAGTATGAAGCCTTGCTCCATGGTCTCCGGATGGCTAAGGAGATGAACCTAAGTCGAGTTAAGTGCTTCAGTGACTCGGACCTTGTGGCTCAACAAGTATCTGGCACTTGGGACTCCAAGGACCCACTCATGGCGGCATATCGTCGTGAGGTGGATATTGTTGCAGGTCACTTTAAAGGCTATCAGGTGGACCACGTGGACCGATGGAAGAATGAAGCGGCGGACGCTTTAAGCCGGCTAGGCTCTCAGCGCAAACCGGTCCCGCCCAATGTTTTTCTGGATGTGATGCACAACCCGTCGGTCAAGCTCCCTGGTGAAGCGAATTTGGCTATTCCTGATCCGGAGGCTCAATTGGTAGCAGCTCTTCATGTCATTCCGGATTGGACGCTTCCTTATCTGGCGTACATGAACCGGGGCGAGTTACCAGAGGATGAGACTCTGGCCCGACAGATAATTCGGCGGTCCAAGTCCATGACTATTGTCAATGGCGAGTTGCATCATTGGAGTGTATCAGGGGCATTTCAACACTGTGTGTCTCCTGAAGAAGGCTGTGAAATTTTGCGTGAGATCCACGAAGGAGATTGTGGTCACCACGCCGGTTCAAAATCTTTGGTAGCTAAAGTGTTTCGTCATGGCTTCTATTGGTTAACTGCTCATGCTAATGCGGAGGATCTGGTCAGACGATGTGACGGTTGCCAAAAGTTTTCAAGACGTGCTCATGTGCCGGCTCAAGAATTGAGAATGATTCCAATTACTTGGCCGTTTGCGACTTGGGGGCTGGATATGGTTGGGCCTTTCAAAAGGTCCAAAGATAAGAAGACCCACCTCCTGGTGGCGGTTGACAAGTTTACAAAGTGGGTGGAGGCAGAACCTGTTAGCAAGTGTGATGCGGCCACGGCGGTTCAGTTCATCAAAAAAGTGATTTTCCGGTTTGGCTTTCCACACAGTATCATCACAGATAATGGTACCAATTTGTCCAAGGCTGCCATGAAGGAGTTTTGCGAACGGGAGCACATCCGGCTTGACGTTTCATCAGTGGCACACCCACAGTCCAATGGTCAAGCAGAAAGGGCTAATCAAGAGATCTTGAAAGGCATCAAGCCCCGGCTTATGGTTCCTTTGCAGAGAACACCGGGTTGTTGGGTAGAAGCGTTACCATCTGTGTTATGGAGCATCAATACTACACCCAACAGATCAACAGGATACACACCGTTCTTCATGGTTTATGGAGCGGAGGCGGTTCTCCCCTGTGATATCCGCCATGATTCACCTCGTGTGGCGGCTTATGTTGAAGTGGACAATGAGACAGCACGGCAAGATGCTTTGGACCTGTTGGATGAAGAACGTGACATAGCAGCCGCCCGCTCGGCGATTTACCAACAGGATCTTCGTCGTTATCACAGTCGCCGAGTCAGAACCAGAACCTTTCAGGAAGGAGATTTGGTGCTTCGGCTAATCCAAGATCACACTGATATGCATAAGCTATCCCCACCTTGGGAGGGACCTTTCGTGGTCAGCAAGAATCTGCACAACGGGTCATACTATCTGATCGATATTCGAGAGCATAAAGACTCACGTACATCAGAGGAGGAGACCAACAGGCTGTGGAACATAGCTCATCTTCGGCCTTACTATACTTGAGCCATTGGCTCTACTTATGTACATATTACGACAATGTATATATTATGATTAAATATAATAAACCAGAACCTCAGCTAAAGCGGGGTATCTGTTCTTTTACATCATGTGTGGTTACACGGAGTTGTTCTAAAGCGGCCTCCGGTTTACCCCTTGAGTTAGCTTTTCAAAGCATCATGTTATATCACTTGGGGGCTTGGTCGTGTCTGAACCAATGCAACACCTCTTGATAGGCGAAAGCCACCAGATCACTTGGGGACTTGGTCACGTCTGAACCAGTCACGCCTCTTGATCGGCCCAAGGCCACAGAATCACTTGGGGGCTTGGTCGAACCCGAACCATTGCCACGCCTCTTGATCGGCATAAATGCCAAGGTTTCATTTGGGGACCTGGCTAACTTGAACCGTAGCTACACCTATCGGGAGCTTGGTCATGTCCGACCATGGTAACGCCATCTGATCGGCTCAAATAAGCCTCTTTTGCAAATGGTTTTATCATTGCTTTTGCTTCACAATTTTCTCAAATAGATATTTCTTTCTTTTTGTTGCGTTTTTTAAAACCGACAAAATTTTAAAACCGGTTCACACTGTCAATTGACGGAACATGGTTCATTTTTAATCCGGAGACTATTTGCCCGGTTTGATTTTTTGTTAACATCCTATTACGGAGTAACACGGTGCTTTATTATAACCCGGCACGATTTACATGGTAAACCGGCATTATATATATACAGGAGCTGCTATCTCCTCCAACAGTGTGGGTTTATGAAACCTCTGTTTCAAGATTGGCTAAGCCAACTACATGCCCAACGATGGCAGGTATCATGTATCTCAAAGATTTGATCATATGCTTACATTTCAGATATTTTGATTTCACATATGCAGACATCATACTCTGCCTGACGGTACAACCGCGGTGGCACTTTAAGATTTTTATATTGCAGAAAATACTTTGGAAAGTTCATCACCCAAAGGAAGAACAAGTTGCAGTAATTATGCACAAAGGCATATCAAAATCAAGAGTATCGGCTAGCCTATTACAAGGCAACACGGTGCCCAAAACAAGATCATTGTTTTTTCAAAGGAGAAGCAGTTTAAACCGGCTTCCGGTTCAAGCTTGGTCACCAGCCTGGCCTGATGGTTGTGGGTCATCCCGCGCCGCTTCAACTTCAGTTTCTCTACCCAGCGGCTGGAAATCAATAGTTGTCCAGTCGATTCCCACTAATGCTTGAAAGACAGCTTCGTCATGGATCAGCAACGACGGTTCAATATCGGGAGCGTAAGTATGCTTACGGAGTGGAGGGATAAGATTTTCCGCTTCATGAATTGGTGCAGCTACTCGCTTGTTTTGATGGTCATATTGGGCTTGATAATGAGACAAGTCTGCTTCTTCAGCCAATTGACAAGCTAGCGGACGCACCTCCCGGTTTATTGCTCGCAGATCCGCTTCACTAAACTCTGACCCGTCTTCCTTCAAGCTGGGATAGCCCTAAGCCGCTTCAATAGGATCAAAATCCGGCACCCAAGATTTTGCCTGGATTAAGGCATTGATCGCACCAGTTCGAGCAGCAGATTTCTTCAGCTCTTCAACCCGGGCAGGAAGCACCGACAGTTTCTGCAGAGTGTCCTGAATCAAAGTGGGCGTCGGCTTGTTGTGGGATGCAGTACAGATGATCTGTTGTGCACTAGTGTACAATTGTTCGATCAACGTATAGGCGGCTTTCAATTTCTTCCGCACATCTGACCCCAAATGACCAATGTGTGTCCCTGAAATATCACAAAGGGTTAACAAACCGGCAGCTCTGTAAGATGGCAGAATAAATTCAGAAATCAAACCGGCTTACCAAAGATAGCAGCGGTCATGGCATGCACGTGCCGCTTTATGCTGGTCAGTTCATCCACCACCGGTTTTAGTGCAGCCTCGGCGTCTTCTGCTCGTTTGGTTAAAGCGGATTTTTTAGTAGCCAAATCCGCCAGCTCCTTCTTTAAATCCTTTTTAAGCTGTTCCATGACTCTTAAGGCGCTGGTCAACTCCTCTTTTGCTTTTGAGGTTTCAGTCTGTTGGGACTTCAGATTTTCTTGGAGATCGGCGATTTGGGTCTCTTTTGTCTTCAGCTCAGCCTGCATACAGACAGTTATATGATTCAGCAAGCAGTGCAAGAATTGAAGCACCAACCACATAACAAGTTATGCACTTGGCGCTTGGGGGCTAATGCCTATTTGATCTTCATATTTCACTTGATTATAAAGTCCCAAGCTCAATACAAGTATTCAACTTGGCACTTGGGGGCTAGTGCCTATTTGTTCAAATAAGTTCTGATGCGGCGATATTAATTACTTAAGTCCCGGTTTAACTACACTAAGTTGAACCGGCCCTTGGGGGCTACATCAGCGAATTTCGAGGCATTAAGATTTATATTAGTAAGTCCCGGTTTGAAAGAAGATTACAAACCGGTCCTTGGGGGCTAGGCGAATCAGCAAGAATTGAAGCATACAAGCAGGAAAGAGCATATGGAAGTTACCTCATATTTATCTTTCATCATGTTAACCAAACCGGCTTCATAGTCACGATTGGTATACAGCCGGTTCAGATAGCCAGAATGGATGTCTTGGGCGTCCAGAGCAGCGTAAGTCGCCAGATCAACATTCCACTTGCCCTTGCCAAAGGCAGCAAATTCTTCCTTGGCAGTATGTTTAGACAAAGCGACAGGATTGCTTGGCTCTGTATGGCCAATGCCAGTAATAACAACTTCATCATCCTTGGCGTCGCCGGTTTGCATTAGGGCCGTCAGTTTATCAGTAGACTTGGATGGACTGGTGGATTTCTCAATCCGGATGGGGCTTCTGGGCTGGTCAACAGGACCGGAGGTATCAACATGTCTCTCTTCAGTAATAAAATCATCATCTTGTGGTGGTGGGTCGTTTGGCACATCCTCACGGATGGCCGTTTCAGGGTTGAGTACTCTGTCCGGTTCAGGAATAGCATCTTCTTCAGCCGCTTTATCTAGGCGAGCCTTCTTGCTTGGCTTAGGCTTGGCCCTGAAAGGAGTAACAAAGGTCAGTACAGTATATGCTACAAAGTAATACACCAGAAGCATTATGATAAGTATGGCTTACCCAAGCACCGTTTTGAGCGGCGGTAGCTGGGTAGCTGATGACTCAATAGATGATGAATGGGAAGTGACCTGATAATCAGAGTCAGGCGGATTAAGAGGTTGACGAAAACATCCCATTTTAGGACAAGCATTGACAGGCAAATTAGAGACCTCTGAATGGCGTTTCCGAACCGGACTATTTGGTAAACCGGCGGAGGTAACTACCTGACCACTATGCCGGGTCGTGCGGCGAGCTTCGTGCTGTTGGGTCTTCATAAGAAATTTGGGATCCAAGTAAGCAAGAGGATGAGAAAATTTAACCTTCCGGTTTGCCTGACGGATTTTTAGTGAAGGCAAAGGATCTGAATCGGAGGAAAGAATAATTACCTCTGCAACATCAGCATGACTGGCTTCGGCATCATCCTGACAAATATCATCATCAATAAGGCGCGTGAAAAATAAGCCAAGTGAATCAAGTTCTACCTGAAGGTCCGGGTTACCCACATCGTCATCAGCGGCCGGATCAGAGGATGCAGTAGTTCTTTTCCTGTGGGTAGTCTTCTTCACAGCTTTAGTCTTTTGCCGGATTGATCTTTCCGGTTTGTCTGGTTTTTCTGGTTTCTCCTGCGGCAGTTTGTTGCTCCAAAATGGATCATTGCCCTGTTTAAACAGGCATTGATATTAAACAATGACCAGATATATCAATAACAGGTTCAGAAAAAAGAACAATCAAACTCTTATAGCTGGCGGTTTGTTGGTGGCATAGAAGGGAAGCAGGCCGGTTCGGGCACAGACATGTTCCGGTTCATTCAGCATTTTATTCACAGCCTCTGTGATTTCTTCGTCGGTAAGCTGGATGTTATCATGTCGCAATGGGTCATCAACACTGCCAGTATACTCGCACATCAAACCGGAGCACTGACTAAGGGGCAGTATGCTCCACGATATCCAACAGCGAGCGAGATCAACTCCTGTTAAACCATTGGCCATGAAGGCTCTGAGCTTGGACAGTTGAGGAGCGTATTTTCTTCTCTCCTTGGCAGTCAACCTTTGCAGAAAGGGGTGTGCATTGCTAAGCCGCTCCGGACGAAAGCCAGGCAAAGGATTTTCACCAGCAGGGGAGGTGTCTCTGCAATAGAACCATGTTTGATTCCACTCTTTGCGGTGGTTGTGCAGCTTGGCGTGAGGGTATGTGACCTCTTTCCTTTTCTGAATCGCCACACCGCCCAATTCCGTATTGGAACCGTCAGAAAACTCAGTACGGCGGTTTAGATGGAAACAGTCTCTGAACAACTCCACTATGGGCTCCTCTTGAAAAAACACCTCACAGAGCACTTGGAAGTGACACATATTTGTAACAGAGTTGGGACCAGTGTCTTGTGGGTGGAGTTGAAAATCGGCTAAAACGTCCCGGTAAAATTTAGAACCGGGCGGCTTAAAGCCCCGGGCTAAGTGATCTACGAAAACGACGACCTCTTCTTCTTGAGGTGTGGGAGGGCATTCTTTGCCAGGAGCTCTCCAATGGATGGTGTTTTTGCTGCCTAAAGCGCCGATCAGGACTAAATTATTCAGTTGAGTCTCTGTGACGCGAGAAGGAACCCAGTTGCACTCATATACTTGCTTGGCCATGATGAAATCTACAAGATAGGTAATTCCGGTTCAAGAATGCATTTATTAAAGTGCACTGGTATGTACAATGTTAAACCGGAGACAACTCTATCTAAACCGGAGTTTTATGAAGCAACAGCATCTGGCGGTTCAACAAGGGGACTAATGGTATATACCGGTTTGGCAATTTTTCTAAAAAGTTAAACCGCCGGATCTAAGCATTGAAACAGTTGAGATTGCGGATAGATAAGTGTACAGAAACAGAGTTCACAAGATTTCTCTACAGCGACGGATCTGAAGCAAGTTCAGAAAAGAAGGAAAATATTCAAGGTTCAAAAAAGAACAGTACCGAATCAATGGGCAGAGATACAGGTAGATCTATGGTCTTGAGGCATATAATTAAAGGCGGATGCTAAGAACTACCGCTACACAGAGCAAAGGTTCACAGGTTCATCTAGGATCTATCATATGAGTACGAAGCAGACGATGAACATTGAAGAACTTGGAAACCCTAGAACGGATCTACGGAGGAAAAGGTGAAGAACTCACCGGAGCCGAGGAAGAAACAGAAGGTCGCCGTGATGCTCTGGTACAATCAGGGTGATGCAGCGGCCAAGGTTGGAGCAGAAGTCGTCGACGGCGGCGGAGCTCCGAAGCTGAACGACGCGGGGAAGACGAAGCAGAAGGGCACGAAGGGGAAAAAGAAATGACCCTTCGGTCTTATTTATAAGGCAAGGGGCATGTGTCAGGCGCGAAAATCAAGGAACTGTGGGTCTGGAAACGGAGCTGTCGCCTCGATTGTCGCAGACCTATTAAACAAAAAAGGTATCATGGATAAATTTCTTTATAACAGGTGACGTCACGCCCGTTTACAAAGACCGGAGAAGATGACTTCACGGCGATTCAACAAACTACAAGAAGGTGTTGAAGATGAAGATTTTTGCTAAGGATTGACATGAACCTGTTCAAATCAATCTGGGGCCTAATGTTGAGGATATCACTACTGGGCGTAAACCGGCCTATCTGGGCCGGGTTAACTTCTTCAGTAGTTAACTATGTTGAAACCCAAGAAGGTAGATGAGGGCTCAAGGCCCATAGTCGATTCAAGGCCTGTAGCCGTAAACTGGCGTTGGTATGTAACTTGTATTGTAAGTTAGGAATAAGTAGAGACCAAACCGGACACATCTATGAGCCGGTATTGGGAATCTGTGAACCGACGGGCGTCACCCTTGTATATAAGGGGACGACCCGGTGGTGGTTCAGACAACAAACAATAACTCGAGACATAGGCAAAGCTTGTTTGCTCCCTAGTCATCGAAACCCCATCAATCCCATCACAACTAGACGTAGGCTTTTACCTTCATCGAAGGGGCCGAACTAGTATAAACTCTCTTGCGTCCATGTGTCCGCTTTAACCCCTTCAAGCTAACCTGTCGTGATGGCTCCACGACTAAGTCCTTTCTCTAGGACATCTGCCGTGACAAAACCACGACCGGTACCCCTGACTAAAAAAATTTAGTCTCAAGACTAGTTTTAGCCCCTCTTTAGTCAGGGGTGCTTGGAACTTTAGCCTCTTAAAGAGACTATTTTTAGTCGGACTAAAACAAGTCCCTTGGATCCAAGCACCCTCTAAGCATCCTAGAATTCTTTGACAAAACTAAGCACCCTGAAATTCTTTGACAACTAAACGGCTGGCTATATGATGTTGGCCATATATATTGTACGTATATAATGTGAAGAAACGAGTGGTAGTACTATACCAACTAAAAGATGAAATGTAAGAAATACTAGTATGTGCGTACTGAAGAGTTAAAGTAACGAGAAGAAACATAACATAGTTCTGCTAGGGGCTCAGCACAACACACCCCTCAAATTAAATTAAGCACACCTGAAATTAAACTTTGCAACTATTCCGGTAGACACTGCATTAGAATCACCATGAGCAACGACACTGCCACCTTACTCGGAGTCCTCGTCCACGTCCTCGACTTCGTCCTTGTCCCTCTTCGTCTTGGCCCATACTTATTTGCTTGAACCGCACACTTGGCTGTTGCTCTTCATCCAACCCTTGTAGATATTGAAGCAAAGGTAGCCATCCATTGCAGCGTAGTGGATGTGGTCTATATCTAGTACATTCTGCTGCCATGCATGACGATGAAACATTTAATGAGGTTTCTCCAGTTTACCGTACGAAGGATGAACCATGGCTCCTGCCAGGGTCAGCATTGAAGGCTGACGAGAGGACACCAGCCGATTCTTCTGGAGGTCGAAGGTGTTGTCTACAACAAGGCCTATCCAATGCAGGACTTCTTTGTCGTTACCAAAGTCTACAGTAACGAGTTTGACTAGGTTGCTCTCGAGGAAGTCCTTAAAATCCTGGCACTCAACGTCAGCATGGCATACCTGGTAGACCAAGCATAAGTCATGCACGCAAACCTGGATCATGGTGGGCTTATTCCTCTCTTCGTCCTTTAGATCCTTCTCTCGTCCCAGGACTGTGGTGTACTCAACATCTAGCCCAGCGACCCACTCATCATCTAAGCCTTCGAACATGCGTCTGAAACTGGAAAGGCATCCTTTCACCGTCGTGGAAGAACGGGTGTAGATGACGTCGAACTCATCGCCGGTGATGGTTCTAACCTTGTACTCACCGCCGATCATGGAGATTTGGGACGCCATGGATTTGGGAGGAGGGTTAGGATTAGTGGAACTGCCGTAATGTGAATGAACGGGACGACTAGGAGCGAACCGTCGTAGTATTGAAGGACGTGCGGGGACGAGTAGGAGCGAACTGCTAGCGTGCGAATGGCAGGGTAGTGGCTTTCCATTCTCCGATGATACGGGCTTCCGAGAGCCCTTGGATCTAAGATCGAACGGTTGCATGGTGTGATTCTAGACCTATGGGTGAATATCCTATCCTGGAGGGTTATTTTGCAAATTTTCAGCAACTTAGCATGCGTCCGTTTGATCTCAGATCCAAGGGATGCCAGCAGCCCGTATCATGGTCGCGCCTACCATGACCATCGCGTCGCTCGCGCCCTTGGAGATTTAACACGGCGCATTAGGCTATCCGATGTTGGCATGTCATACATAGTCATCACTTAGTCACTCATACTACAACAAGCTTGGCTATAAGTGTATTTTTTTACTCCTCTCTATCTCTTTCTTCGTACTCAAGGAAGAAACGGTGCTAAGCGCGTGTATTTATTGCATTTGCCAAGGAGTGACCTCTTCCAATGAAATGGTGTTGCTAAGTTTGCTTCATTTAATTAGCTATAGACTCAAAATTGTCTTTTCACCTAGGTACATGCGCTTAGCACCGTTTCTTCCTTGGGTCACCAAACTAGTCTCTCTCTTCTTGATTAACTTGCCACATCAGACTTTATGCTTATGTGGCAAGCTTAAGCACCTGTAGGAGCAAGTAAAAGTAAGTACAATAGTGCGCTTTACATGGCATTTTTGCATATGTGGATGAAAGAGAGGCAAGGAAAAAGTGGAGAAGTGGGCTCTCATGCAAGAGCCAGCCTCTACTACATGGTGGAGCATTGGGAGAGGCACCTGTATGGAGGTGGTCAGGAATCTGGGAGACTCACGCCGGTCATAGCGCCGACGTTAAAATGATAATGGCAAGTCAAATCACGGGGCCCCACCTGTCCAGCAGTAACTCGCTATCAAATCACACAGCCCTAGGTTTGCAGCAGCCTACTCCCTCGTCTTCTCGCGTCTTTGTCGAACCGACTAGGCAGAACTGCCCCGCCGCCTACCGTGCAGGAAAAGCTCCGCCCTCGACTTTTAAATACAACTACATCCGCTTAAGAATCCAATGATATACTTTTTGTGACATAGTAACTCATATTTAGTTAGTCAAATGGATGACCTAGAACTATATGCAGGCCCTATAAACCGAGACGCCTAAAAATAAAAAAAAACCGAGACGGAGAGGGTAGTTCAGCACGTATCTTTTTAGATCAATATAGTCGGGATTCACCAAGGAGCAAAACCAAGTGGTAGGCTGCTCCTGTCATATTGGCGTAGCAACTCAAGCAGGGTCAGTCCGCACACGAAATGGCGACACACTTAACAGGACCCCTTTGGCCGACATGTGGCTCATCCACCATCTTGTTCCACGTGTGATGCACCAAATTACAGTTTGGAGCAGCGGCTGGAATTGGAGGCACCCCAGTCATAGCGCCGCAGTAGTAGAAAATGAGCGACGAGGGGTCAAATCACAAAGCCCCACCTTTCCCGCATTAAGCTGGATGGATGAAGCAACCATCATTTCACTCTAGGGCGCAAGAGCATAAAGAAAAGAGAAAACAATGATGCGTGCAGCAGCTACCTAGGGCACCCTAGGGTAGGGGTCTCCACTACAGATCCTTTTTTTAAAGCGCCTCCACTACAAATCGGCTTCTCCCTCGTCCTCTTGCAGAAAACCGATGATGAGTGCGGCGGTAGGGTTTGTAGGAGTACTACAGCGTGCGGGGCCACGTCGTAGTAAACGGGTTCGAGCCGATGCCTTAAATATGTGTGGGCCGCTTGGCTTTATGGGAACGAGCCAACATTTTGGGTTCGAGGGCCAGTGGAGATATAGTACGTACAAAATATTGTGGACGTAGGTTCGACCGAAAGGCAATGATGCATGGGCCCTGCATTTTGATATACCCGGGGCCGCGTGAAATTTGCTACTCTACTCAAAACTAGTAAGGTACACATGTATTGAACACATGAGATTTCGAAACCAAATTATGAATAAATACACACTATAGGATGTAAAGCTTTGAGTCATATATGCATGATGTAGATGTTCGTTTAGTTCTTATAGTTCATCTCATTCAAAATCAATAAGTTTTATAAAAATGTTCAGCTTCATGGGGTTGTGCATTGTACTCCCTCCGTTCCAAAATAGATGACCCAACTTTGCACTAACTTTGTACAAAGTTAGTGCAAAGTTGGGTCATCTATTTTGGAACGGAGGGAGTAAATCATAAAGTCAAAAACAAATAATGGCAATTCATTTAGAAAAAATAATCAATTATGATACAGAAGATTCTAGAACAAAGGAGAAGTGCTTGTGTTTTGAGGTTTGTGTATTATGCTTAAGTTCAACCATGGAGTCTTCTAAATTGTACATGTGGCAGATCTTGTGGAATGTTGATGATATCCAACGGCCAGTAGTGCTCAGATTTGCCTATCTCTGCCCTGTCGGGTTAGCTTCATCCAGCTACCATCTTTCAAAGTTATTGGCACACTATATAGTTCTTGTGCCATAGTTGCATGTTTTGGAAAAAAGCTACTAGTGGGTTGTACTATCTATTTAGGAATAGAAGATGTATACATGGAAGTTGTAGGGAAAGAGATGACATGGAGCATCTCAATTCCTATGAGTAGGGATTGGAAAAGAGATGTCATTTGGTTCACATGATAGGAACTTTTCTATTGAATACAGAGATGACATGTTTCTCAATTCCTATGAGGAGGGATTAGAAAAGAGATGTAATTTGGTTCATATCGTAGGAACTTTTCTATTGAATATACGCTATTGTTTATTTTCCTTTGAAATTAAGGCAGTATAGGAATCCATTCATATGAACCAAGTGGCTCTAAAGCTATAGAAATGATATCATGTTTATTTCCTTTGAAATGTGGAGTATATGAATCTATTCCTATGAACCAATTGGCTCTAAAGGAAAAAATCCTATAAAAATCATATCATATAGAGTTCCTATGATATTCCTCGACACTAAAGGATGCTTGAAATTGCTGCGGGTGATACGATGGTCTTTCTTTGTAGACTCCTGACCCAACTTTATAGTTACATCTCGAAGATGAATGAAATGATATATACATGGTATTCTACATGTGCAATTTGGTACACGAAAACTCGGTAAAAGTTTGCGAGGTTCGAATTTTCAATAAATCTATATGCACTGCATTTCGGAACGGAGGGAGCAAACGTTAGTTGCTAACACTCACGTGGAAGATTTGTGTGTAGGAGGAGTGGTTGTTCTGTTAAATGACATGGCAAAACTGACACTGTCGGATGCCGATCTAACGGTCCTTACGACGTTCGTCAGGAAAAGGCTTGTGGCGAACGTTTATCGGATAATGATTTACGGAGACATGCATTGCATTGATACGTGCCCCCCTCTCTCTCACGCACGCGCACCCTCACGAGTCACGACTCTCCCGAGTCCTCTCGCAAACTCGCACGTCGCACCCACCGTCTATCTGTAGGTAGATGTCACGCACATATGTGCTCTCCACACCCTACCCTCAGAACTTCTAAAAAACAAAAGACGGCGCGCACATTTTATTTTAGCTCACACGTCACACACTTGTACTATTACTCTTGCGGCGAACGTTCTTTGGGCATAGTATATTGTACTCTCACGAAGAGAAGCGGTGCACGCACGCACTAGTTCTCTCACACCCACTCGCGGGTACACGTAGGAGCGCATTTTTTTGAAGCTGGTACAACAAAATCACTCCACTATATATACAAGCAGGAGCCTTAGCGCTTGCTTTACTAGGGTTCCTCTTGTTCACTCTCTCATGCTCTCCAGATCTAAGCAACACATAGGTGGCCACACTCTCTCTCAGCTCACGGCTGGTCACAAATCCGGCCGGACAACCTCGACCGGGGTAGGGGGTAGGTGCATCGTTCACGCTGTCGTCGGCGACGAGGGAGGAGACCAGCGGCTGCCCGCGCATCCCGATCGGCGGCCGTGCCATTCTCTCCGAGAGAACGCCGGCTCGGGAGGGCCTCCGACCCCTTCTTCCTCCTTGCGGTATTGTGGCCAAGATGCGGCCTCCCGACGCCGTCTTTGCGACATGCCGACGACCCTCAGGTATATATTCCTTCGAAACCTGCCTTGCTCTACTGCCCCAGCTCCCTTCGTGTGGATCCTTTTCTACTTTCGTCCGCTGTTCCAAAGCCACCTAGACTTCTACTAAGGCACGTGCTTTGCACGTATGTTCTGTATGATAGATACTCATATACCTTCTTTTTAGAGAGAGAAATGGGTACTCGTATCTTGAGTAGATATCATAGTGTGTTTGTTTGCATGATCTAAGGACTATTCTGAAATAAGAAGCAAATCACTTGCACAAATCAAACTGAGTTCCAAGTAAGAATTTGATTACAAGATAAAAGTTGTAGTTTTATTATATGTTGTTTCCTGGGTTCCACTGATGTATAGTTCCAGAGCTGTTTGACGATTTACATGCATGTTTATGGACTATTTTGTGCAACTAAATAAGTCATTTAGGTCTGACAGGCACTCATGTCCTGTATTAGCTTGAGGTATAGCTTATGTATGACTGAAATAAAATATTACACTTTTTCTACGAATAATAAAAATATTACATTTCTCGATGAAGCAGAATAAAGCTTTAGCTAGCATCATCCATGCAATGTTATGTTATGTGAACAGTGTAAACTTTGCAGTATAGCGGCATCTAAAAAATCCATTTTTACAGTAATCTAAAAAAATAAGTTAGTAGTAGAGTGTTTATTTCCCAGGTGACAACGGGGAACCAAAATATGCTAGCTATTTGCCAACTTGTCGTACTTGCATGTGAGGAGGTGGCAGCAGTTTCTACACATTTCTCAACTTCAGTAGGTGCAATCCAGATTCAACGGGGACTTCTTTATTTGTTTACTTGGAGAGCAGAGTCGGCCATGTGCACAAGGAGCGGGAGCGAATCCGGCAGCTCTTAGCTGTCAGATCATGTCATCCTTTGTTTGATGGACGGCAGTGATATGCATGAGAGGGGAAATGAACGGTGGATTTTGAGCCAGTGCTTGTTTGGGAGGGAGAACTGAAGATGGAGTGGTAAATCCAATTTCAAAACGGCCGCATTATAGTAGTAGTAGATTAGAAGTAAAGCTATTTCATACAGTCGACTCAAAGTGTTGGTTCAAACAGGGAAGAAAGTGGGAAATCTGTAGCATGAATCTAGGACTTGGTTCTAAGAGGAAACGGGGGAAAGTAGTAATATCTATCATTGTTTAAATAACCGTATATCTTATTTCCGCAAATAGGGATGTCTGTCTCCATATCGTTTCGGGATGTCTGTCTCCGTATTGTTTCTATCCGCGCAATCAAAAGCACACACCTCAGTTTTAGTACAACTGCGCAAAATGAGATGGCTATCCCTCGCTGTTGTCGTCTAACCTCCCGTCTTCAAGGTATCCCTACATTGGTAGTAACTAAGGTAGAATGACCAACGCAATCTAAAAGAAGCTGATTCGTACGTTTTACTTCCTGATTGCAGTGCAGGGACGAGCGAAAACAACTACATCCTAGTACGGAATGCACTTTCTACCAGTTCATCCATGGACCAAGGACTAGCTAGCATGGCTGCACGGCGGGTTTTTGGACAGGTGCGCGGACAAGAGGCATTGTGGTTTGCTTATTTCTGCAAATAGCGGTGCTTAAATTTAGTGGAATGCACAAGCATTTCAGCTGTTCAGTACACTGCATGGTTCAGTTCAGCATTCCAGCTGATACCACAATTATAATTGGTTATTCTGGAATGAGAGAACCTAACCCTAAATGGTGGCAACAAGAAAAAACCAGAGTGAACTCCAGGAAATTTAAGCCTGCCGAGAGGCCCTTTGCTCAGAGAGAAGCCTTGCTTGTTTTTTCCTGATTTGTAAACCTTCTCACAACTTTGTCTTTTGCTGTGAACTAGTATATGTTTGTTATGTTCTATGAATCATTGAGATGTATAAAATTGCTTAACTTATGCTTTTCAAGTTTTTTATGAAGACGAGTTTAATGTGAGTGCTCCACATGAGCGCTGGACTAGCGTGTGAACGCTTGGAATTTATTACATTGTGGCCTCAATTAACTGCATGAACCACTGTAACAAGATACATAGTTGCTTATATGTCAGACAAAGATTGTTGATTGTTAGCTGGTCGATAGCCTAGTGTTGAAGCGAGCTGAGCCAATGTGTCGTGTTTTGCACAACTACTTACAAATGTGGTAGCACCAACAGTGTTTACAAGTACTTATGTATACGTCGGCGCACGGTTCTCGAACGAGTGCTCTATTTCATTAAAAAAACACTGCTCGTATGATAAACCGTGACAACTTATGTCTTACCATGTCATATTCATGAAAAAACTAGTGAGGACGCATCTGTTTCGGCAATAATTACGATGGTTCTCACATGATTCACGGGCACACAAAAGTAGCAGCAGTTCCCATAGACGGATTCAAACAGAGTACTAGCCCCAAAGGGGTTGATAACAGGCAAGGTTCGGATAATTAGACACAATCCAAACTACTATTAAACACCAGCTGGGGCAACTATTTCATGCCTCGATCTAATTTGGGCTAGACACAAGACGGACCTTGCCATGAACATCATCGAGGATGTCCAACAGCAGCTCAATCCTGTGAACCTTCATGAAGACAACCTTGTGGCCTTGCCACTGATAAACTTGTTTGTGGAGGCATGCCACGTCATCTTCCTGCGTAAGCTTGACAAGAACAGTATTCCTCACAAATGAAGGAGTAGCTTTGAACTTCTTGTGCTTCAGTACACCCTAGACAACACACATGACAACAGTGAGGCCGGAATACAACTCTTCATTGGTATAACCGCAAATGGCTTCCAGGATCCAACAGCCTAAGAACTCTATTTTCCCAGTGCGTATATTCAGGTCGTTCGCCTCATAGCGAGCGACATGTACAACCACACAATCCTTGTCTGCATCAGGGCTCTAATTGAAACAGAAACAAATTCTGAATTACTTTTCAGTATAAGAAACACAAGTTATTTAAACCACTACATATACCATGGCATCGAAGCTAATAAAATTTTGCATTATTAATCACCACATACTTCCTTTTCTAAAAAAACTCACCACATACTTAGATGAAAGCCCACAATCGAGATCGGCAAAGAAGGAAATCACCTTGGGCAGCTCAACGGGGGGGACACATCCTCGAAGGGGGAAAACTGCTCATGCAGTGCCACGGGGGCTGTAACCTCAAACAGGTCGTTGACCATCTTAGTATCTGGGGTCGCCTTGGTGGTTGACTCCATCTTCTTGGAGCTCTCTGTCCCGTGGGGATCTGCCTCCCGCGTCTGCTCCAATATCGGAAGATCTTTGCCTGGTTCTCCTTGGTCCATCATGAAGCTGATGAATACTAGGAGTCCACTGAAAGGAAAACACAATCACAATGACAATGAAACAAAAAAGAGAGTGAGGATCGGTTACTGCTTTGCAAAAGTTCTTTTTTTTCCTCTGAACGAAAATATACCAACATCACGGATCCGCTTACCTTCCCTTCGTTCGGAGAGAAGAACAGTGGCAGATGCAAGTGTTGCCTTTCTTGAAGACGGTGAGGGAGAAGGGGATTCAGCAAAGAGTGAAATGATGGTTGCTTCATCCGTCAAACTTAGACTGCGGGGAGCTGGGGTTTGGTGATACGACGGCTCGTTACTGCCGCGCTACGACCGGGGTGACTCTCCGCCTGCATACTGCCTTCTAATTTGGTGGATGGCATTTGGGCCTGTGCGCTGCATGGCCCGCATGTTGGTGAACAAAAGTATGATGACATTCAGTAGAGGGAGACGTTTCAATGACCTAGGAGGAGCCAGAAGCAGTAGAGTGTCTCCACTGTACTAGTAGTAATTGTTTTTCTGGGTAGCTATAGAGTGTCTCCAGTGTACTAGTAGTAATTGTTTCTCGGGTCCCAAGACAAAACAGCCCATCCACACTAGTAAATAGTAAAATCAATTCAAAAACATGGGTGCTCTTCTTCCTCCTCGCTCCCACCCACCTCACGTCAGCTCGCTCCACTCGTACCCCCAAATTCCTCACCTCACTCCTATAGAAAACCCCATCTCCCCTTCTTCCTCACTCCTATAGAAAACCCCCAGCTCCCCTTCTTCTTCACTCGCACTACAACTAGGCTCGTCATTCGTTACTCTGCTCAAATCCGTGAGCGTGATGCGACGCCCTCGAGGAAAATGGAGTCGGCTAACCCCAGCGCCAAGAAGATGAGGCTCCCGCCAGCGGCGACGCCTGTTGTAGATCCCGCACCCGGCAGCACGGGGAGAAGCGGCGACCCCGCCCCCATCGGATCCCAGGAACCCATAGAATCTCGGGTGGACCGCATCAGCGATCTCCCGGACGCCATCCTTGGGGAGATCATCTCACTTCTCCCCACCAAGGATTGTTGCCGCACCCAAGTCCTCTCAATTCGGTGGTGCCCTCTATGGCGCGTCGTTCCCCTTAATCTCGATTGTCGTCCGCTATCTCTCTTCAATGATTTTGAAATCCCTAGAGCCATCATCTCCTCCCACCAGGGCTCCGTTCAAAGCCTCTGCATCCCGTCATGCTACCTGAGCAAGCATACCATGCCCTACACGGTGGACACCTGGCTGGAATCCCCTGAATTCACAGAACTACAGCTGCTTGAGTTCTACTATTCCCCTGGAAATCACATACCACATACCGAACGCCATGAACTTGTGCCCTCAGCACCGATGTCCATCTCAGGGTTTTCGTCCTCTCTCCACACCGCCACCTTCGCGCAGTGCTACCTACCAGACAATCTGGTACTAAACCTTCGACTCCCATTTCTCAAGAAACTTTCACTTGTGCGGGTTCGTATATCGGAGGCCTCATTCACAGCATCATCCACTCCAGTTGCCCTGCGCTGGAGTGCTTGGTGCTTGTTTTCACAGTTAGAATCGGTTGTCTCCAAATAAAGTTGCCTAACCTTGTAAGAATTGGAATTTATTTTGACGGAAGGCAGCTCATCTTCCAAGATGCCCCTTCACTTCAAAGGTTGATCCTTGATTCTAGTTATTCACCATTGCAAATAATCGTCCTCTCTTTGCCTAAACTGGAGACCTTGGGTGTAATACATGATCTCTGTGCTCATTTCCATATGGTGTTTGGCTCCACAGTTCTTCAGGTACTTTATATTATCATCTACACTTGTAACCATAAGCTGCATTTTAAATTTCTGCGCATAATTTATATATCATCTTGGAGTACACATTTTGTACTAATATTATGTTCTATGCACAATGAAGAGTTTCTCCATGGATGGCCTATCAATGGTGTTGGATTTTGTCAAGATCTTATATATCCAAATGAATAGTTTTGATCTGAACAAGATTATTGGCTTGCTGCAATGCTTTCCATGTCTGGAGAAGTTGTATATAAAGGTGATAATTTCACGTACATTGGAAGCCCGCATATAGTGTACTAGAATTAACCGTTCAGCTGTTGCTCTTTCGACACTCTTCTTTTAGACTTTAACTATTTTCAATCTTCATGTCTATTTGGCAACAGGACTGGGTAAGAAAGTTATAACCAATCGGTGGATTCGTAAGCATCGGGATTTTCTCACTTCTCATGAGATTCGATTGAAGACAATAACGCTAGAACGATATGTAGCCAACCATGCAAACACAAGATTTTTCACATTCTTCCTGCTGAATGCGAGGTTACTATTGTCCATCAGGCTTAAGTTTAATAGCAGCATGGTTTTGACGGATGGGTATGTCAAAGAGCAAAAAAAGGAGTTTCAGGTGAGCAAAAGAGCTTCTGAACATGCCGGGCTTCTATTTACAACATATTGTGGTCATAATCCAGTAAATTTTACGACCCAGGATGTTCATTCTATGGACCTGACCTATCCATTTGACTATGACTGCCAAAAACAGTGCTGGAGTTAGATGTTGTTGCCCTTTTCAATCTGGTGCTTTTTGTAAACCTGATGAACAATTAACCCTCGTGCTTTTGTACAGTTTGTAAGCTGGAGTTAGATGTTCCTGTCCTTTTCAACTCGGCTATGACTGTCATATTTTCTTTGAAACAAGGCAAATGGCTTGCCATTCATTTAATTTAGAGTGAAATATTGTAACAAATCCAAACCAAGGGAAATAACATCACTCTCGCCGGCTGCTTGAGCTCACTATGCATTATAGAAGCCAAGTGATTAGCCCCCACCAGCACCCACAAACTTATTTCGAACTAGCACATCAAATGGGCTGTAAATTTTCATAGGAAAGGCTGCATGACTCTGACAGATTTGGATTATGACATTTGGGACCCGCGAGGAAATAGCCTATCCAAGGTGGTGTCGACTTAATAGCCAGTCAACAAACGATTCTGCCTACCAGCCGTTGGATTGACATCCAACATCTGTCGTGTATCTTCTATCTCTTGTCTTCTTCTTCCTCCAATCGCCCAAACAAAACCACCCCGTCGGCTCCGCCTGCTCCCGCCTCCCATGGCTGGCTGCGCCTCCGCCGCCCTACCGTACGTACCCTCCAACGTTGGCCAGTCCCTCCCTCTATTCCCCCACATGTCATGTTATTCTCCGGCGACGTCAGCCCCAACACGCAACCGCGCCCGAACCAGTCAACCCTCCTACTCCCCTCCGCCTGTGACTGGACCGGCGCATCTTCAACGGCTCCTGTTCATTCCGTCCGAGGCCTCGCTGTCGTCCTCCGCCTTGCGGCCCTGGTTCACTCACCGTGCGCGGTGCGCCGCCCTCTTGCGTTGTCAACGCCGTCAACAACCGAGAGGAACAAGGAGATGACTGTACATGGAGAGGATGACAGTAGGGACCCACCAGCGTCATGGAAGTACGCAAGCAAGTGCCTCTATAGTACAAGCCCAAAAATATGGTTCCTCCTAATGGTTGGACATCTAGGGCTCACGCCATTGTCAACGTAGTCAATAAACGAGAGAATTACACAACGAGCGGCAGACACCAGGGACCCAGCAAGTCGTGCAGTTTTTTTTTAGGAACAAGCAGTTGTTATTTATACTAGTTTTAGCGACGGATCAGGGTAACAACGGGGCTGTGCGGGGGCTGTGGCTCGTCTAGCCAGGGTTTTATTGATGTTTACCACATCATGAGCCCAGTTGTGTTTTTTTCTTGCTGAAAATGGCTAGCCCGGTTCTATTTTTTTAAAAGAAATACCCAAACAAGGCCTACTTGCTTTATCGGCCCTGCTAGGCTGCAAATCTTTCAAGACGAGGAGAGTTTCATTCGGTTTGCCCAGAAATGGGCTGTACATTTTTAAAACACATCAAACTGGGAATTAGTTTCAATTTTTTTCATTACAAGATCTTAAATTCCATTGATTTTTATGCGTGGACAATTATTTGGATTTTATATTTATATAAATTATTTTTCAAAATAGTTTGAATGTGAATCGATATTTCTGGATTAAAACAAATGACCGCACCGAAATATGCAAAATTTCGTATACTTTTTAACCATGGCCACAATATGGGGTGTGATGCTAACAAAAAGAAGATGGGCTCCAAAAAAATTCTTAAGAATTAGCAAATGGGTTGTACATTATTACAAATAATGGCAGATGGGTTGTATGCTGTTTTCCACAGATTTGAGGCTGACTTGTGCACCTACTACAGGTTGATGCGTATGCTTTCATAAAAAAGAAGGTTGACGCACACGCAATGCCCTGTCAACTTAGTCAACACACGAGAGCAGTGACTGTTGGATGTCCATCCAACGGCTGTCGTGCTTCTTCAATCTCTGCTCTTCATGCTCAAGCCGCTCAAACAAGCGCCGGCGAGACTGCCTGCTCCCTCCTCCCGCGGCCGGCTATGCTGCCACGCAGGCCTCACGGCCCCACCGTACTCCCATCGCTGGCCTAGCCATCCCTCTACTCACCCACACATGATGTTATTCTCCGGCGACGGCAAACGAACCAGTAAACCCTCGTACTCCTCCGCGTGGGAAACAACTTCCGAGTATTCCCTGGCTCCGTGTCGTTCCCTTCCTAGGCCTCGCCGTCGTCCACAGCCCTGGTGCTCTCGGCGCGACCTGGTCAACGTGGTCAATGAACGACATCCATCAGAAGTGGACTGTACGTGGAGAGGCTGACAGCTGGGTCCACGGCCGCACGCAAGGAAATGCCTCCTTATTACGCGCAAAATAATGATTCCTCCACCTGACAGCTAGGACCCACAGGAAGGGCCTCTCTATTTCGCGAAAAAAACGTTCCCCCCGCTGACAGGTCAGACCCACCAGCTATATATTTGCACGCAAGGAAGTGCCTCCTTATTACGCACAAAAAAATGAATACCCCCCTGCTAGCTGGGACCCATCATATTGTTGGGCTGACTTGTGGGCCTACTAAGTTGACAGGGACGGAGAGCTTTATCAACTTAGTCAATACTCCAGTGACCGTATGATGTCCATCCAATGGCCATAGTGCTTCTTCAACCTCTGGTCTTCTTGCTCTAGCCACCCAAAGCAGCGCTAGTCGTGTCGCCTGCTCCTGCCTCCCGTGGCCGGCTGTGCTACCGCGGAGGCCTCAAAGAGCCCATACTACTCCCACCACTGGCCAGGCCATCCCTCCACTCACCCACACCCCCTGTTATTCTGCGGCGACGGCAGCCTCACACCACAGCCGAACCAGTGAATGCTCGTACTCCTCTCCGCGTGGGCATCCACTGCCGAGTCTTGCACGGCTCCGCGTCGTCCCCTTCCTAGGCCTCGCCGTCGTCCACCACCGTGGTGCTCTCGGCGCGGCGTGGTCAATGTGGTCAACGACCGACTTCCATCAGAAGAGTACTGTACGTGGAGAGGCTGCCAGCTGGGTCCACGGCAGCCGCAAGGAAGTGCCTCCTTATTACGTGGAAAATAATTATTCCTCCACCTGACAGCAGGGACCCACCGGACGGTCCACCAGTATTTTGCAAAAAAAATCGTTTCCCCCTGACTGCTGGGACCCACTGAACGGCCCATCGTATTTTGCAAAAAAAACGTTCCCCCCGCTGTCAGCTCGAACCCACCGAAAGTGCCTCCTTATTATGCACAAAAAAATGAATACTCCCCCGGCTAGCTGGGACCCACCTTGCTGGGAGGCTGACTTGTGGGCCTACTAAGTTGACAGGGACGAAGGGCTTTGTCAACTTAGTCAATATGGACGATTCTAGCTCTAGTGACCGTACGATGTCCATCCAACGGCCGTAGTGCTTCTTCAACCTCTGGTCTTCTTTCTCCAGCCGCCCAAAGCAGCGACGGTCGTGCCACATGCTCCTGCCTCCCGTGGCCGGCTATGCTGCCGCAGAGGCCTCACCGCCCCCTACTATTCCCACCGCTGGCCAGGCCCTGCGGCGACTGCAGCCTCACACCGCAGCCGAACCAGTGAACCCTCATACTCCTCTCCGTGCGGGCTTCCACTGCCGCGTCATCCCCTTCCTAGGCCTCGCCATCGTCCACCACCGTGGTGCTCTCCATGCGGCGTGGTCAACGTGGTCAAGGAACGACTTCCATCGGAAGAGTATTGTACGTGGAGAGGCTGATAGCTGGGTCCATGGCCACAGCCCAATTTTTTGTGATTTGCCAAGTAAGTCGGTTTGTCGGGCCTGTTGGGCTACAAATCTTTCAAGACAACGAGAATTTCATTCGGTTGGCCGAGAAAATGGCCCATCAGTAATGAGAAATGGGTTGTACATTTTTAAAACACATCAAACCGGCAATTAGTTTCAAATATCTTTTTTTCATTTCAAGATTTTAAATTACATTAATTTTTATGTGTGGAGAATTTGTTGGATTTTATATTGATATACATTTATTTTTAAAATCAGTTTGAATGTGAGTTGAAATTTCGGGATTAAAAACAGTTCGGACCGCACCGAAATATGCAAAGTTTCGTATAATTTTTTAACCGTTGCCACAATATGGGCTGTAATGCTAACAAAAAGAATATGGGATCCAAAAAAACCTTAAGAATTAGCAAATGGGCTGTAAATTATTAGAAATAATGGTAGATGGGATGTATGCTGTTTTCCACAGATTTGAGGCTTTCCTAAAAAAAGGTTGACGCACAAGCACTGACTGTTGGATGTCCATCCAACGGCTGTCGTGCTTCTTCAATCTCTGCTCTTCCTTCTCCAGCCACTCAAACAAGTGCCGGCGGGACTGCCTACTCCCTCCTCCTCGCGGCCGCCTGTGCTGCCGCGCAGGCCTCACCGCCCGACCGTACTCCCATCGCTGGCCTAGCCATCCCTCTACTCACCCACACCTGCTGTTATTCTCCGGCGACGGCAGACGAACTAGTAAACCCTCGTACAATCGTACTCCCCTCCGTGTGGGAAACAACTGTCGAGTCTTCCCTGCCTCCGTGTCGTCCCCTTCCTAGGCCTCGCCGTCATCCATCGCCCTGGTGCTCTCGGCGCGGCCTGGTCAACGTGGTCAACGACCGACATGATTCTGAAGTGGACTTTACATGGAGAGGCCGACAACTGGGTCCACGGCCGTAGGTAAGGAAATGCCTCCTTATTACGCACAAAATAATGATTCCTCCACCTGACATCAGGGACCCAACGAAAGGGCCTCTGTATTTCGCGAAAAAAAACATTACCGCCACTGACAGCTCAGACCCACCAGCTATATCTTCGCACACAAGGAAGTGCATCCTTATTACGCACAAAAAAATGAATACTCCCCCTGTTAGTTGGGACCCAGTATAGTGGCAGGCTGACTTGTGGGCCTACTAAATTGACGGGGATGGAGGGCTTTGTCAACTTAGTCAATATGCACGATTCTAGCTCCAGTGACCATACGATGTCCATACAAAGGCCATAGTGCTTCTTCAACCTCTGGTCTTCTTGCTCCAGCCGCCCAAACCAGCGCCGGTCGTGCCTCGTGCTCCTGCCTCCCGTGGCCGGCTGCGATGCGGCGGAGGCCTCACCGCCCCCTACTACTCCCACCGCTGGCCAGGCCATCCCTCTACTCACCCACACCCCCTGTTATTCTGCGGCGACGGCAGCCTCACACCGCAGCGAACCAGTGAACCCTCGTACTCCTCTACGCGTGGGCATCCACTGCCGCGTCTTCCCCGGCTCCGCGTCGTCCCCTTCCTAGGCCTCGCCGTCGTCCACCGCCCTGGTGCTCTCGGCGCGGCGTGGTCAACATGGTTAAGGAACGGCTTCCATCGGACGTGGACTGTACGTGGAGAGGCTGACAGCTGGGTCCACGGCCGCAACAAGGAAGTGCCTCCTTATTACGTGCAAAATAATTATTCCTCCACCTGACAGCGGGACCCACTGGACGGGCCACCGTATTTCGCCCCCCTGACTGCTGGGACCCACCAGCTACATCTTCACATGCAAAGAAGTGCCTCACAGTCGGGACCCACCTGGTCGAAGCATACGTAGCGTTGTCATTCTGGTCGCAAACGTGTACGTACATATATACTGGTCGATGTAGAGGCACGCACGTGTCGTAGTAGAGGCGGCCAGGGTGCAAGAAAGAAAATACGGCCATGTATGTGTACATACGGGCGGGGTCTCGAACGCCTACTCGTGCATACGTACGGCCAGGGCTCATGTACATGGCTGGGTCGGAACGAAGAAACAGCGTCGTCGTCGTGTTCATGGGGAGGCAACGGAATGCGCCGTGTTCATGGGGAGGCAACGGAATGCGTCGTGTTCATGGGGAGGCAACGGAATGCGTCGTGTTCATCGGGAGGGCTTGGACGGAACAGGCGATGGAAACGAGGCCTGGCGTACTACAGAATGGAGGAAACGGCCTTGTGTTCGACCTGCCATGTTTGAAACGGGATCCTGTTCATCGGGAGGGGTCTGGCATACCGCAAAACGGAGGAAACGGACCTCCTACGGTCGAAACGGGGGTCCTGTTGATCGGGAGGGGTGTGGCGTACCACAAAATGGATGAAACGGACTTGTGTTGGAGCGCTACGGTTGAAACGGGGGTCCTGTTCATCGGGAGGGGTGTGGCGTACCGCAAAACGGGACTCCGCGGGATACTGTTCATCTCCACCGTCGACCCCCTCCAGCCTCCACGAGCTACTGTTCATCCACCATCGACCTCCTCCAGCCTCCACCTGCGACTGTTCATCCACAGGCTCCTGTTCATCCAGCCTCCACCGCGCACTACTCCACCGGCTACTGTTCAACCAGCCCTCTCCAAGGGCTCCTGTTGAACCACCCCTCCACGGGCTATTGTTCATCCTGCCCTCCGCCGTCTACTGTTCATCCAGCCCTCCACGGGGTGGTCCTGTTCATCCAGCCCTCCACGGGGTCCTGTTCATCCAGCCCCAACCGGCTCGATCGATCGGGGTCCTGTTCATTCGGAGGCAACACCACAGGGTCCTGTTCATCCACCCCCACAGGGAACTGTTCATACAACCCCCCCCCCCCCCCCCCCGCGCGCGCAACGCTCACTGTTCATCTAGAGGCAGCATCGATCGGCTTCAGTTAGCAGCAGTAGCGAAGGAATCGCTCGATCGGGTTCAGTTAACAGCCATAGATCGATCGCTCGGATTCAGTAACGCGTAGCCTGTAGTGCAATCGCTCGGGTTCAGTAACGCGTAGCCTGCAATGCAATCGCTCGGGTTCAGCTAGAGCCCAACGCCTCGCTTGGGTTCAGTTAGAGCCAACGCCTCGCGCACACACGCGTACGTGTACGAGAGAAACGCGCATCGCTCGGCCCCCGACCTCCCACCGTAACTGGGAACTCCCCGAAATTTTCCTCGCCCTCGCTTCTACCACGGTTTTTTCCATCATGGATGGCCCAAAGAATGTCATGCAGCTGCGTCTTCGGCCCGTCCAGGACGAAAAGCCCATTTTTTGTCATGATTTTTTGTCATAGAAGTAGGAGCCCACCACATCTATGATGATACCGGGTTTTGTCACAATTATCGTCATAGAAGTGTCATATGTATGATAGAAAAAAAATTCGTTTGGCCCAAAATGTCACGGATGTGTCTTATTTTTGTAGTGTTACTACTACAAGCATGGAAAGTAAACTAGCTAAAAGTTACAACTAATTTTTTTTGTTTTTCTTAAGGTTTATCAAACACACAAGAAGAAAGCATAAAAAGGAAAATAAACTAGCATGGATGATACAATGAAAAAGTATGAGCACCGACAACTAGCAATGAGTGTGTGAATATGAATGTAATGTCGGTGAGAAATACGTACTCCCCCAAGCTTAGGCTTTTGGCCTAAGTTGGTCTATGGCCATGGCTGGCCTGGCGGATATCCAAAGTGATAGTTGGGGTCATACTGGGATGCAGCAGCTATTGCCTCATGAGCTGCCACTTGGAGACGGGACGTCTCCGTCCTCCTCTTATACTCGTCCGCCTCCTCCCTGGTTATAACATATCTCCCTTTTGCCTGAAAGTCAAAGAAAGCAGGAGCAGGGAGAGCGATGTGATAGGTGTGTCGTCTGTCAAAGATTAGTCGGTACTGGAGGAACTGATCGTTCCTCTCAACAAACTGATGATGAACCATGGCCTCATAATCTATATCTATACCTACTATTAAAGGGAGGTGGTATTCTTGGTTTCGTCCTGCTTAAGACATTTTATATATTTTTATTAAAATATAAGCGAGGTGGTACTAATTCGGGAAACCGCCATCGAACGATATTTCCTCCCCTTCGATCGTGTGTATGTGCGTTGTTGGGCCTTCTGGCCCGCCAACCAAACGACCGGGCTATTTAGGAGAAAAAATAAAGTGCACAAATGGGAATAGAACTCATTACCTCCTCTAAGGCGCTCAACTGCGGTAACCAACACGTCCAACCATGTGTGATGATTAATAGTACCACCTCACTTTTGTAAGCATAGTCAGACCAGTTAATATACCTGCCAGATCGGGAATCAACAAGCCGACAGTGACACCATGGCGAGCTAGAGGCAAATATCTGGAAGGAATTTAACTCTCGGCAATTATGGGCTCCTATGAAGGAAATCGATAGGATTGTGTGAGGATTGTGTTGCATGGGTAAAAGAGAAAATTGCATCGATCAATTATTAGTTCCTGGAATATGGAAGGAAATGAACTCCTTGTATTACGGGGTTGCCATGCAAGGAGAAGGAGACTAATTACTTATCAGAATCGGGAAGGAAATTAACTCCATACAATGAAGATGTTTGCACCATCTTCTAATTAAGTGCGTAATTAAAGGAGAGGCTGCATAATCCAATGATATAAATCCCACTAGACTGAGATTGTGGGCTGCTTGCATAATGGTGCATAATTAAAAGTAAGGCGTTGCACCAACGAAAGCACCAATAATTAAAATAAAATATATGAAGCACTCTTGAGCATAAGAAAAAGTGTCGATGACCATATTTAACGTGCTCATCAATCAAACTGGACATATATATTTTTAAAGCATAGTAACAAAATATAGGAGTGCAAGGAATTTTTGTCCCATTGCAACACGTGGGCGTGTGATGAACTGAGACGAGGAAGTAGCAAAATAGGTAAAAACATGAGACATGTAGCAATGTCTCCCGTTGCAACGCACGGGCATTTGTGCTAGTCCAAATAAACAGGAAGCAACTCAATATCATACCCACGTATGGGTACACCAAGAAAATTAGCTAGACGGGTTGCATAAATTCCATCGAAGAAATCTCCACTAAATCTATTATTATGCAACCTACGGAAACAATGGCTCCCAAATTATAATGTCTATCTTCTAATACAGCACTCCTGAGAACACTGAGGTCAGGGACACACATGTGACATGCTTCATCCTTACCATTTATGCACCTACCTATGAAGAGAGCAAAATAATGTATAGCAGGTAAATGAATGCTCCCTATGGTAGCTTGTGTTATGTCTCTAGATTCCCCCACAGTTATACTAGCAAGAAAATCTCTAAATTCAGATTTGCGAGGTTCATTAGGACTACCCCATTGTGGAAGTTTGCAAGCAGTGTTAAAATCCTCTAAATCCATAGTGTAAGAATTTTCATAGAGATCAAACAGGATAGTTTGAGAATTGCGTCATGATGAAAATTCAAACCTCCTCACAAAGGAATCAGTGAGATAGTGGTAATGGCGGCATTTGTCTGCCTCGAAGCCCTCAAGATCATCATTATGCACTTATGCGTTAAATTCTTCCTTGATTCCTGCTCAATCCATAAAGTCCTCTGAAGGCCATTCACAAGCCCGCACTTGAGCTTCTCTCGGTGGTTCTTCGTCGGCATCACGCATTATGAGCCTGGGTCCTTGCTTCCTTGAAGGACCACCTTGGTACATTTTCCTAAACATATTTCTTCCTGTGAAAAATTTCTGAAATTTTAGTAACTTCAAAATAAAAGTGAACCAAACTCAACAATATTGGTAGTAACTACTCCTACAAGTGCCTAGAGGCAATATCATGCATCAAAACTACTTTTGACCACATAAATTTGACATGCAAGCTCAAGAACATGGTCACCTAAGCAGCAAAAATATGCAATGAATAAAGCTCTAGAACAAAAACTAATTGGACCATTGGAGGAGTCACATACCAAGGAACAATCCCCCAAAGCAGTTTTGTGAGAGGTGCTTTGAGCAAGGAGATCGAAAATGGCAGCAAAATGAGCTTGGACTCGGGTTTGAGCTGGTTAGTGGTGTTTGTGGGAGGAAGAAGGAGTGTGTGGTAGCTGGAATAAGTGGAGGGGAGCTATCGTGGGCCCACGAGGCAGGGGCCACGCCCAGGGGGTAGGGCGCGTCCTCCACCCTCGTGGCCAGGTGCTTGCTCCCCCTGCTGTGTTCTCCATGCCAGATATTCTCAAATATTCTAGAAAAAATCATATATAATTTTCAGGGCATTTGGAGAACTTCTATTTTTGGGGTATTTTTTAATTGCATTGATAATTCAGAAAACAGACAGAAATTACTATTTTTCTTCATTTAATATAAATAACAGAAAGTAAAAAGAGGGTATAGAGAGTTATGTTTTCTAAATTCATCCATCTCATGCTCATCAAAAGGAATCCACTAACAAGGTTGATCAGGTCTTGTTAACAAACTCATTCCAAGTAACATGGAACCGGAGAATTTTCGAAGAACACTAGGTTACCTCAACGGGGATATGCACATCCCCAACAATGAGAATATCATATTTCTTCTTGACCGTAGGAAGAGGAAATTCAAAACCTCCAAAAATAATCGATGGAATTTTTCCAATAGAGTTTACACTATGAACTTGAGGTTGTTTCCTTGAAAAGTGTAGCGTATGCTCATTGCCATTAACATGAAAAGTGACATTGCCTTTGGTGCAATCAATAACAGCCCTTGCAGTATTCAAAAAGGGTCTTCCAAGAATAATAGACATACTATCGTCCTCGGGAATATCAAGAATAACAAAGTCCATTAAAATAGTAACGTTTGCAACCACAATAGGCACATCCTCACAAACACCGACAGGTATAGCAGTTGATTTATCAGCCATTTGCAAAGATATTTTGGTAGGTGTCAACTTATTCAAATCAAGTCTACGATATAAAGAGAGAGGCATAACACTAACACCGGATCCAAGATCACATAAAGCAGTTTTAACATAGTTTCTTTTAATGGACCATGGTATAGTTGGTACTCCGGGATCTCCTAGTTTCTTTGGTATTGCACCTTTAAAAGTATAATTAGCAAGCATGGTGGAAATTTCAGCTTCTGGTATCTTTCTTTTATTAGTAACAATTTCTTTCATATACTTAGCATAAGGATTCATTTTGAGCATACTAGTCAAACGCATACGCAAGAAGATAGGTCTAATCATTTCAACAAAGCGCTCAAAATCCTCATGATCCTTTTTATTGGATGGTTTAGGAGGAAAAGGCATGGGTTTCTGAACCCATGGTTCTCTTTCCTTACCATGCTTCCTAGCAACAAAGTCTCTCTTATCATAACATTGATTCTTTGATTGTGGGTTATCAAGATCAACATCAGGTTCAATCTCTACTTCATTATCATTGCTAGGTTGAGCATCAACATGAACATCATCATTAACATTATTACTAGGTTCATGTTCATTACCAGATTGTGTTTCAGCATCAGAAATAGAGATATCATTAGGGTTCTCAGGTGTGTCAATAACAGGTTCACTAGAAGCATGCAAAGTCCTATCATTTTTCTTTTCCTTCCTTTTAGAACGACTAGGTGCATCAATAATATTTCTCTGAGAATGTTGCTCAATTCTCTTAGGATGGCCCTCATGATACAAAGGTTCCTGAGTCATTTTACCTCCTCTAGTCATAACTCTAACAGCATTATCATTTTTCTTACCATTTAATTCATTGAGCAAATCATTCTGAGCTTTAAGTACTTGTTCTACTTGAGTGGTAACCATAGAAGCATGTTTACTAATAAGTTTAAGTTCACCTTTAACATTAGCCACATAATCACCCAGGTGTTCAAGCATATCAGCATTGCGTTTTAATTCTCTACCAAAATAAGCATTGAAGTTTTCTTGTTTAAACATAAAGTCATCAAACTCATCCAAGCATGGGCTAGCAAACTTAGTAAATGGGATTTCAGCTTTATCATATCTATAGAGAGAATTTACCTTTACTACCTGTGTCGGGTTATCAAGACCATGTATTTCCTCAACACGCAGTAAATTAAGACCATGTATTTCTTCAATAGGAGGTAAATTCTTAACATCTTCAGCTTTAATACTTTTTCCTTCATAGATTTCTTTGCCTCTTGCATATCTTCAGGACTGAGAAATAGAATACCCCTCTTCTTCGGAGTTGGCTTAGGAGTTGGTCCAGGAATTGGATCAGGAAGTGTCCAATTACTTTCATTGGTCAACATATTATTCAATAGAATTTCAGCTTCATCTGGTGTTCTTTCCCTGAAAACACAACCAGCACAACTATCCAGGTGGTCTCTGGAAGCATCGGTTAGTCCATTATAAAAGATATGAAGTATTTCATTTTTCTTAAGAGGGTGATCAGGCAAAGCATTAAGTAACTAGAGAAGCCTCCCCCAAGCTTGTGGGAGACTCTCTTCTTCAATTTGCACAAAATTATATATTTCCCTTAAAGCAGCTTGTTTGTTATGAGCGGGAAAATATTTAGCAAAGAAGTAATAAATCATATGCACACAACCAGGATCAAGAGAATTAAACCATGTCTTAGCATCACCCTTTAATGAGAATGGAAATAATTTAAGGATATAATAATAGCGAGTTTTCTCATCATTAGTGAATAGGGTGGCTATATCATTTAATTTAGTAAGATGTGCCACAACAGTTTCAGATTCATAACCATAGAAAGGATCAGATTACACTGAAGTCATTATCTCAGGATCAACAGAGAAATCATAATCCTTATCAGTAACAAAGATAGGTGAAGTAGCATAAGCAGGATCATATTTCATTCTAGCATTCAGAGTTTTTTGTTTCAGCTTAGCTAATAATTTATTAAGATCACTTCTATCATTGCAAGCAAGAAAATCTCTAGCAGTTTCTTCATCCATAACATAGCCATCAGGCACAACATGTAATTCATATCTAGGGGAGAGTCTTCATCATCACGTTCATCAATATTATCAGTTTCAATAATTTCATTCTCTCTAGCCCTAGCAAGTTGTTCATCAAGAAATTCACCAAGTGGCACAGTAGTATCAAGCATAGAAGTAGTTTCATCATAAGTATCATGCATAGCAGAAGTGGCATCATCAATAACATGCGACATATCAGAATTAATAGCAGAAGCAGGTATAGGTGTCGCAAGCTTACTCAAAACAGAAGGTGAATCAAGTGTAGAGCTAGATGGCAGTTCCTTACCTCCCCTCGTAGTTGAGGGATAAATTTTTGTTTTAGCGTCTTCAAGTTCTTCATAATGATAAGCAGATAGAAATCCCAAGTGACTCAAAGAATAGAGCTATGCTCCCCGGCAACGGTGCCAGAAAATAGTCTTGATAACCCACAAGTATAGGGGGTCGCAACAGTCTTCGAGGGTCGAGTATTCAAACCAAATTTATTGATTCGACACAAGGGGAGCCAAAGAATATTCTCAAGTATTAGCAGCTGAGTTGTCAATTCAACCACACCTGGAAACTTAATATCTATAGCAAAGTGTTTAGTAGCAAAGTAATATGATAGTAGTGGTAACGATAGCAAAAGTAACGGTAGCAAAAGTACTTTTTTTGGTATTTTGTATTGATGATAACAATAGCAACGGAAAAGTAAAAAAGCGAAGAACAATATATGGAAAGCTCGTAGGCAATGGATGGTGATGGAGAATTATGTTGGATGCGGTTCATCATGCAAAAGTCATAACCTAGGGTGACACAGAACTAGCTCCAGTTCATCAATGTAATGTAGGCATGTATTCCGAATATAGTCATACGTGCTTATGGAAAAGAACTTGCATGACATCTTTTGTCCTACCCTCCCGTGGCAGTGGGGTCCTATTGGAAACTAAGGGATATTAAGGCCTCCTTTTAATAGAGTACCGGACCAAAGCATTAACACATAGTGAATACATGAACTCCTCAAACTACGGTCATCACCGGTAAGTATCCCGATTATTGTCACTTTAGGGTTAATGGATCATAACACATAATAGGTGACTATAGAATTGCAAGATAGGATCAAGAACTCTCATATATTTATGAAAACATAATAGGTTCAGATCTGAAATCATGGCACTCGGGCCCTAGTGACAAGCATTAAGCATAGCAAAGTCATAGCAACATCAATCTCAGAACATAGTGGATACTAGGGATCAAACCCTAACAAAACTAACTTGATTACATGATAAATCTCATCCAACCCATCACCGTCCAGCAAGCCTATGATGGAATTACTCACGCACGGCAGTGACATCATGAAATTGGTGATGGAGGATGGTTGATGATGACGATGGCAACAGATTCCCCTCTCTGGAGCCCCGAACGGACTACAGATCAGCCCTCCCAAGAGAGTTTAGGGCTTGGCGGTGGCTCTGTATCATAAAACATGATGAATCCTTCTCGCCTCGGTTTTTCTCCCCGAAAGTGAATATATGGAGTCCAGGTCGAGGTCGGTGGAGCGTCAGGGGGCCCACGAGGCAAGGGGGCGCGCCCCCCACCCTCGTGGACAGGTGGGGCACCCCCTGATGTGGATCTTCCTTCCAATATTCATTATATATTCCAAAATAATGCTCCGTTGATTTTCAGGTCATTCCGAGAACTTTTAGTTCTGCACAAAAATAACACCATGGCAATTCTGCTGAAAACAGCGTCAGTCTGGGTTAGTTCCATTCAAATCATGCAAGTTAGAGTCCAAAACAAGGGCAAAAGTGTTTGGAAAAGTAGATACGACGGAGACGTATCAAACATCAGCATGCCAAGTTAGAGCAAAGACCTCATGGGGTAAATAGGAGTGGTCTTCTGCTTCTGAATCCCCCTCAAAACAGTTATCTTCCTCTTGATTACGATCTGAAATGGGTGGAGGGGCTGCCTTTGCACCCACCATGGAGCGACGTCTGCATGAAATTTTATTGCCACGCAAGGCTCGTCTCTTTTGCTCTACATGTTCAGCTCCATTGTGTACAATAACTGACATGCATAGGAATAAAACATAGTGAGATTATGTAAGGAGTGCATGCACAAATCCAGAGTGATGGTAGCAAACTATGGATAGACCCAAAACAAATGATAGCAGGCAGATAATAGATTTAGTTAAAAAATACAGATAATGGCTCCTTTAATGTTTGTTTGCACCCAAGATGAAAATCATAGTAGACACCCGAGATTAACCAGATAGTAGACAGATAGTACTGATTGTTGCCCCAATATGTACCCCACAACCATTTAAAAACTCAAGTTTCGGCATAAGTTTGGACCTGAGTCGGAGTCTAATAGGTGAACACGACGATAAAGTAGCATGTCATCATATTAAGCGATGCATAACATAAGCAGACATGGAAGAGTGCGACCTCTCTTGCGGACCCGTGTAGTCCTCAAGGTCATCTGCTCAGTTGATGATGGTAATGCAGTTGTCGTGGCTGTCGGCGGCGGGGAAGAAGATCTGAGGCGGCGAAAGACAGTCTGGAGAGCGGATCCCTACTGTGGTGAACCCTTCCATCGTTGGAGTAGCTGAGCTGGGGTGGAACACAGCACCGCAGGAGCAGGACAAACCACACAAGGTTTTCTTTGACACATATCTGTAACAGAAGTAATTGTGTAAGGGCTTGTTTGAATTTGAGGATTCTAACAATGTAGGGATAGGAAATAGACAGGAATAGGATAGGAATGCACGTGCCAAACAGAGAATTTAAAAACACAGGATTTCTGCCAATCTGGGTGTTTGGTTCACAAGAATTGGAAGATCACACGAAGCAAAGAAGCATGGTGAGATTAAGTCAAACCACAAGAAGTGTACAACCTCTTTGGCAAAGCCATGTCAATCTCAGCGTGATTGGGTTGGCCGGTGAGGATGCTCTGGCTGACTTGGCTGTCGGAGGAGGGGAAGAAGATCTTAGGCGTCTGGAGATGGAGCCCGAGGTACTGCTCCGCTGTGATGGAGGGTTTCGTCGTTGGAGCAGCTCCGGTGAGTTGTACGACACCGAGGCTGAAGCAGGACAAGAGAGACAACGTTAACCTGAGTGGAATTCTAATAGCATCTCCAATAGATGACATAAAATACATAACCACAAAGTGCTAGATGTATACATCAGCCGCTCATCTCTGAGCTTAACTGTCGAAACTGAATTTAACTGTCGAAACTGAACTTAACTGTCAAAACTGAATTTTGCTGTCGAAACTGAACGCACTAGAGGTGAGGCTACAAGTCAGTCGACTGACTTTTTCATCCCTGGTCAGTCGATTTTGTAGTCGTTGGATAGGAAATCAAGGGCCTATAGTTCATCTTCAACCTCCACCCCGCTGAGCCGCCAGCCACCACCGGCCAAACAGCCGCCCCGCGCCGCCCGCGGCCGGCGGTGCGCCGCTCCACCCGCCCCGAAAACACTCCCCACCGCCGGTTCGTCGCCTCCCCGGCCATCCTTGTAGCCCCCCCCCCCCCGTGCCAAGCTTTTTCTCCGGCGATCCCCATGCGACCGCCCCACCACCACCCCCACCCTGAACCCTAAGATAGATAGTGGGGTATCTCTCCGGCTAGCCCCCCTCCCCGCTGCGGCTGGTTCTTCCTTAACTCCGGCAAGCCCCCCCCCCCACCCACCCTTTGAAAATTGACTGACCCAAAAGTCGATTCAGTCGACTAAAATGTAGCTAAATCGGAGCAGCATCGCAAGCAAGAGCGAGAGTAGTAGCAAGAGAAAGAGCAAGAGCAAGAGCAGACCAGGTAAGGGACCGAGAGCAAGAGCAGAGCAGTAGCGCGAGCGAAAGATAAAGCAGCAGCAGCTCCTACTGATGTGGACGTCGCTGCCGAGGGAGCTACGCCGTGGAGGAAATGGCCGACGATGCCGCCGTGGATGGAGTCGTGCCGTGTCGGCTCGGGACCGAGCGCCAGCAGCACCATGAGATCGAATCAAGAAGGAAATGCGGTGATTAATGTACAACCTCTTTGGTGGCGCCAATTAGGCTGCAGCTTCATCCGAGGAAACGGTGATGATGATGCTCTTCCGGTGGTGCAGGTGAAGACGGCGGTGTGGGAATGGAGGTGGCGCGAAAGATGAGGGGAACGTCGGGGCAGCTCCTTGGAGGTGGAGGATGGGGTGGCTGAACCGGCGGGACGACCAGATTGACGACGGATCCTCATCTGGTACAGTGGATGAGGGACGTCGAGGTGTTTTTGTGAACAATGTCGTTGGGGAAGAGGCTCCGGCTGGGTGGCGGACGGAGGAGGGTGTGGGGCTTCGTGAGTTTTGCCGGCCTTGTTGTACGAATGGGTGGGTGGATGGGATGGGAGTGGGGAACCATGTCTTAGGGACGCGCTTGTTCGAAATGTGGGGTAAGTTACGAAAGTACCCCCACCGATTTGAGGTGGTTCTTTCGGTTCAGGGGTATCATGGGCATTTTGCGTGTCAGAATTTCATAGGAGGTGGGAGTTTTCGCGCGCGTTGTAAGTTTGGAATAGCAAGGCACGGGTTGAGACGGAGGGAGTTGTCGGAGCACAAGAGACAAAGATATATCTTAAATATTTCGGGCTAACAAGGCGCGGGATGAAGAGGCGCGGGATGAAGAGACGCTAGCTTGAAATTTCGGCATAACAAGGCGCGGCTTGAAATTTTGGGAGAACAAGCTTAACGTGTACCCAAAAAGACAATTTAGACTAGTATGATATACTACGTACAATGTGTTTAACACGCACAACACACACAGACACCATTTAGACTAGTAAGGTACACGTGCATTGCACGCATGAGATTTGGCAACCAAATTATGAATAAATACCTCATTATAGCATGTAAGCTTTGAGTCATATATGCATGATGTAGATGTTCGTTTAATTCTTATAGTTCATTTCATTCAAAATCATCTAGTTTTTATAAGAAAGCTAATCTATTTTAAGATTAATGGAATTGTGCGTTGTAAGGCATAAAGTAAAAACAAATCATGTAGAAAAACATTTGGGAAATTCTGATACGAAAGATTCTAGAACAAAGAAGAAGAGCTTGTGTTTTGAGGTTTGTGCATTATGCTTAAGTTCAACCATAGAGTCTTCTAGATTATACATGTGGCAAAATCTGGTGGAATCTAGATGATATCCAACGGCCAGTAGTGCTCAAATTTTCCAGCTCTACACCATCAGATTGGCCACATCCAACGACCATCTTTCAAAGTTAAAGTTATCCGCACACTACATAAAAAATATATAATATATAGGGGTATAGATATAGATATGTGATGCGAAAGCCACCCATCATCTCCAATTAGAATAGTGTGTCCATGCATGGATGCAATGTGTCCAAACGATGTCTGCCATCGGTATCTCAAATTCAAACCAATCTAACCTTGTTCAATGTGTATACATTGCAACATGCTCGTTTCCAGACCACACCGCGCAGACCTCCGTTATATTCATGCATGCATGGGTTTCAAACATCATGATCTCTTATTCAAATATTTGAGTTCAACTTTACATTGATTATGACCTGACCTAGTCTTTTACACCCACACATTGGTCTTCTCTTTATAATTGTACCACTAACTTTCTCTCGTGCATGCATGCACACACACTACCAGTCGGCATTATCCATCGCACACATGCAATCTTTTTCTTCAGGTCGGTCCCCCATGAAGGCACACACACATCCCCCTCTCCATCATATCGGGCATTCTTCATCTCTCACGTGCATGCGCAATGATCGATGTTCCTCTATGTGTGTGTGTATATAGCTAGGTCTTTCATAGTTTTCCACATAAACCGATCAATCTATATATCTAGTGAGGTCTCACCCTCTTTCCCACGTCCACATCGATCAATCTATACCTCTCTATATAGGATTACATATATAGCTAATACACCCACATTAATTATATATCCGACACCCCCCCCCCTCTCATCATCCATGCCTTCCGCTTCATCTCTCAGATGCGCGCACAATGGCGAAGACAGGGGCAGCAAGGGCCCTGCCCCCCCCTAACATCACTATATATCGAGGCTAATATGAATGTGATCATTAGACAATTGCTGGTAAAAATGGTTTAAGTTGATGAATTGGTCCTCCTCGTAAAGGATTAGCAATGCTTGGCCCCCTAGCTCATGGGACATTTTTCATGGCTCCGCCGCTGCGTGCAACAGCGCACATTCTCGCCCCCTCTCTCTAAATATCGATCTCGCAGTTGTGCACTCCTTCATAGTCTCCCTCCACTCGGCCCCTCGCACCATCTTCTAGCCCCCCACTGGATTTTGCCACATGTACAATCTAGCAGACTCCATGGTTGAACTTAAGCATAATGCACAAATCTCAAAACAACAGTGGTTCTCCTTTGTTCTAGAATCTTCCGTATCATAACTGCCCAAACTTTTTTTCTAGTTGAATTGCCATTATTTGTTTTTACTTTATGCTTTACAATGCACAATTCCATGAATTATAAAATATATTAAGGGCTTCTTTGATTCAAAGGATTCTCAAAGGAATTTTGGAGGATTCTAATCCTTAGGAATTTTTCCTATCTTGGTTGTGTGATTCATATGATTGTAAACTATAGGAATTTTTCCATATGATTCATTTGCACTAGATTTCATAGGAAACATCCCATCCACTCAAACCTCTTTGAAAGAACTCTGCGTTTTTCTATGCACAATCAAACACTCGTACCATCCTGTAGGATTCAAGACGACATTCCACTCTAATCCCATGTTCTTCCTATTCCCGCGTTTTGGAAATCCTACGAATCAAAGAGGCCCTAGGTTTTTTATAAAAACTAATTGATTTTGAATGAGATGAACTATAAGAATTAAACGAAGGTCTACATCAGGCATATATGACTCAGAGCTTACATGATACAATGTGTTATTTATTTGTAATTTAGTTGCAAAATCCGACGCGTGCAATGCACGTGTACCTTACTAGTACTTCGAGTATGTGCAAAACACAATGGCATGCTACACAGTGTCTCTCTTATAGTTCGTGAAGCCACGTGGCACATGTGGAGGCGTTGTCGCGACATCCTTGTGTGGATTGATCACAGTGACGTGCTGCTGGTTCTAGAAGAATGTACTCGTCCTCCCTGAGACGCACTGGCGGTACATACACGAAGCGAAGATGTGCACGCATGCCACGCACGCACTCATTCCCTCGCACGCACGCGCGGGTACACGGGCGGACGCAATTTTGTACCAAGATCCACCCCATGTGATAATTTGACGCGTGTAAAGTCCTTCACTTCATTGATGGTCAATTAATACAGCGCATGAAAATTGAGTGGACGTGAGGGCGGAAGAAAGACATTACTACTCCACTGCGCGCATGCGAGTAGTTAAATCATGGGTTGCTAGTAGTACTTCCATTGGTCTCCTTCATATTTTGTGACAATTTTTACAGTAACATAATATTTACGCATCTGAGCAGTGTAGTCTACTTGAAATTTATGTTCCTCTAAACTCATCGGGAGCCGTTTCGGGCCTCGAAACCAAAAACAATCAATTAATCTTTACCTTGTTCCCATCACATTCAAAAGTACTAGTGCTACAATTAAGTGCAAGCCTGCTCACACCTACCAGTACGTACCAAACCTGAACGTGTTCCCACTATGCAGGTTTTAGTACTAGTGCTAGTACTTAGGTTATAAAAAGGGGAACTACCTAACCAAAAATTACTCTACCTTCCTCCTCATAAGTCCTCCTTCTTCGTCCGTCCTTGCCATGGTCGGTGTGTGCAGAGCTAGGTCGAGAACTACTCGTAACAAGGGAGCGGCAACCAAGCCTGTGGAAAAAAAGAGAGGGCTCACCGCCATGTAGAGACCTCGAGAAATCTCTCACGGGCAGGCGATGGCTCCCAGGAGCGCCCTAGACATGGAGGCAAACATGCGGCGTTGGAGTCGTTATCCCTCGACGGCATGCCCGATCAGCTCAATAAGCACCTCAATAAGCAGAAGGAGTTCATCCACGGCTTGGTGGAGCTGCTAAAGGAGAGCCTCGATGACATGCCAGCTGAGCTCAATGAGCAGGGGGAGTCAACCACCAGCTTGGTGATGCTGCTGAAGAAGAGAATTGCCTCGAAGAAGAAGGTGACCGGCGAAATCCTGTAACTTCAGGAGGACAAGGCGAAGCTCTGCCACGAGCTCGACCTGCTGAAGGAGGAGAATGCCGGCTGGAAGAAGATGCATGAGAATAGTAGTTCCTTGATGAAGATGTTGCAGGCCCTCGTCATGGAACAGAAGGAGGAGTTGGCGAAGCTCCGCATCGAGCACCCAACTGCTGTCAAGGTACATAATGTGGCCGTGGAACAGATGATGAAGGCTCGCATTGACAAATCCCATGTCATGGACACAATGATGAAGATGGCGGAGGAGACGCGCAAGGAGATGGAGGTTGTGGAGGCGATGAAGAAGCAGTTACGACTCCGCGGCCAGCAACCCTTCATGTAGTGAGAGCAGCGCCCCAGACTTGTGTGTGCGTCTTCCTTCTTTTTTGGGGGTGATAATCCCCCTTCTTCTTTTGCTCCTGTGTTTCTTATTTTGCTTCGGGTGTTTGGCCACACGTGTCACCTTCTCTGTGAGTCATGAATAGAACAATGCTAAAAATGAGATGGCTAGCTAATTAGATCATTCTTTATCGCCAATAGAACAATGCCTCTTGCTAGTAATATATAATAAGAGTAGAGAGTAGAGGATATGGCACTGGGTTGCCGTGTTCCGTGCTCCTCCGTCATACTCCAGTGGAAAACTTGAGTATACCGCATGGTTCTTTGCTCCTCCTCAGGTCGTCGGCACATTTATACGAGCAGTCAAATCACAAGGCCCCGCCTTCTAGCAGTAATGAGCCGTCAAATCATAAAGGCCCTCACCCCTCGTGAAAAGGACCAAGCTAGACTGCCCCGCCCTCTAGCCTTTTATAAAATGTATACATTTGTACAGTAGTAGTATCGATGGATAGCGCCATGGAGCAAAACTAACAAGATGTAATTAAAGAAAAAAGGTGGTACATATAGAGAGTGCTCGTCGCCAAATTATGCATATACTATATGACACTACCCACTATGAAGGTACTAGTAACATAGACTAGTAACTGGTCTATGTTACTCTCCACTATGACCAGCCAAAGTCGAGGCACGGATACCAATGAGGGTCTGGTTGTGTCTATACTTGGAAAAGTCACCCGACTGCATGCGCACCAGGCAGACGAAGCTCGTGTCGTGTTTGTGTCGTGTGCGGCCCGCACATTAACCAAAACCTCGCACCTCCATCTTAGCCTCCGCGTTTAAAACATCTCAATCTCAAGGCCAAGGAGCAACATGAAACCTATGATAGAGCCAATCGGATGGTTGAGAACACTACAATTCGTAGCTACAGATGCGTGTGTGAGAGAGGACGAGTGCGTGCGTGTGTGGGAGAGCACAACTGTATGTGGGTGGCATCGACCTAGGGAGCAGTGATGGTGCGTGCGAGAAGTCCCGAGAGATAGGTGTAATGCGTCTGAAAAAAAGACTAGTCTATAGCTCGCCACGAGGCTATTCCTGTCGAATGCCTAGCGTAAGATATGTATCCGACGGTGCCAGTTTTTGCACGTACACAGCAGTAGAAAAAGAACTAGTACCATGGCATATGCTACACCACGGCTGAGAAAACGTGCCGACGTTATGCCATCTGGAAATAGTGCCGCACTTCGAAACTAGAACCGTCAATAAATTTTGAGCGCGTCTTGCCACATTCCTAATTACTACTACTACCACGCTATATTTAATTGCAAACCTGTTCACACCGATCACAACCTAAACGGTTTCCCACTTAGGAGCGTATTAGTAGTACTCCTACTCGGTTATAAATACTAGTATGCTAAGATGACTACACATTCCTCCTCAACTCCTCATCCACAAAAAACAATCAAGTCAATCAAGCCATAGCCAGCGTGAGTTCTGGGTCGAGAGATTTCCACCGGGAAGAGGTGAGCATGGAAGAGGAAGCATGAGAGATGTCCCACCTCACCGCGAAAGCAGCCGACACGTCCTGCCGCGCAGCAATAGCAGCACAGAGGTCCCGCCGTGCCACCAAAGCAGCATGGAGGTCCCGCCGCACTATCGATGTAGCAGACTGGTCCGGCCACGCCACGAAAGCAGCAGAGATGTCCTGCCGTGCCGCCGAAGCTGCTAGGAGGTCCCGCCATGTCGCGGCATCCTGGGAAAATTTCTCGCGGGCAGGCGAGGACTCTTACAGGCGCATGCATGTGATAGTCCATAGCCAGATGGATCAGATCTCCGGCTGGGCGAGGATGCAGGACGAGGCTATCAGCGTCATCCGGCAGTGCGAAGCTCCGGGGCGAGTGTGACCTGCTGAGGGCGAAGATCGCCGGAAGGGCGAAGAAGGAGGAGGAGACTGCTGTCGTGTTGCAGAGGACGGGCGTCATCATCAAGAAACTTATGGACGAGAATGCCATGCTCCGCATCGAGCGCAACAGGCGGGTGAGGAATCCATGGATGCTGCCAAGCAGCGTATTAAGGACATGAAACTGATGAAAGAGATCATCCCCCGCCGCGAGAACTATTCACCGCGACCTACAGCACATAAAGAAAGTAGATATCAGCGAGCCAGATCATTGTATGCGTCTTCCTTCTTCTTTTGCCCTTGTGTATTTCAGGCGTAGCCGCATGTGGCTTTTTTAGTTATCTTCGTAATTATATAAGACAATTATTATCCACTCTCGTCGTCCTTATATATATTCATCAGTCTTGCTATAAGTCGCGGTAGATGCTATATAGGTCCGTCGGATCTTACATCAAGATCCGTGAAAAATTTTCTTTTCAGATTTTCTTTTTTCTCTCTTAAATCTCAGTCGAGTGAGACATTGCCACGCCATTAAACAGAGGCTCGGGCGCCATTATAATGGAGACCTTGGGAGAGAGGTGGATGGCAGATGGAGGCCAAAGGTCTCTCCTCCCGATAAGCACGTGTAGGGGTCTGATCGCACGCCTCCCGTACTCAAATAGCTACCCTGCACCGCGCCTCCTAGCTAATAAAAAAAAGGGACGCGTGGCAGAACGTAAATGGTAAATAGAACGCCCATAGTTTCAATAATACTTGTGTTTCCGATTGTAACATGACAGCACTTGTTCCAAAATGACTTTGTTGATTGTTAATGTGCGCGCCTTCCAAATCGGACAGCAAAAAATGCCATCGATCCATGAGATGCCTGCTCAAAAATGCAATTAGATATCTAAAAAATGCCATCGTTAAGTTAGATGTTTGCTCAGAAATGCTATTAGACATTGTTATTTTCACGTCAAACCCGTTGACCATGTTACATGACAAAAATAAGCGATTCTCACAATGATAAGTTAATGGTGTCCCGCACAACACACCCCTCAAATAAAACTAAGCACCCTGGAATTCTTTGACAAAACTAAGCACCCTGAAATTCTTTGACAACTAAACTGCTAGCTATATGATGTTGGCCATATATATTGTCGGTATATAATGTCAAGAAACGAGTGGTAGTACTATACCAACTAAAAGATGAAATGTACGAAATATAACGAGAAGAAACATAACATAGTTCTGCTGGGGGCTCAGCACAACACACCCCTCAAATAAAACTAAGCACACCAGAAATTAAACTAAGCAACTAATCCGGTACACACTGCATTAGAACCACCATGGGAAACGACACTGCCACCTTACTCGGAGTCCTCGTCCACGTCCTTGACTTCGTCCTTGTCCCTCTTCCTCTTGGGCGATACTTCTTTGCTTGAACCGCACACTTGGCTCTTGCTCTTCATCCAACCCTTGTAGATATTGAAACAAAGGTAGCCATCCATTGCAGCATAGTGGATGTCGTCTATATCTAGTATAGTCCACTGCCATGCACGATGAAACGTGTGCGGAGCTTTCTTCAGTTCACTGTACATAGGATGAACCATGGCTCCTGCCTGGGTCAGCATTGAAGGCTGATCAAGGGACGGCACCGGCCCTTCCTTCTAGAGGTGAAGGGGTCGCCTACAACAAGGCCTATCCGACCAGGATTTCCTTGTCATTCCTAAAGTCTATAGTAACGAATTTGACTCGGCCGCCCTTGAGGAAGTTCTTAAATTCCTCGCACTCAACGTCGGCATGGCATATGTGGTAGACCAAGCATAAGTCATGCACGCAAACCTGGATCATGGCAGGCTTCTTCTTCTCTGCCTCCTTTAGTTTCTTATCGTTTCCCAAGACTGTGGTGTACTCAACATCTAGCCGAGCGACTCACTCATCATTTGAGTTTTCGAACATGCGTTTGAAGCGAGCAAGGCATTCTTTCACCGTTGCGAAAGAATGGGTGTAGATGACGTCAAACTCATCGCCGGTGATGGTTCTAACCTTGTACTCACCGCCGATCATGGAGATTTGGGACTCCATGGATTTGGGAGGAGGGTTAGGATTAGTGGAACTGTCGTAATGTGAAAGGACGGGACGACTAGGAGCGGTTTATCGATTGTAAAAATGTCGAGTGGGGGCGCGTGCGAATGGCGGGGTAGTGGCTTTCCTGGTGGATAAATGGATTCATGCACAGTACTATGGGGGCCCAATTAGATGTCATGTCTACTCGACGCCCAATGAAATGGCTTTCGATGTCATGTCAAGCGTCGGGAAAATTACAGGCAATACAAAGCTTTCCATTCTCCCATGATACGGGCTTCCGAGAGCCCTTGGATCTGAGATCGAACGATTGCATGGCGTGATTCTAGACCTATGGTGAATATCCTATCCTGGAGGGTTATTCTGCAAGTTTTCAGCAACTTAGCATGCGACCGTTCGATCTCAGATCCAAGGGCTGCCAGCAGCCCGTATCATGGTCGAGCCTACCACGACCGTCGCCTCGCTCGCACGGTCGCGCCCTTGGAGATTTAACACGGTGCGTTGGCTATCTGATGTTGGCATGTCATACATAGTCATCACTTAGTCACTCATACAACAAGGTTGGCTATAAGGTTGGCTATGAGAGTATTTTTTGCTTACTTCTCTCTATCTCTTTCTTCGTAGTATTTATTGCATTTGCCAAGGAGTGACCTCTTCCAATGAAATGGTGCTTAGATGAGGTGCTATGGGCATTAAATGGCTTAGCAACTCAAGTCCCCAATGCGTAGGTGCTTAGTTTTTTGTTGCTACGTTTGCTTCATCTAGGTACACGCGCCTATCACCGTTCTTCCTAGGGTCACCAAACTAGTCTCTCTCTTCTTAATTAACTTGCCACATCAGACTATATGCCTATGTGGCAGGCTTAGCACCTGTAGAATCAAGTACAATAGTGGGATATAAGCCCGCTTTACCTGGCATTTTTGCATATGTGGGGGAAAGAGGCAAGGAAAAAGTGGAGGAGTGGGCTCTCAAGCAAGAGCCAGCCTATACATGGTGGAGCATCGGAGAGGGACCTGTATGGAGGTGGTCAGGAATCGGGAGACTCAAGCCGGTCGTAGCACCGCAGTTAAAATGATAATGGCAAGTCAAATCACCGGGCCCTGATACGTCTCCATCGTATCTATAATTTTTGATTGTTCCATGCCAATATTATTGAACTTTCGTATACTTTTTGGCAACTTTTTATACTATTTTTGGGACTAACATATTGATCCAGTGCCCAGTGCCAGTTCCTGTTTGTTGCATGCTTTTTGTTTCGTAGAATATCCATATCAAACGGAGTCCAAACGGAATAAAAACTGACGGAGATATTTGTTTGGAATATATATGATTTTTGGGAAGAAGAATCCACGCGAGACGATGATCGAGGGGCCCACGAGGTAGGGGGCACGCCCTAGGGTGTCAGGCGCGCCCCTGACCCTCGTGGCCACCCCGTAAGGCAGTTGGAGCCCTTCTTTCGCCGCAAGAAAGCTAATTTCAAATTTCAGCCCAATCGAAGCTACGGATCTCTAGGAATATAAGAAACGGTCAAAGGGAAGAATCTGATAACGCAGAAACAGAGAGAGACAAAGAGATAGATCCAATCTCGGAGGGGCTCTCGCCCCTCCCATGCCATGGAGGCCATGGACCAGAGGGGAAACCCTTCTCCCATCTAGGGAGGAGGTCAAGGAAGAAGAAGAAGAAGAAGAAGAAGAAGGAGGAGGAGGAGGGGGGCTCTCTCCCCCTTGCTTCCGGTGGCACCGGAGTGCCACCGGGGGCCATCATCATCACCGCGATCTTCACCAACAACTTCACCGCCATCATCACCAACTCTTCCCCCCTCTATGCAGTGGTGTAACCTCTCTCTTACCCGCTGTAATCTCTACTTAAACATGGTGCTCAACACTATATATTATTTGCCAATGATGTATGGCTATCCTATGATGTTTGAGTAGATCTGTTTTGTCCTAATGGCTATTTGATGATCGTGATTGGTTTGAGTTGTATGTTTTATTATTGGTGCTATCCTATGGTGCTCTCCGTGTCACGCAAGCGTGAGGGATTCCCGCTGTAGGGTTTGCAATATGTTTATGATTTTCTTAAGGTGGGTGGCGTGAGTGACAGAAGCACAAACCCGAGTAAGTAGGTTGTTTGCGTATGGGATAAAGGGGACTTGATGCTTTAATGCTATGGTTGGGTTTTACCTTAATGAATCTTTAGTAGTTGCGGATGCTTGCTAGAGTTCCAATCATAAGTGCATATGATCCAAGTAGAGAAAGTATGTTAGCTTATGCCTCTCCCTCAGATCAAATTGCAATAATGAGTACCGGTCTAGTTATCGATTGCCTAGGGACAAATAACCTTCCCGTTGACAAAAGCTCTTTACTAAAACTAATTTAGTTGTGTCTTCGTCTAAATAGCCCCTACTTTATATTTACTTGCTCTTTATTATCTTGCATAGTCTAAATAGCCCCTACTTTATATTTACTTGCTCTTTATTATCTTGCATACCTATCCAACAACACCTACAAAGTACTTCTAGTTTCATACTTGTTTCCGGTAAAGCGAACGTCAAGTGTGCGTAGAGTTGTATCGATGGTCGATAGAACTTGAGAGAATATTTGTTCTACCTTTAGCTCCTCGTTGGGTTCGACACTCTTACTTATCGAAAGAGGCTACAATTGATCCCCTATACTTGTGGGTTATCAAGACCTTTTTCTGGCGTCGTTGCCGGGGAGCAATAGCGTGGGGTGAATATTCTCGTGTGTGCTTGTTTGCTTTATCACTAAGTAATTTTTATTTGCTGTTCTTAGTTGTTCTTTATCTTTAGTTATGGATATGGAACACAAAATACCAAAAAAATTAGTTGTACTTGCTACTCATGGAGATGGGGAACCTCCTAAAACCCTCGATGCTGGTTATGTGAAAGATATTATGTACTACTTTAATAATCCTGAGAAAACCCCATTTAATTATGTAATGGGAGTAACGTTGGATCAACGTGAATACTTTAGGGATTATCTCTTGACACAAAAAGGGAAACTATTATGGGATCAAATTTATATATTGAAGTGGTATGCTAGACAACTATGCTTGGAATATGATTATACTTGTTGCTCTAGGATGAATTCTCCACACCTCCCCTTTTCATGCAAATTTAATGCTAATGAAACCTGGGCTTCTTATGCTAGAGGTATATATGATTACTATGATGTTGAACAAATAGAAGAATTTGTTGCTTTTATTGGTTCTTATGAAATTGAATCTATGTTTAAAGAGTTTGATGATATTGATGATGCTTCTTATAGATCTGAAAATTTAGCTATCCTCAAATATTGCTATGAGAATTATGAATACAATTATGAAATTAATGCACTTATTAAGAAAGTCTCCGTTGTCCAAGAAGAGACTAATATTTTGCAGGAATCTATGGAAGAAGAAGTTGATGACACTATGAGCTCATTGGATGAAAAAGATGAGGAGGAGGAGGAAGAGCGGATTGATCACCCGTGCCCACCTTCTAATGAGAGTAACTCTTCAACTCATACATTGTTTAATTCCCCTTCGTGCTTACCGAAGGATGATTGCTATGATGACTGTTATGATCCCATTGATTCTCTTGAAATATCCCTTTTTGATGATGCTTGCTATGCTTGTGGCCAAGATGCCAATATGAATGATGCTTATGGAGATGAACTTGCTATAGTTCCTTATGTTAAACATGAAATTGTTGCTATTGCACCCACGCATGATAGTCCTATTATCTTTTTGAATTCTCCCGATTACACAATATCAGAGAAGTTTGCACTTATTAAGGATTACATTGATGGGTTGACTTTTACCATTGCACATGATGATTTCGATGAATATAATATGCATGTGCCTGCTGCTCCTACTTGCAATTATTATGAGAGAGGAACTATATCTCCACCTCTCTATGTTTCCAATACGATAAAATTGCAAGAAACTGTTTATACTATGCATTGGCCTTTACTATGTGTGCATGAATTGTTCTTTTATGACATGCCGATGCATAGGAAAAGAGTTAGACTTCGTCATTCACTACTGGAATCTGGCACTTTGGCAGATGGCAAAGGCATGGTTGGCGGATGGCAAAGGCTTTGCCATCTGCCAGCAGATGATAAACAGTTTGTCTGAAACCCTGCTGGTAAAGGCTTCTTTGCCGTCTGCTGGCTGATGGCAAAGAGCCTGTGCCTTTGCCATCAGCTGGCAGATGGCAAAGCCTCTTAACGGGGTTAGCCCCGTTAGATGGCTAACGGCATACTTTGCCAGCTGCCAGTAGATGGCAAAGGCTGCAGGCTCTTTGCCGTCTGCCAGCAGATGGCAAAGGCTGCATGCTTTGTCGTCTGCCAGCAGATGGCAAAGAGCTTTGCCATCTGCTGGCAGATGGCAAAGAGCCCAAATAGGCCAGCCCAAATTTTACATGTAGATGACACGTGGCCTCTTTGCCATCTGCCAGCTGATGGCAAAGCTCTTTGCCATCTGCCAGCAGATGGCAAAGTGACTATATTGCCCTATTTAATTTTGTTTTTTCTTATATCAATTCATTTTCACAGAAAATCAAACACAAATATATTTATATGACCAATATAGCATATTCAACACATATTACCAATAGTCATGAACACATATATATCCAACACATGTTACCAATAGTAGCAAGTTTCATCCGTACATATACATAGTTTCATCAATATTACACAGTTTCATCCATAGGTAGCAAGTTTCACAAGGTCAAAACAAAAACTAAATACAAGCACTCCATCAACCCAAGCTTACGTGATCTTAAGCAAATCTGTAAAATGGGAAAGAAGAAAGTTAGAAGAAGAAGTCTAGAAGAAGAAGATTATTATGATGCAACTAAAATGTGAAGATTATTATGATGCAACTTATATCTATAAAATAGGTCATTTTGGAGCTAAGTATGGTTATTATGTCATTTTTGAGCTAGCTAAGCATACTAAGTCATTTTGGTGTAAAACATGCTAAGGTCATTCTAGAGCTAAGTAAGGTTATTATGTCATTTTGGAGCTAGCTAAGCATGTGAAGTCATTTAGGAGCTAAAATATGTCATTTCTTAAGCATATTATGTCATTTTAGAGTTTGACCAAGTTTATAGGAAAAATATGAACATTTACAATAACAAATCTATATGATGTGAAAGTATATTCAATAATGAATCTAATTGTATTGATTTTTTATTGTATATGTTAACATATTTGTCTAGAAACTAGATCATAGTTTACATAGTTTGACTTTGACCAAAGCTAATATGCAGAGTATATAAAAACAGAGGGAGTATTATGTTGGTAATAAATTATATTTCTTTAGTAAGTCAGAGATTCAAAATTGGAAGTATCTACACGAAAGTGCTTATGTGAGCTCGAGCTGCAGTGAGCCCGGAATCTGCACCACTAGGTTATATCGTGATCCGTGCAACATGTAGGTCCTGGTAAAGTCGTACTGTGCTATTGCAGTATTTTTTAACAGATTGTGGCCCACACATCACATAGCGTCCAGGTAACTCTGCCAGTTACCGTTTAAATGGATCAGAAGCCCATGGATGGAATGAGCCGTCTTCGGTTAGATTCTGAGCTAACGGAGCTTATGAGCCAATAAGTGTTAGCTACCGGTTGGACCTACAAATCTTCACCAGTACTGCATTTACTAGTTCGACTAACTCAGAAAGCAAAAGCACCATGCAGCTTTGTGTGGCTCCTGCACGGTTGGGCTACATGGATTTTGAAATTAGAAGCTACTAAAAATAGCCACCCCAATTAAACTCAGCAACACCATAATGCCAAAAAAACTCACAAACCAAAAGTACGCAACACAATTTTATTAAGCTCGAAGGAAGACATCAGCAAAGCTGGGAACCACTCATACATCTCTGAATGTGCACTGACAACAATGATACAGTTTCCCTCAACTTCAATGAATTGGCAGAGCTCTTGCCTTAACCGTAAAAATACGGGCACCATATTGAGAGCTAAACTCCACAACACATTAGCCTCTGGAAGATATCAAGTACAAGCAAAAGTAACAAAAACATTCAAGTTCGCTGCAAGAAAATTGATAACATTAAATGGAAGTTCACCTAGATGGCTAGATCCATGTTAACTTTTGAATTGTTGATATCAAATGTAAAAGGTCCAAGAATATACACAACTGGGCACTGGCACACCAAACATTGTCATTAGCAAAAGACCGAAAAGATAAACATCCTATGGAGAAACATTGATGCAATCCTCCAAAAATTGGTTAACACCAAATTTCAATGGATGCATGCTTGACATGGAGACACCTTCGTTCGAATATGTTGGCAAACAAAAAACAAAATTGTATAGTGGGAAAAATTGAGCAGGCTAAGGCAGAAGGATGCAGATGCTGCTCAGGGATAAGTGATTCAGAAAAAAATAATCCTCACTGAGGATCTTGCATACATAACTGGATTACCTATATTATTAAAGGCGATAGAAATATTTTTTCTATGACAACAAATTCAAATCTAACCTGAGAGGACATAGCACACACCAGTGAAAACCAAGATTAAGAACACAAATAATAAAATAAAATAAAATAAAGCAAAGCACGAGTAGTTGGTTGATGGCCTGCTTGGCTTGGCCCATCTATTCACGCAAGAAATTATTAACATAGACAAATTAAATATGACCCAGAAAGTAATTGCTTTACTTAAGACTAAAAAAAATGTTATAGTTCAGTAGATCTTAAGCACCCGGTTTTACGACGACCACTTCCTATACATTTTTGTGCTCCAAGTTCACAATGACATGGCCCAACTAAAGCTCCTGCTTGTTCTTGTTCTATTTCTTATCTGGCAAACCATCTCATATCTCCCAAATACTGACTAACATATACAAACATATGCAGAACAAATAATCACCACATCACACGGGCAGAAGAAAACACATACCTTAGTACTAGTCGATGAAGATGTTAGATCTTTGCACGCGTGCCTATGTACCTTGTAGAGTGGACATTGTCAGACTTGAAGTGCTTGCGCCGCGCTTGCATCAGCCCACATAGCAGGGGCCACTGCTTGCGCCGCGCTCGCGGGCACTGCTCTGCCACTGTCGCAAGCACCAGACACAAGCCCCGCCGCGAGGAGCCGACCAAGATGCAGAATCTTTGCATTAGTGCTGCGTTGAGGTGTGCAGTTCATCTAGTAAATTAAAGACATAGTATAAATTGAGCAATATGCGGGAAAAAACATCAGTTCATGTACTTGCAATGAAGATTATGAATTTGAAACATCAGTTCAGCCACTTCACACTCACAAAATTCTAGTACTAAACATAAATTTAAAAATACGTCTACAATTCATTTCCCTAAATGAACTAAGCCTCAGTTCGAAGCTTCAAATGCATGAATTTTGGGGAAGCATGGACTGTTTCATGGATAAAGCACACAAGAATTGGCACGAGGGCAGTGACTGAACATTTTTGTAGTGGTAAAGTCATGCCTAAATATTTTTTACGTTTTCCTCTCTGAAATTTCCATCTCCTTCACCTTTCATCAACGTTGCAGGCGCAACAGAACGCAGAGGCCGGTGACCATGGCAGCGACACGATCGAGTGTTCTCAACTATTGGTTTTCCTTGTAAAAATTTCAATCAATAAAATTCAGATTTTTCTAACACCAATTTCAGACAGGCAAGTAACTAACTACAGGAAGAGCTTCAAATTAACAGTACCGCGCAGCCGCACACGATCTCTCACATGCATTTTGTTCGGTTCACATTTAGTCTGCTCTTTCCATATCTGATGCCAAAACCTTTTTCCCAATAGTACAGATTGTAGAAATCATATGCCTCACCAAGAGTGTCAAAACTCGTGCCTATCTTCGGTACAATGACAATCTCGCCAGGCTCCTCTGCAAAACACCGAATTGCTCTCTCTAGTGGTGAAATCCTATCAGGGCTTGGGGCTCTGCCTAGTGCGGCAGCCCCAACACGCACTCTGCAATGCCATGAAAACATATCCACATAATCAAATCCCCTTTTTATAGTTTGACAATTAAAATGGGTGTATGTGTCGCAGCAGATCACAACGAGTTCAAGACTATGGATTTGTCATTGCATATGTAGGCAGGTTCTAAGTAGTTTATGGACAAAATCATTAACTGAATGCATCTTTTTTTCCATGGGTCTCTGCCTAGCGCGACAAGGATATGTACATGCAGTCAACTATGGCCATACAGTCAAATCTGAGTCTAATCTTTTTTTCCACTGAATGCATCTCTACAATCTAGATTTAATCATAATTGCAACGCACTGACGAAGAGCATATTCAGGTTCTAAGTAGTTTGTAGAAAAAATCATTTACTGACAGGGGCTATGTACATACAGTGAACTATCACCATACAGTCAAATCTGATTCTAGTATTATTTTTTCCTGAATGTATGTCTATATTCTAGATTTAATCATATAGGCAAGGCACTGAGCCACTGACTAAGAGCATACCTTTGCGTCCACCAAGGTGTTTTCGGATCCACCTGCTCAATCGACTGCTCTGAAGCTTGGCCCTTGTCTGCACTTCCTGCTTCTCGACCAACGCCCTCTGTGCAGACCTGCCCGTCTGCACTTGATGCTATCCTGGCCGGCAACTCGCACACCGGCGGCGTCGCCACCGGTTAATGAAGAGGCTCCATCCCGGCGAACATCCTCTAGCAGAGTTCTACTTCTTGCACAATTAGCCAGCAGGAAAAAAATCAGATCTTTGTACAAACCCTAGAACTAAATGGCCACTAATGGGCATCAAGGACAGAGCAGATATGTACCTATTAATTAGCTGCGTCAAAAGACTCCATGTCGCCCGAGCTCCAAGTCGCGCCTGTCGCCGGTCGCCGGATGTATGGCCGCCACTTGGTTGAGCTCAACAATGGAGGATCCACAAACGGGAGGTAGGAGATAGCCCCGTAACCGCCCCGCACACTGCAGTTACTGCGCGCGTTGCCGGCGTTTGCCGGAAAACATCCCGAGCTTCCCGCCAATTTGACTTGTTCCTTGTCGATCTTCCCGCCAAGGCCCGACGCGAGATCCAGGGCTCCCGACTTGGACATGGCGGCGGCGTCGTCGCCTGCAGCAGGGAGCGACGGAGCCGGCGATAGGGTGGCGGGGGAGGGCCGGCGACGGGGCAGGGAAGGGCCGGCGACGGGGCGGGGGAGCGACGGTGACGGGGCGGGGAGTGACGCGGCCGGCGATAGGGCGGGGGAGCGACGGGGCTGGCGACAGGGTGGCGGCGGGCGAGCCTAGAGCGCCATCGATGGGGACAATGTGGATGAGATGCGAAGTTTTTTTTTACCTGGATGGGTGGGGAGAGAGGGAGGGGATAACCCCACAGTTTTTTTTACCTGGAAAAAAATAACCCCATCTCTTTGCCGTCTGCTGGCAGATGGCAAAGAGGTGGGGCTGGTACGCCGTTACACTTTTGACGGCCATAGGATTTGCCAACCTCTTTGCCATCTGCTGGCAGATGGCAAAGATTATTTGCCATCCACTAGCAGATGACAAAGAATTGGCTGATGGCAATCATGTTCTTTGCCGTCTGTCAGTTCTTTGCCACCTGTTTTTTATAAGCAGATGGCAAAGACGTTCTTTGCCATCAGCTGGCAGATGGCAAAGAGCTGGTTGATGGCAAATTCCCTGTTTCCAGTAGTGATTGCTTGATATATGTTACTTTGTGCTCACTACTAAATTACAAATCATTGTTAATTAAAATTGGCTTTGATATACCTTGGGATCCGGGTGGATTCACTACTTGAGCACTATATGCCTAGCTTAATGGCTTTAAAGAAAGCGCTGCCAGGGAGACAACCCGGAAGTACTTAGAGTAGTGATTTGCTTTATTATACTAACGGATCTTACCGAGTTTTCTGTTGAAGTTTTGTGTGGATGAAGTGTTCGATGATCGAGAAGGTCTCGATGTGAGAAGAAGGAAGAGAGGCAAGAGCTCAGGCTTGGGGATGCCCGAGGCACCCCAAGTAAATATTCAAGGAGACTCAAGCGTCTAAGCTTGGGGATGCTGGGGAGGCATCCCCTCTTTCTTCAACAAATATCGGTATGTTTTCAGATTCGTTTCGTTCATGCGATATGTGCAAGTCTTGGAGCGTCTTTTGCATTTAGGTTTTTATTTTTCTTTTTATGCACCATGCTGTTATGAGATAGTCCTTGGTTGATTTATAGAATGCTCATTGCACTTCACTTATATCTTTTGAGTATGGCTTTATAGAATGCTTCATGTGCTTCACTTATATCATTTGAAGTTTGGATTGCCTGTTTCTCTTCACTTAGAAAACCGCCATTTGTAGAATGCTCTTTTGCTTCACTTATATTTGTTAGAGCATGGGCATATCTTTTGTAGAAAGAATTAAACTCTCTTGCTTCACTTATATCTATTTAGAGAGATGACAGGAACTGGTCATTCACATGGTTAGTCATAAAATCCTACATAAACTTGTAGATCACTGAATATGATATGTTTGATTCCTTGCAATAGTTTTGATATATAAAGGTGGTGATATTAGAGTCATGCTAGTCGAGTAATTGTGAAATTGAGAAATACTTGTGTTGAGGTTTGCAAGTCCCCTAGCATGCACGTATGGTGAACCGTTATGAGTCGGAGCATGAGGTATTTATTGATTGTCTTCCTTATGAGTGGCGGTCGGGGACGAGCGATGGTCTTTTCCTACCAATCTATCCCCCTAGGAGCATGCGCGTAGTACTTTGTTTCGATGACTAATAGATTTTTGCAATAAGTATGTGAGTTCTTTATGACTAATGTTAAGTCCATGGATTGTACGCACTCTCACCCTTCCACCATTGCTAGCCTCTCTAGTATCGCGCAACTTTCGCCGGTACCATAAACCCACCATATACCTTCCTCAAAACAGCCACCATACCTACCTATTATGGCATTTCCATAGTCATTCCGAGATATATTGCCATGCAACTTCCATCATCATCATATACATGACTTGAGCATCATTGTCATATTGCTTTGCATGATCATAAGATAGCTAGCATGATGTTTTCATGGCTTGTCCGTTTTTTGATGTCATTGCTACGCTAGATTATTGCACATCCCGGCACACCGCCGGAGGCATTCATATAGAGTCATATCTTTGTTCTAGTACCGAGTTGTAAGTAAATAAAAGTGTGATGATCATCATTAATAGAGCATTGTCCCAAAAAAAGGCCAAATAAAAAAGGAAGGCCAAATAAAAAAAGAAAAGAAAGGCCAAATAAAAAAAGAAAGGCCAAATAAAAAAAAGGGACAATGCTACTATCATTTTTCCACACTTGTGCTTCAAAGTAGCAACATGTTCTTCATATAGAGAGTCTCTTGAGTTATCACTTTCATATACTAGTGTGAATTTTCATTATAGAACTTGGCTTGTATATTCCAACGATGGGCTTCCTCAAATGCCCTAGGTCTTCATGAGCAAGCAAGTTGGATGCACACCCACTTAGTTTCAGTTTGAGGTTTCATATACTTATAGCTCTAGTGCATCAGTTGCATGGCAATCCCTACTCACTCACATTGATATCTATTGATGGGCATCTCCATAGCCCGTTGATACGCCTAGTTGATGTGAGACTATCTTCTCCTTTTTGTCTTCTCCACCATCATATTCTATTCCACCTATAGTGCTATGTCCATGGCTCACGCTCATGTATTGCATGAAAGTTGAAAGGGTTTGAGAACGTCAAAAGTATGAAACAATTGCTTGGCTTGTCATCGGGGTTGTGCATGATGTGAATGCTTTGTGTGGTGAAGATGGAGCATAGCCAGACTATATGATTTTGTAGGGATGAGCTTTCTTTGGCTATGTTATTTCAATAAGACATAATTGCTTGGTTGGTATGCTTGAAGTATTATTGTTTTTATGTCAAAGGATAGATTATTGCTTTGAATCACTCGTATCTTAATATTCATGCCATGATTAGACATATGATCAAGATTATGCTAGGTAGCATTCCACATCAAAAATTATCTTTTTTATGATTTACCTACTCGAGGTCGAGCAGGAATTAAGCTTGGGGATGCTGATACGTCTCCGTCGTATCTATAATTTTTTATTGTTCCATGCCAATATTATTCAACTTTCATATACTTTTTGGCAACTTTTTATACTATTTTTGGGACTAACATATTGATCCAGTGCCCAGTGCCAGTTCCTGTTTGTTGCATGTTTTTGTTTTGCAGAATATCCATATCAAACGGAGTCCAAACGGAACAAAAACTGACGGAGATTTTTTTTTGGAATATATATGATTTTTGGGAAGAAGAATCCACGCGAGACGATGCTCGAGGGGCCCACGAGGTAGGGGGCGTGCCCCAGGGTGTCAGGCGCGCCCCTGACCCTCGTGGACACCCCGTAAGGCGGTTGGAGCCCTTCTTTCGCCGCAAGAAAGCTAATTTCCGGATAGAGATCGTGTTAAAATTTCAGCCCAATCGGAGTTACGGATCTCCGGGAATATAAGAAATGGTGAAAGGGAAGAATCTGAGAACGCAGAAACAGAGAGAGACAGAGAGATAGATCCAATCTCGGAGGGGCTCTCGCCCCTCCCGTGCCATGGAGGCCATGGACCAGAGGGGAAACCCTTCTCCCATCTAGGGAGGAGGTCAAGGAAGAAGAAGAAGAAGAAGAAGAAGAAGGAGGAGGAGGGGGGCTCTCTCCCCCTCGCTTCCGGTGGCACCGGAGTGCCACCAGGGGCCATCATTATCACCGCGATCTTCACCAACAACTTCACCGCCATCATCACCAACTCTTCCCCCCTCTATGCAGCGGTCTAACCTCTCTCTTACCCGCTGTAATCTCTACTTAAACATGGTGCTCAACGCTATATATTATTTCCCAATGATGTATGGCTATCCTATGATGTTTGAGTAGATCTGTTTTGTCCTAATGGCTATTTGATGATCGTGATTGGTTTGAGTTGTATGTTTTATTATTGGTGCTGTCCTATGGTGCTCTCCGTGTCGCGTGAGCGTGAGGGATTCCCGTTGTAGGGTTTGCAATATGTTTATGATTTGCTTATGGTGGGTGGTGTGAGTGACAGAAGGACAGACCCGAGTAAGTAGGTTGTTTGCGTATGGCATAAAGGGGACTTGATGCTTTAATGCTATGGTTGGGTTTTACCTTAATGAATCTTTAGTAGTTGCGGATGCTTGCTAGAGTTCCAATCATAAGTGCATATGATCCAAGTAGAGAAAGTATGTTAGCTTATGCATCTCCCTCAAATAAAATTGCAATAATGATTACCGGTCTAGTTATCGATTGCCTAGGGACAAATAACCTTCTCGTTGACAAAAGCTCTTTACTAAAACTAATTTAGTTGTGTCTTCATCTAAACAGCCCCTACTTTATATTTACTTGCTCTTTATTATCTTGCATACCTATCCAACAACACCTACAAAGTACTTCTAGTTTCATACTTGTTTCCGGTAAAGCGAACGTCAAGTGTGCATAGAGTTGTATCAGTGGTCGATAGAACTTGAGGGAATATTTGTTCTACCTTTAGCTCCTCGTTGGGTTCGACACTCTTACTTATCGAAAGAGGCTACAATTGATCCCCTATACTTGTGGGTTATCAGGCCCCACCTGTCCAGAAGTAACTCACTGTTAAATCACACAGCCCTACGTTTGCAGCAGCCTACTCCCTCATCTTCTTGCGTCTCTGTTGAACCGACTAGGCGGAACTGCCCCCCCTACTGCGCGGGAAAAGCCCCGCCCTCGACTTTTAAATACTCCCTCTGTTCCTAAATATTTGTCTTTCTAGACATTTCTAATGGACTACCACACACGGATGTATGTAGACATATTTTAGAGTGTAGATTCACTCATTTTTCTCCGTATGTAGACAAATATTTAGGAACGAAGGGAGTAGTACAGTATACTAATTTTGTATCCATGGATTGCGCCATGGAGCAAAGCCTCAAGAAAACGGCGGTACACATGTACGGAGTATACAGCACGCCCGTCGCGTTCGCGTCGCACCCCAAACGGTCGGTCGGTCTGGCATGGCGCTCTCCGAATGGAACGCGCGTCATATTGTGTTTGCACACACATGTGGGACCGCAATTGAGAACCGACCATAGGCACACTCCCGGCCCCGCAAGTCGGGTGAGTTAATAGAAGTACATACGTTGGTACCTGGACGATCCCTGCAAGACACGGAAGATCAGTTCATCCATGCATGCGACCAGACTCCAGCAGACACGCCTGGATTGGCTATCGTCTACATATTATGCAGGCTATGTTATGCAGGACTGTAGTTCTGGTGAGAAATCTAAAAAAAGGTTTCTTGTCATCTCGCAAAATTAGGTGTCATGTGCTTCGAATCACTGCGAGGGTTAAACAGCGACAACTCAGTTGGGCTAGTCATTGGGGGCACATGCACGAAGACTACTCGGCTGCCATCTAGGTCATGCCGGCTATGTTAATTAGGACATCTATCGACGGACCCCTTTTCTACGAGTTTATCTTTAATTTGAGCTTTGATCCTCGTCTAGTTTGTCCGTCGGGATTCATCTTGTCTCCTTTGTGCAGTGAGGCTATGATTTCTTGTCACGTGGCATTTTTCGTGTTATATGTTATAATCCGGTGCTTCAGATCAAAATGATGACAATTGCGCCTCCGGGGCACGTGCATGAAGACTTCTCGACAGTCATTGCCGAGGTCAAGCCGGCTCCGGCCGGTAGACAAAAGAAAACTAGTACTCCACTATATAGGCAGGAGCCTCTGCGCTTGCTTGCTAGTGTTGCTCTCTTCACACTGTCTCGTCCTCTCCAGATCTAAACACGATAGTGGTGGCCACACTCTCTCTCTCTCTCTCTCTCTCTCTGCTCACCGCTGGTCACAAATCCAGTCGGATCCTCTCCGCCGGGGAAGGTGAGAAGGTGCAACGTTCACGCGGTCATCCTTGACAACGGCTCTTACCCACTGCCGGCGCGTCCCGATCAGCGTGCCTTGCCGTTCTCTCCCAAGCATCGCTGGTGAGGGAGGGCCTCCCACCCCTTCTTCCTCGTTGTCGTAGTGTGGGCAGATCTGGCCTCCCTCTGCCCACCTAGCGACATCCCGACGACCCTCAGGTATAAATTCCTTCGAAACTGGCCTTGCTCTACTTCCCGAGCTCCTGACGTCGCTGCATTTGTATCTTTTACTATTTCTCAGGCCCCCTCATGTAGATAGGATTGATCGGCTGTTCGTAAACCACCTATTTTTTTACTGTTAAGAGGTAAAACTAGTTCATGCACTCGAATCTAGTAGTACTTGGTTCAAACAAGAAAGAAAGGGGGTGGGGTGGGGGAAGATTTGTTACCTGAATCTAGGACTTGGTCGAAAGAGGAAATAATGGGTGCGAAAAGTAGCAGAGACTGGCTATCCAATTGGTCTGTAGGTCTAATGGGGAAATAAAGGGAATGCAGTACAAACTCAATATAAACCCGATCTATTGGTTAAAAAGGAAAGAAAGTGGGGACTGGGGGACAAGTCAACAGAGTAAGTCCAGCACTAGATTTGCTAGCCTCACACAGTATAAGGTGGCTATATACCGAACAAAAATGGGACCAACCCAGATATCCTATTTTGATGTTTGTTGCCCCGAGCCACTCTTATGTAATGCCACTGGTAAAATGTAGCAGTCGCACTGTTAAAAGTAAGGACACGTTAAGTCAATGTTGTTTTCAATGTAATGCCTCCAGTAATATGAATCAATGGCACCTTTTTCATGTCCTGCTAAATTTCCCATTAAGATAAGTTGCTTCTTTTCATTAGAGATGCAACTGTCCTGGTCTGCCTACTCTCCAGGAGCTTCATGACCAACCTTGATGTTGCTCAATTTTATGGCAAAAAATGAATAAGAAGCTCTGTGGGTTTCGTTTTCTGATGGAAATGGAACCGGGGCTGGAGCCCTTTTCTTAAAAAAAGAAGAAGAGAAGCTGCTAGCTCATGGGACATTGCTTCATTTTAGGTGAACTGCACCAAAAGGTCCCATGAATTGAATCATCCATGTTGGTGACTGGTGTCATCCCTTCTACGATGGCGTTGACTGCAGATATGATTCCCATCACGAGGTATGTTCCTTTTTGGTCAGGCCGTTTGCCAAAGATCCTGCATGTTGATCCTGCTCTTGTGCTACTATTTTGGTACTGCCATGATAAAGCAGTAATGTTATTATTTTGCACCTTAATCTAGTGGCACTATTAATTTGAGGCAATGTTTTGGCACCGCTTGTGCCACTGTTTTTTTAATATATCGAAACAGGGGGTTCCCTCCGATTTCATTAAAGAAACCCAACCCTAGAGAACCATTATCCGACAACATCTCAGTGTAAACCGGCAATTATGCAACTACTACTAGAACGAACTGAGTACTAGCAGGAGACAAGTTTGCCACATAAGCTAGGCAGGTAGGGGGACGCAACACCAGCTCGACCAAGTTTGCATTACAACCCAAATGCTACCATAGAAACATCAGGGGGAAGATAGGGACTGAAAGAGCCAGCTTCAGCATCCCAGTCTAAGCACCCCCGGGCTTCATCCTTGCGACGCACGGTACACCTCATTTGCCACCTGCTCGACCCTAGTGTCACTGATAAAATGAAGTAATAATGCAGTTAAAATAGAGCGAGTGTCCTCTCTATCATTTCATTTCCAATGTAGATAAAGAAAGTGCTTCTCTTTGTTAATGTATGTTTCATCAACTAGTCCCATTGTTAATGTTTAAGTGTTTCTGCAAACTGGGGTGCTTAATTTTAGTTGATCTGCACAAAAATAGAGATTTGAATGTCTCAAGGCCCCTCCTTGTACTACCGTTGTAAACTGATGTTCATCACTGGCAGAAGGTGTATCGGGGAGACTTGGGTTGATTTCCAGTATGATGTGCTATTTTCTTCTGTTTATTAGTGTATGTTTCATCAACTAGTGCCACTATAATCTAATCACGCCTTTTCATTATCTGTGCAAACAGGGTTATTCAGTTGCATTTTGGTGGAACTGCACAAATGTACGGATGGAACCGACATATATGCAGAGTGCGAGGTGCCAAGTAAAAATTACCGACACCAACCCTGCTCCATCTAAGCATTGGCATACACCACCATCAGTGGGATGTGTGGCACTCACTGTGGACGGATCTTTCTCGGTAGCAAATCCTCTAACCAAATACTAGTAGCTTAGACTTAAAAAATACTAATAGCTTATATTGGCAGTTTTCTAGGGGTGTACTCTTTTCTGAAAGAAGCACCAATCTATTTTTATTTATTTGTACACAGTGTCACAACTTTGACCCAAAGGTCCAGAGCTATTTTAGGGTGATTGGCGTAGTACTCGGTGTCTGATTGTAAGCATGCTTTTTATTAGTTGTCACACTGATTGTAAGCATGAGCAGATGTAAGATTAGGTTAGTGCAAAGCTTACCTTAAACCCTACTGACGCCGTTGAAACGAGGCGAGCATCAAGGGAACCGTGGAGAACGGCGGGGAAGCGATGTCGCGTCATCCGGCCTCCTCTTGCGGTGGGAGAAGGAATACTCCTATGGCTCCGGCTGGCTCTGCACCCTCACGAATGGCACACCGTACTCGATCGATTCGTTATCCTCTGGGTGCTCGACCTTCGACCTGTACGCCCACCACCTCCACCTTACTTTCGCCTCGGGCGAATCTGTCTGCTCCATCGCCCAGAGGAGATACTCAATGAACTCGAAGGACTGCGGCGTGACTGCCGTCGAGGAGTACATCGCCGTCGTCTCGCTCTTTCGCATACATTGCCACATGGCCCTCACTGTCCTCGAAATCACCCACTCATTGTCAAACCAAGTAAGGATCTCCTTCAACCTGGCTAACTTTGCCTGGTCGCCGCCGGCGATCTGCCTGATTCGCTGCTGCATCCCCTCCATAGATCCTCATCCGAGGAGAGAGGAGGTGGTTTTGCAATGGAGAAGGGGGAGAGGCAAGACGGTGGTTTTGGAATGGAGATGATGGAGAGGAGAGGAGGTGGTTTTGCAATGGAGAAGAGGAAGAGGAGCGTGCGGCAGCGATTTAGGATTGGACGAGAGGGCCGGCGCGCTGTGACTGGATCAAAATCAATTTACCCTTCAATTAAGAAAGCGACCCCACATTAACTAGTCTCCCTTTTATTCTGGGTCATAATTGACCATGATTTTCGCGAATAAAATATATGTTATACGTTGCAAAAATAATATAATTTGAAAGTACATTCAGATACGAACCAAACGATACAATTTTTGGTGATATGCATTCACATTTTGCTTGTCAAATACAGTACGTGGTCAAACTTTGACCCAAAGTACGCAAAACAAAAAAATACTTCCAAGACCAGCGCCGCTCTTCCGCTCTTCTCCTCTTAAACCACCGCCGCTCCTCTCCTGTTCCAATGTAAATCCAGCACCGCTCCTCTCCTCTTCCATTTCAAAACCACCGCCCCTCCTCTCCTCTCAATCCAAAACCAGCGTCGCTCCTCTCATGTTCTAAACCAAAACCAGCGCTGCTCCTCTCCTCTTCCATTCAAAAACCACCGTCGGCGAGTGAAGGTGCTATGGAGAAGTAGATCGATGAAGGAGTACAACCATTACGTGAGGATCATAGACGGCGACCCTATGAAGCTAGCTAGGATGTTGGAGATACAGTCTTGGTTTGACAACAAGGACCAACTAGCGGTGACGGCGACATCCATGGCCAAATATCTGCAACATAGCAAAAAGGCAGCGATACTCCCGGAGGGAGTCGCGCGGGACTACATAGAGCTGCTCCTCTGGGCCATGGAGCAAACAGATTCACGGAATCCGGTCGTGAGGGAGCGGTGGTGGGAGTATCGATCCCAGATGGAGCATCCACCAGAGATTGAAGGATCGAGCATCTACAGGGTGCTGTTTGTGAGGGTGTCGTGCCAGAGCGAGCCGGTGGAGTCTTCGTCAACCGAACCCAACTGCAAGAGGAGAAAAACAGTTGGCCCGACGATGCTTCCCCGCCATCCTCTCCCTCGCCATTCACATCGTCTCATGGGGCGGCTGTCTGCCGCCGAGGAATAGGCGGGATTGCCCCCTGAGGGAGTCCTGGATTAGGGGGTGTCCGGATGGACGGACTATACCTTCAGCCGGACTCCTGGACTATGAAGATACAAGATTGAAGACTTCGTCCCGTGTCCGGAAGGGACTTTCCTTGACGTGGAAGGCAAGCTTGGCGATACGGATATGTAGATCTCCTACCATTGTAACCGACTCTATGTAACCCTAACCCTCTCCGGTGTCTATATAAACCGGAGGGTTTTAGTCCGTAGGACAACATATAGAACAACAATCATAACATCTCTGTATGAGCTTGTCGTGCCGTTGTTGGACCGCATGGGGCGTCCATATTTGGAACAGACAGAGAGACAAGAGGGGATACCTGGATTCGCGCGTTGTCCTCGCGCGCATGCGCAGCAGCAGTCACCACGTACGGATCTTTTGCAAGATTTGGTTTGTCTAGGGCCGCCGCACGGCCATCATTATGCATGGGGTGGGCCGGGGGTTCATGCAGGGCTAACCGGTCATGCAGCGAGCACGTGACCGTGGGGGATGGCTGGTGAGGTGCATGGACAGGCAGGTGCTGCTGATCAAAAGGGCCAAGGATGGATGCAGATCGAGGGGGCAGGGGACAGTAAGAAAAATTGTTATATAGATGGAGGAAACGACTGCAGTGAGCAATGGTCGGTTCTAACTGGTCAAAGAGGAAAAGACGAAACCCTTCAAAGTAAGGGACCCATGCTTGAGAATTTGAAATTTGATTGAGCGGGAGATGCCAGACTTAAAAATAAGCTCATGAACCTTGACTGCAAGAAAATCTTGTTTGACCAAAAAACAGTGATTTAGGGCTGACTCGACTAGCATTTCATTAGGCCTAACACTAATTGGCATGAAAGTGATCCAGAATAAATGAGAGTGGTAAGTGTAATGCACGTGAGGGGGGAGCTGGCTAAAATGATTAACATTAAGCATGCGGTAAAAGAAGCTAATACCAGGCCGTTGTCGTCGCACCTTAGGCAGATCGAGAGTTGTTGAGGCTGGTGGCAAGGATGCAAAGACGACCGCTGACGGTGAGGATGACGTGGTGACATACGACGGAGGCATGGCATCTCCAGGAATCGAGCCTCGGGCACCACCCAAGGGTGGTCGCTAGGGGAAACGGATCAGCATGCCCTTCTTGTGGAAGTCACCCATGGAGGCGATGAGCTTGGCGACTTCTTGCGAGGCGACGGTGAACGAGAAACATGAGTCACCGTCGTCCGTGATGTTGAAGCTGTGGTGGAAGCCGCCGAATAGATGAGCAAGGATGAGGGCCATTGAGGTGGCATTAAGGGCGAACGGGAACTGGATGACACGTGCATACATGCGGCATCCGTGTGGCTGGTTGCATGGATCAATTGAGACTGGAGATCGGAGTTGTGACCATGCGACGCCTTCAAAGTGAAGACCCAGATCATCTGGAATTTGAAGCAGGTGTGCAAGCGACATGCAAGACGCAGCGGCCTGGGGTGGTGGTGGAAGCGGGGGCAGGGTTCTAGTGAAGAAGAAGGCGAAGTTGTGGTGGCGGACCCTGGTTTGGGCGAGGATGATCTCTGCGACACGCGATGAGGCAACATGGAGGCAGAAAACAAGAGGAGAGCACATGGCCACGAAGAAGTCAGCAGCACTGCCGCCAAGAACAGGTTGAAGCAGAGCAGCGACGACAATGGCGTCGAGGTGGCGGTTGGAGAAGTCGAAGACGATGTAGAGGGGTGATGCGAGGTGGAGTTCTGGGGTGGTGATGTCAAGGCGGTGGTAGTAACTGCAGTCGTCCTCAAACTCCAGGCCCATGGCGTTGCCGCACCCCAGGAAGCAGCGGAGAGCTACCTGGTCGGCTTTGACATAGGGCAGGTCAAAGAAAGGCGATGGAGGAGGCGCAACAGAGGAGAGGAGCGTGTCCAGAGAATTGGTGGCGAGGGTGAGGTCAGGTTGAGGGCCATCCGGGGGGTTTGTGGTGGCCGGAGCGTGGCCGGAGGCCGGAGGTGGAGGTGGAGGAGGAGGTGGGAGAGCGAGAGCGAGAGCGAGAGCCATCAACACCGTGGTGGTCCTGCGAAAAACATTTGGAGTGGATATCACCATTCTCTAGGACATACTCGTCAATACCGTTCTCTAGGATCCAATTGTGAAGTGCACAACATGCAACCACAATCTTCACTTGCGTTTTCAAAGGGAAATATGGCTGACTTGAAAGGATATTGAAACGATTCTTCAAGGCCCCAAATGCTCGTTCAACTGTTGTACCACATGAGGATTGGCGGTGATTAAATAATTCCTTATAATCTGATGGATTTGTATCCCCTCTGTATTCTTTTAGGTGATAACGAACGCCACGGTACAGCGGTAGTATTCCAGGTCTACTTGCACATCCAGCACCAGCTAAGAAGAATTTTCCTACAATAGAAAATGCCTCCTAAAGTTAGATATGAACTAATTTGATGTTTGATAACTTCACAATAGCTGCTAGGTGAAATACTACCTTCTGGTATTTTTAATCTAGTGGGACGACTTAAAGCATCTTGAAGCACTAGAGAGTCATGGGCAGACCCCTCCCACCCAGCAAGCACATAGATGAATCGCAAGTCAAAATCAACAGCTGCTAAGACATTTTGAGGTGGGATGGACTTAAAGCCCCTAAATCTGTCTTGCACATGTAAAGGCACAAATGCCGGCATATGTGTACCATCCAAGGCCCCTACGCATCCCTAGGAAAAGGCATGATGTTCAACTAGTTGAGTATGTAGCTCACGTGTGCTTTAAAAAATTAGTGCAGTGATATATTTTATTTTTACCTTGAAGCAAGGATGAAACCTGCCTGGGTTACTTGTGATCTTTTCATGCATTTCAGTGCTTCTCATGTATATCGATTCTTTGGAAAGCTTGACAAGTGCATCTAAAACAGCATGGAAATACCTACTAACCGTCTCATTAGATCAGAAAACCCCGAAACCTATAGACCTGTTTGCCCACTTTTGTCCCACTGTAGGCATAAACATTGCAACTTGTTCTTCCACTGTGACAACAACTACAAATGGCTACTGCTCTAATAAATCCAGATCAAATGAGCAACTAATCATGAAGTAAGATAGAGAAATCAAATAGATAAAAAGGTGAAAGACCAGTGGCATGAGTGGCCATGAGTTACAAGGATTACATGGAGAAGTGACATAGATAAAGGAAGATTGATGGAAACACAATACCTTGAAGAGAGAGGTGGAGTAGAAGCTGCAATACGTGGGGTTGATTCCAGGCCAGAGCCCACACAGCGTGCACCTCCGCAACTATCACAAACCAGTGATGGTGCTCAAGAACTTGGATCTGGAAGGGGATTTCGAGTGGAATGGGTAGGGGCTTGGCAAATAAATAGAGGGGAATCTGGAGAGGTTTAGTAGATAAAACTATTTTTCAAGGAGAGGGGATTTCAGATTTGGAGAAGAGAGCGATCTGGGGAGAGGAGGATCTGTGAGGAGAGAGATGCGTGAGAAGAGGAAAGTGCCATGGGAGAACGGGAGGAGGGGAAAAGACAACAGTTCGCGCGTTTTTTAGTCGAGAGCGGTGAGATGCTCCTGTTCGCACCCAAAAAAATCGTACGGGTGGCAGAGGAAACCCAACTTTTCCCTCCACCTGCAGCGTGCCGAAGATTTGGCGGACGAATCCGGCGCCACAAGTCGGGCGAAGAAAAGTGCAGCGAGATTCTGTGGCAACCCAACCTAAGGCAGAGAAACAAACGCTAGCCTAAGCGAGCACCTACCGTGAGGCATGGCTCCCAACCAAATATGCCCTTTGTTTGAGCTATACCTGATACTGTATCTGAGCATATAATCTCATGCGTTGATGTGGTTAATGCACCCCTTATTGTCTGGTAAGTACTGCCTAGAACATCTTATTTTGAATGTCGTATTTTGTGGTATATAATATGATAGAGCGTTAGTTGGCTTGGCTTTTGTGGTACTCACTGATAGGCTTTCAGTTTAGGAGTTATTGTGGCATCTTGATCCGTGAGAGTATGTTCATGTTGAAGAAACTATAAGAATAAATAAGGAGGGAAGAGAAAAATATTTGTCATCTGGCTTGCTTGCCTAATGAAGCTCATGTGGACCATTTATAGTTTGTATTATTAGAGTTTGGTTGTAGTATTCATACAAAGAAATATGAGCGCCACGTTGAAATATGGTTCTCGAGCTAAAAAGTGATCCTTGAAATTGCAAGTATCATGATAATGGTCTAATGTCTGCAAATCAGATTCTGTAGCCAGAATAATATATGTGCTACCTTCAGCTATATATGTACATCAATTGTTTAACTATTGTTCTTTGGATTGTTTCAGTGAACTGCTAAACAGTGGATGTAACTAGGTTGACATTGATTAAGAAGTGCTAAACAGTGGACGAAGCTAGGTTGACATTGATTAAGAAGTACTCACCCCGTAAAGAAATATAAGAGCGTTTAGATCACTACTTTAGTTTCTTAGTGATCTAAACGTTCTTATATTTCTTTACAGAGGGAGTACATAGTTTGTAGATTGTTTGATCTACTATATCAGGTGGCACCTGGATTCTCATGGCTCTCCCGACAATGGTCAGTGTACATTTTACCTAGAGCTATGGTGATCAATACTGAAAAGCTTTCCTGCAGATTATTAACTGCTATAAATCATGCACAGTCCTCCCTAAAAGGAAAATCAGACACAAAATTGTATTTACTTCTCCAAGCATATATTTTACTGGAGCACATCTTTGTAAGACCAATATACCATATTATTTTATTGTTATTCACTTGTTCATTTTCACATTTGAGATGTAAACATTGATACCACATCATGCATGCTTCAGGCAATTATTTCTTTTCTTGCATTCTTCTGTGGAAATAACTAAATCCATATAGGTTGAACTGTTACTTTCTAATTCGCAAACCAGTATGGTAGTAAACTAATTGTTTAGCTAGATATTTATTTACTTTGTTTGATTCCTGCCTTTTGTCATTACCATTTCATATTTTATTGGTGAAATAGCATAAAAGAGGATGATATGTTTTTGTTTTTCCCATTGTCATCACAAAAGGAGCATAAAAATAGCAATATATTTTGTTCAAGAAACTTTTTCAGCTTTAAGAGATAAGCACTATCATTTTAAATTCAGGCATGTTACTTACGTGATTGTTGAGTTACTTACTGTAGTTGATACTATAGATGTACTTTCTGATGAGACGGTTGGTAAAATAATAGTAGTAAATAATATAGATTCAGCTGTATTTACTTTGCCCTGCTCTCCCTGAAGTTATTAAGTGATTCATCTGTTCTTTGCTTCACATGTTATACCACTGTCCTCGATGGAGGCAATTGGGATCTAGCAAATTTGAATTTCCATCTTACATTCAGAGACATCTCAATTGCTTCAGTATGCCATTCTCTTCTCTTTGATGATACACAGAACAAACTTTCTTTAACGTTTACTGCAGCATTTGGAAGTATTTTGCGCATCACGGTGTGTTGGAGAGAGTGAGGCCACTTCATAAAATGACCAGTTGCAGTGCCTTCAAACTTACCTAATTCCTGGTAAATACTGAACATATTTTCTCTTCTTTCTTTCGTCAAACGGAGCTGCATAGAAAGCTCTATTTATTAATTGTTGTATAATTAATTGTTGTATATGTCGTATTTGATTCTTGGGAAGGCAAGACATACCTTATCATTCATAACTTCTCATGGAGCATGTTGTAAGAATTAATTCGGTCTTTTTCTTTCTATCGCAAGAAACAAATATATGCAGTGCCAGCCTTGATCCTTTGATAATAGTGAACTATATGTGCATCCTCGGTGCCCATTGTTTTCTAGGACAGTAATAGAAGATGAGTCCTCATTAAATTGCCTTGTCCTGCCTGTTTTAGTAGAAGAGCATACTGTAGACGCTGATATAGTGGTGAAAGAAATGTACACATTTGCTTGAATATTCATCGTCACATATGCATGCAATCACAAGGCAAAAATCAAACAGAGAAATAGTGAGACCGCGCGGCCGCATGGCTCAATGATGCATGGATGCGTCGAGCTTCTGGCCGATCACGCAATGAAGATTCATTGCAAGAAACTATAACCAGTTTGTTGGAAGAAAATTAGAAGCACAACATTTTCCAGACCTTTTTAGTGGGTAGTATCACCATAAGTTAGTATCATGTACGTATATATGATATTATAATGCATGATGCTGTCTCTAGGATTATAGCGCATAATATCATAGATTGATATATTATATGATCTCCCTTATAATTTTATTAGATGACTCATATGAGTACCTCATTTATATAATACAATATCATTGCTTTGATACTGGTGTCTTCTTTGTCTTTACTGCTCCCTCCGTCTTATAATATAAGAGCGGTGGGTGCATGATACTTGCTATGATACTAGTTCCGGTCTAGTGCGACCGCAACAATGTTCCCGTGGATTGGTGACGTGGCGTACCCAGCCATTAGTGTCCCGTTTGTGTCCCACCTGATATCGGGACCCACATGCTAGTTGCTGCGGTTGCTTGGGGTTGGCTCCGTCTTGCGTGTAACTCGACGGCAAGATTCCGCGTTACGCTATTATGGCCATGCTACCACAGTTGTCGGCGTACGTAAACAGTCACGGCGATCGGGGCCCGCCGGTACGCCGTGTCCACATGTCAGTGTTACTTAGTATTTCGCTAGGTGAGGTGACACGGAGGCGCGCACCGCGCCGTACTCACCTTTGCTTGTCGGAATTGTTGACCTTTAGCGGGCGGCGGACAACCTCGCAGCCGGCGTGGGCCCGGACGCGCAAGTGGCGTGCAAAGCTACAAATTCGTTCGGATCCTATTACGGTGGCTCGAGATCTGCAAGACGCAAACCGTACGCGTATTTTATAGCTGGAAAGAAATAAATCCTCCGCCGCTCAACGAGGCTCCCCTCTCCCGCACACCCCCTCCCTCTCGTTGCCCCTCGACTCATCCTCTCATCGTGATCTCGTTCTCGTTCCCGGCGAGGAGAGAAAGGCATGGCGAAGAAGCCATCAGGAGATGCTCGTCGGGCGCTGCACCGGCCGTTTGTGCGCATCGCACGGCCGGTCAACCACGTCGTCGTCGTCGTCGTAGATCGCGCGGTCTACCCGGCTAGGGGCGGCTGCTGATGGGGCGGATCCGCGGCCAGGCTCGACGGGGAGCACGGCACGATGCAAGGTTTCCGTCTGTGTTCCCGTTCTTGTCTCCGTTTCTCAAGTTTTATTTGTTGCTCACTTGTTTTTTTACCGAGGATTATTGGTCACTTTCGTCGACGCTGCCTGCGTTGCTATGATCCGTGCTTCTTCGCGTGAGTTACCGACTTTGAGTATCCATCCATGAATCAAATCAAACAACTACACTGTTAGATCCAATCAGGATAGTCATTATTTTATTTATACCGTGGCGTCAATTTATTTTATCTGTTTGTAGTAAGGATTGCCCAAAGCAGCCTCCTGAATCCCTTTTTTTTCAAGTTTTTTTTCGTAACAAAAGTGTTGGATCTTTAGGTTCTCTTGTTCATAGGTTTGTAACAACACTGGAAGAGGGCGTCCTGGATGGGTTAGGAAACCACATGAATTGATGTGAACAAAAAGGAAAACCACATGAACTGATGCGAAAAAAAGAAGAAAAGGAAACCACGTGAATTTAGGTTAACGACGAGCAAACAATTTGTGCCAAGAGGTTTGAGTGGACGATAAGTGTTGTTCAAAACAGTGCAAACCAATCCTTGGTGGTTGTTTGGGTAAAGGGAATTAACGCCCAGGTTTAACAAAAACACGTTTTAGTAGGGTTTTTAAAAGGAACTAGTTTTACTACTCCCTCCGTTCCTAAATATAAGTCTTTCTAGAGATTTCAACAAGTGACTACATACGGTGCAAAGTGAGTGAATCTACACTCTAAAATATGTCTACATACACCCGTATATTATAGTCCATTTGAAATGTCTAAAAATACTTATATTTAGGAATGGAGGGAGTAATAGTTTGGTTAGGAACAAGATTGCACAAAAACCTTGTGTTGGATGATTAAACATGTTTAAGCACGATGGACTGGACCCGCGTAAGAGATGACCCCGTCGTACTCCCTAGGTGCGGTCCATCATTTGGTCGCACACGGAGATAGACAAACGATGAAGATCGGAGAAGCTTTTACCCAATCCTGACGGGGTTGGGCACAACCGAACGAGGCATATGGAAATTTTTCCTAAAGGAATAACTTTCATTTGTGCTACATTACATAGGGAATCTAGCATACATTGCAACCTCTTAGAAAAAACCTTTATTCTTCATATGACTCAAATCCTACCACATTCCAGCAGGCATGAGATTTTTGCAGTTTTGCTAAAGCACATCTAGATGTGCTCTAAGTATTGCATATCTAAATCCTATGTCATTCATTTTACACTAAGATTTGTGCAAGCATTTTCTTTTGTCTTTTTTTTCTTTTTCTTTCTAGTTTGATTGAGCCACTTAGATGTGTAATAACTAGGGCACATCTAGATGTGTCAAACCCGACATTTTAATATGTGTTTTTTTAGTTCCTACTTTTTTTACAATCCTACGAATCAACCAAGCACTTTAATTTTTCTAAGGATTTGAATCCCAACAATCCATCCATAAATATTCCAATGTAGCCGAATCCTTCAAGGTCCTACGCAAAATATGCGAATAAAAGGAAGTCTAAAATATAGATCTGGGGTAGAGTGGGGACGTCCAGAACCCATGGGCTTATGAACCCGCTTTTTAAAAATGTGTTTTAAACGCGTTTTAAAATGTCAAAAAATTCATGTATACATCTTTGCAATATGTGTGCGTGGCACAAAGATTTATGAAAAATATCTCTTTAAAAATTTCACGTATACATCTTTGCAATATGTGTGCGTGCCACATATATTTATGAAAAGTATCTCTTTAAAAATTTCACGTATACATCTTTGCAATATGTGTGCGTGGCACAAAGATTTATGAAAATATATATCTTTTTATTTTGCATCCGCGATAAAGACAAATTTCAGTACTTTTAAATAGCGTTCGACAATATTATTATTATTATTTTGTCTTTTTTGCACAGGCCAAAGAACAAGTCGTTTTTTCCGCGAAACTTTCTGTGCACATAGAATGTGAAGATGTATGCATGAAACTCTTTTCAGAATTTTTTGGCAGTTTGAAAAAAGTTTTCCCATGTATTCATCCGTGTACTTTCACCTTGGGCAGCCACTGAAACTCCAGCGATACATACATTTCGGCCCATTACAACCCGTTCCATTAGATCACACGCCCCCCCTCAATCCGACGGGCAGATGGCCAGGTATTAGGTTAATTCCCGTATAAATTGCCCACCCCACATTATCCCATCTCCTCTCCTCCCCTCTCTCCGTCGACAGACGCCACCGCGCTCCACTTCCCCCCTTGCGCTGCGCTCTTCTCGCGTGTGTAAGTCGAGGACCAGGAGGAAGGTTAGTCGCGATCCCCTTTCTCTGAGATCGATGGCTAGTCTCAGCGTTTGAATCGGCGTGGAATCGCTAGATCTGGGTTAGTTCTGCCATTAGATTTGATGGGGTCGACGAGTCCCATGTGATTAGCATCCGGGGTTCTGATTGAGTTCCTGATTCGCGTTTGCATCTAGGTTGAGTTCCTTCCGAATTCCATTTGCAAACGCAGCATTGCTCTGTGATTCGCGTCCGGATCCAGTCTCTATTGATCATAGATGATTAGCCTTTGAATTTAATTTATTGCCATGATTGCTTCCTTTGCTAGAGGTGGTTGTTCGGTATCAAATGGCTTTTTGGTTCTGTTATACATAGGAGTAGAATATTTTTAGTATGTTGATTTCTGCAATGGAAGCAAGTAAGCCCACACATCAAAATCGTACAAAGAAATTTTACAACGATGCCAGACCACCATGATAGAGCAGGGTTCATGCGTCTGTCTGCTAGGGTTTGGATGTGTTCATATGGACGAGTTTCCATGTGAAGTTTAGATCTAAGTCATGTGTCTCTTTTTAGTACTGGTTCATGCAGTGGCTAACTTGTCCATTAAATCTGTTTTAGGAATGGCTTCAAACAACGCAAGAGGCAATGAAGAAAGGGCTACGGCCAGGTGTTCTGATGGTAAGATCATTTTCTCTACTGATCTCCTGCATATCATATATGCAATCATGACTGCAGTTGGCACCGAAACCATCATGTATTTCAATAGTTTGAGGCTGATATTCAAACGGTTTTACAGCTCAGCACTGAAAAATAAACCTCTGCTAGAGTTTAGGTTGGAAAGTGCACTTTAGTCCTATATAAAGTATTCACACTACGACAATATACATGATTCCCAACTTTAAAGGCTCAGGTAAATTACTGTAGTTCTGTACTAGCACAACAGGATCGCATAGCAGTATAGGAAAAACCATGTTTCAGCGCTTGCATAGATAGTGCATTAGTGTTATCTTATTGTTCCTAGCTTGAGTATCCGATAGTTTAAGAAGACTATCTAATCTGAAGCCAACTGCAGAACCTGTTCAACACATCACCTTATCAGAAAATGCTATTAAACGAAAGGCATCCCATGCAAGTTTTCTATAATGATTTGGTACCTTGAGCTGTTCCTTGATTCAATGCATTCCCTAATGTGAGAATGGTCTGCATTATCTGCTGTAACTCCAGTGACTCTTTTCACCTGCCCAAAATGGAACATTAAACCAGTCAATGTATAAGAATACATACAAGTTAAAAATTTGCTGAAGAAAGAGATAATACAACATTGTACCTCTTTTGTTGCATCATTTATGGTGGGTAAGTTAGTTCTTAGCTCATCTGCCTGACAAAACGCAAGACATCGCATTACAACTGCAGGTTATGGAGAAAGTGAGATAACCCAAGTAAATTAACTGGTGGAGGAAGACAACGGACCTGTGTTGAGAATGCAGTTCTGAAAGCAAAAACTCTTAGTTTGGACTCGACACGAGGAACTTTCATTAGCTCCAGGAAAAACTACAGCAAAGTTTAAATCCTCCATTAGTATATTCAAAGTGGTGCACCATATGTAACCAAAATATTAGACCAACCTGTTCACATTTTCCAAGCATTTCTTTATTGCCGTTGTAGTTCTGAGCTCATGCTGAAAAGGACAGCGATTTAGGACCAAACAACATCTTATGTTTGTTGATCGTTGATGATGTGTTTTGCATTTTGTCTGCAGCTAACCTGTATGGAGGGGTCAACGTACTTCCTGGAGACGGTTTGGAGAGCCAGTGTAATATATCTAATGCTACATTCTTCTGTTTCAGTCTGCTCTTAATAATGAATAATCTGTTTGTTGATTTCTATTGCTTTATTCAGTGAGCTCCAGAATTGTATGTTAGCAAACTTATAAAAGCATATCAGAATTATGTTGCAATCTTATGGCTTGTTTGTTTACACAGTTTACTCGAAGGAGACACACACTGATGCTGTAAACCTCAGTGTAAAGAAGGGTCCAAATAAGCTCCATCCGCACAACGATGCCATGGCCAGGGCTGATGTCATTAAGAGTGGGAGTTAGGGCATGTACAATGGTGGCATATGGATACATATGCCTCATGACAAAAAGTAATTTGAGGCATCTATATTAACTTTTTCTCTTCAATGCAAGCTATCACTAGTGGGCCTCATTAAGAAATAGAAAAATAAAGAGTATAGTACACATGCATCTCTACTTTTCACTCAACCTTTTCAGCTTTTGTCACCGGACCACACTTTTTCTGTTCAAGCACCCGCCTCCTGGAGAGGATCCCGCTTCCCTATCCGAACCTACTTTACGTCATATCCGATCCTACATGGCATGCGAGGCATCATCTTGAGGCTATGCATTGTACATGCCCTTATGGTGGTATGACAATTGTCCACCCATCACCAAGTAATACTCTCATATTCACTTCTCTTCAGTTTTTTCATGGCATGAAAAGCAAGGGCAGGCTCTTCTAAATACTGTGTGATTCCTGAATTATTTTCAGCTGTCACTAAGGATGTAGCATAGAAGTAGACCAGGAAGACCTCGGGGCCACTATGCACAATATTTTTATCAGGTTTGCTAGCCTACTGGTTTGATCAGTTTACATTCCTGCAGTTAATATTTCATTAGCCTGACAGTTTTAAGTAATTTGTCAGGTGTTGTTTCCAATGACATCTGAAGTTATTTGCTCCGGGGTTTGATCATCACGCCTGTTTGCACAGTTACCCAGTACCCCAGTTTTTGCACTAAATGTATGGTCTTCTTTGACCTGACTATCTGAGAGTGAAGTTTTTGTAATAGAACTATAATGATTCGTATGGTGATCTATGGCCTGACTATTGCTATATATGTGCTATATATGACTACTGCTGAAAGTAATAATGTCTTTTACCATGGTGTTGTGCTTTTCATGTTGAATCTTTGATTGTGAGTTCTTGGATTTTGTATTGATATGATGGATTTTTTGAGAATCCAGTTGGTGGACAAAAAATGTCTAGCCAATGTTTTGCTACCCTAAAACTTGGCAATTTTGGATCAAACCAACTAACCCTTTTTTATGAGATTTGCCGTGTACTCTGCCACATCTGTTGAAAATATGCCCCTTCTGCCGATCATGTTGTTGAAGAAAACCCGTTCTTAAATTTGCAGCCAACTGAAAATACAATTTTTGACACAAGTTCCATTTCAAGGGAGGATGACGTACCATGATTCTTTCTGCTTTGTCGAGCTCTGCTTTGGTCTCTAGTTTAATGGTTGTACGTGCTAAAAGATTGAGCACGCACAATTTCAATTCAATTTCATTCCAGTAAAAAATCAGTTCTTCGAGTGCAAAACAAACAAAAAGTAGACAACAGCATTTCCGGTTTAAATCAGCTCATGGCGTGGTGAAACAAATATGAGCAGGGGCCAACTAGCGGCGCAGCGCCTGCTTCCTTTCGAGAGTCGGTGGCCATATGAGATCCACCGCTTCGCGTCCTCATGACAAGACCGCCGCGCCCGTCGTCGCCGCGGCAGCTTTGCTCGCCGTAGCCTCCCCGGTGACCCAGCTTGCCTCGTCGTCGATTCAGCCGTTGAGGTGCATGTCGAGCGAGGAGGCTGCCATCTCGTCCCGGACGACCTCTCCCCCGCACTGCCGGCCTGATGGAGATGAGGATAAAAGAGTAGGGAGGGGGAATCTACGGAGCAAGTGAGTGAGAGGGTACTTCGGCGCCCTCTTTCGCGTGGTTCTCGTTCAAAGCGAACAACTGCTCGATGCTGTGATGTGGCAGGAGACATGCGCTAAGAGCATCTCCAGCCGCCCCTCAGGAAGCCTCCCCAAGGCACTTTTTGGATGCCGGCGGGCAAAAAAAACGCCCACTCGGACCCCAGAGACACGTTTTTCGCCGGATTTCGCGATATTTACGGCCGGCGCTATCACCCCAAACCCAGCCCTCCGGGGGGCAGCTGGGGACGCCGGCAGATGACTTTTGCATGCACAGGCCCACTCGTCAGCCCCTCTCTCCTCTCTCCTCCCCTTTCTTTATTTTCTTTTTCCTCTCCTCTCCCTTTCCTTCCACACAGCGCGCATGGCCGGGGCAGGGCTCGCGGACCATCTCCTTCCTCCTCGCTTGGGCGCCATGGCCACCATCCTCGCAAGATCCAGCCCATCTCCTCCGTGTCCGCCGAGTGGGCGTTCCGGCGGACCCGGTCGGCGCCGTCGCTCGCCGCCGAGTTCCCGGGCGGCCCGCTCAAGCGCTGGTGGGACTGGGGCCTCGGATGGCTGAGGCTTCGCCGGCGACCTGGAGATGAACGAGGAGGAGGCCTCGAGAGCGTCGGCCACAGGCGGCCCCGGCCACGACGAGCCACGCACGGGCGGCACCAGCCCCTCGCACGGGCACGACTGGCGGCGGCCAGGGCGGGAGGCCGGGCGGCGCGTGGGGCGTGGCGTGTCGGGCGCCCCCCCTTCCTCCTTCTCCTCCTCTCCGTCCTCGGCGGCGGCGGCCAAGCTCGCCGGCGTCATAGTGGTGAGCCACGAAGCGCTGGATGGACGCCACGGTTGTCGCAGAGGTCGTGGTTGAGGAGGTACGCGGGCACCTCCCGCAGCACGACGTGCTCGCCGCGGCAGCCTCCTCCGCTCCCCCGTCCATGCTACCGACGGGTTGGGGTCGAGCTCCAGCCCAGGAGCACGCCCCTGTCGCCGCTCGCCGAGTCCGGCGTGGCCGGCATGGCGGACGGGCTGGCCGCGCCCTGCTTCCTCCCCGCCTTGTCGCGGCGCGGACGGCGCCGCGCCCTGCTTCCTCCCTGCCTCGTCGCGTGGCTGACGGCGCCGCGCCCTGCTTCCTCCCTGCCTCGTCGCGTGGCGGACGGCGCCGCGCCCTGCTTCCTGGACGCCGGGCAGACGCGCGCGCCCTGCTTCCTCCTCGTCGCCCGGCGTGGCGGACGCACGAGCTGCGGGACGTCGCGGCGGAAGCGGCCGCGGAAGGCCGGCGAGACGCAGAAGTCGTCCACGCAGAGGGTAGCAGCCGTCGGCGGCGGCGGCGTCGTCGTCAGGAAGCAGTCGGCGTCGTCGTCGGGAAGCAACGACCCGCACGCCTCCGGGCGCGGCCCTGAGCCTGCTTCTGCCGCCACGCGTCCGCTGAATGAGACGTGGGTGGAGGCACGGCTGTGAACAATCTCACCCCCAGCGCAAAATATCTGCCGGCGCACCCCAGGAAGCTGAAAATTTGGCTCCTGGGGAGGCCAACGAGTGGAGATGCCCTAAGATTCGTGCCACCAAATTCAAAGGTTCCCACATAGTTCGCTGGAAAATCGTTCCTGACGAACGTCAACCAATTATCATTTCCGTTTGTCAAATTCCTCCCCCGGAGCTCGGAGACCGGTGCGCCTCGCGGCCATGCCCAACCAGCTGCCGCCGCCGCGCGCTGCCCAGCGGCTCCTCGCCCCGACCGTCTCGCACCTCGCCCGCCTCCTCCTCACGCACGCGCCGGCGATCCCGCCGCTCATCACCGCCATCCTGCCCTCCTCGCCTTCCCTCCTCACGCCGCTCCTCTCCCACCTCCTGCTCTCCCACTCGCCGCCCCTCCCGGCGCTCTCCCTGTTCCGCCGCTTGCTGGAGCTCCCCCACTTCCCGGTCCCGGAGAGCTCCCTCCCCGTCCTCCTCCGCCTGCTCGCGCGCTCCCGCCGCTACGCGCACCACTCCTTCCAGCTGCTCGAGTCGCTCCCGTCCACCCACCCCCACCTCCTCTCCGTGCCCGCCCTCTCCGTCATCCTCTCCACCGCGCTCTGCGCCTCCGCCCCCGGCGCGTCCTTCGCCGCCGCCGTCAGCCGCTTCGAGTGCGCCGCCGCCGTCTGGGCGCGCGCGGGGCGCTCGTTCGGCGCCGCCGAGCTGAACGCGCTGCTCCGCGTCTTCTGCGCCCGCGGACGCGTCGCCGAGGCGCGCGCGCTGTTCCACCGGTACTGCGACGCGTACCCGCCCGACACCCGCACCTTCAACACGCTGCTGCTCGGGTTCAAGGAGGCCGGCCACGCGCAGGCGCTCGACCTCTTCTACCATGACGCCGTGCTGCGCGGCTTCGTCCCGGATGCAGTGTCCTACTGCGTGAGGATGGACGCCTACTGCAAGAAAGGCAGGTTTCTGGACGCCCTCCAGCTGCTCGACGAAATGCGCAAGAGGGAGAACTGCAAGCCGACGCTGCAGGTTTTCACCACGCTGATATACGGAGCTGGGATTGTGAGGGACGCGGCCCGTGCACGTCGGCTGTTTGACGAAATGGAGCAGTGCGGAGTGACTCCGGACCGTGGAGCTCACAATGCGCTCATGGGGGCCTATGTGAGGGCAAGGGATTTGCAGTCCGGGATGGCGCTCATGGGCGAGATGGAGCAGAAGGGTTTTGGTCTGGACGATGTCACCTACAACACGATGCTTTGTGGGTTCCAGAGGGCTGGTAACTTAGAGGGGATCTGGAAGATATATAGCAAGATGATTGGCTCAGGGTTCATGCCAAGAACCAGGACGACAATGCTGCTCATGAAAGTCTTCTGCGAGAATGGGCGACCGGATCTTGGGCTGGAGCTGTGGGATTATCTGATCGGGAAAGGATGTGTACCTCATAGGCATGCATTGGATGTTCTGGTTACCGGTTTATGCTGCAGAGATGTGGTTGGTGAAGCATATAGGTGCTTCCGGGAGCTGGTTGAGATGGGAATGGCACCTACAGAGCGCGCATTCAGGGTTTTGGAAGGGTTTTTGAAGAAGAAGCGGGAGTTTGGGAAGATTGATGAGATTAGGCAAATGATGAAGGCAACCCAATTGGAGGAGCATCAAACTGAAGAAGAAGCTGCGTGAAGCTATCAACCCTCTTGTGGTCCCTTTTGAAAAGAAACGTGTTTATTTCTTGGACAATGTAAAATTTCCAAGCCTGCGTGGTTTAAGCAAAGGTCTCTGTTTATACCCTCTGATGTCGAGGGTGAACTGTTGGCTGTTGCAAAGAACAAACTTGCTTTTACTGGGGCAAACAGGGAATAAAGAGATAGGCTTGCAATGACCTAACTCGCTTTGACTGGGACAAACAGGGAATAAAAGATGGCCCCAAGCCGCCAATTTGAGAGAAATATATGTAGATTGGAGAATCTTTGAGTTGATAAAGAGTTTGAGACACTGAGAAGGAATTTTTGTGGAGCCAGGTGCCACTAGAGAAACTGAAGATTCCAGGTCTGCAGAAAATGTTTGCATAGCCTTTGCCATGGGAATGAATGCACTGGAAGTCTGAAAGTGTTGTCACTGTTGTAACAATGGTCGAAAGTTTTGTTGAACTATACCTTTCAGATTTAACGGTGAAATGAGTTTTCTTCTCTCCCAGCCACATAATTCTTGTACATAACAACTGTATTAGTATGTTTAGTATTTCACTGCAGTGATTCATTAGAACTAAAAGACTGAAGTACTGACATGGAAACGTAATCACAAAGCTGAATATTGTCTTCCTTTGATTGATGCACAACTGAATTTATGTCTCTACTCTGTCAACTGAACAGCCAGGATCGATGGTATTTTCTCTCTCAGTTTTTGGGTTACAGCTACACGTACTGTCATTACACCTGCTGCAGGTCCACTGATTTGAATCTTGACGACGAAACCGTCAATCTGAACAAGCTCAAGGCTTCCACCTCCGGTGCCGGAAAGGTACGGCCTGATCTCATCTAGCAGCTACAACATTGGACAAACTTCAGATTCACAGTTTGATCAATAAAAAATGCATTTTTGTTCAACAAACTACCTATGCTGTAACAGAAATTTACAGGCTCAGAAAAGAGACAAGTGGCATGCACAATGGAGCATTGATCAGTGAGTGAGCAGGCAAGCATGTGGCTGACCTTCTCGACATTCTCTGTGTTGAGCTCAAGCCCGGTCTCGGTGTCGTGGATCTGCTCGACCTCAAGGATCTCGGGGATCTTGTCACGGAGGCGGGACTCGATTCCCATCTTGAGCGTCATGGTGGAGCTGGGGCAGGAGCCGCAGGCGCCCTGGAGCATGAGCACGACGACGAGGCCGTCGATCTCGTGCAGGGCCACGTTGCCTCCATCCCGCATCAGGCTCGGCCGCACCTCATCCAGCACCCTCTCCACGTTCTCCTCCGTCAGGGGAAGCACCCGCACCGCCCACCCTTCGGGTATCAATCAATCAACGCATGGTTAATCCTACAATTCTAGCAAGTACTATGTTGCTGTAGTTGGATTCCTTTGTGCGCGCACCTGCTCTCTTGGTGCGGTGGTTCGGTGTCTGCAGTGACGCGTGGCCGAAGCTGAGACGGCCATGAATAAGGGAGCTCGAAGAACTCTACGCACAACAGCACAAGTAGGATCGGTCGGTGCAGCAGCGGAAGAGGAAATGGTTTGAAAATAAGAGGGTGCGGTGGGTGGAAGTACGCACCTTGCCGAGAGCTGCTGCAAAGGGGGCGTTGGTGACGCCAGCCCCGGCGCCGGGGCCTGCGGCGGCTTGCCGGAGATTCGGCGAGTAGAGCCTCATCTGAAGCCGATTTTGCTTGCTACTAGGTGCGAGGGGTTTGCGTGGGGAGTGTGTCGTGGATGTCGAGCCAGCCGTAGGCAGGCTCACCCGTTCGTGGTTCCTTTTCGCTTCTGGAGAGGATGTGGTTCACCTTTCACCAAGGTGAAGGTTCGTTGGGCCTAATGTGGCCCATCGTCTCCGGGGCCTAGGGCCCATGATCGAACTGAAAAGCCTACTGAAAAGAGGCGTCTGATTCTCAAAAAAAAGAAGAAAAAAAGAGAAAAAGGTAAGAAAAGAGGCGTCTAGACTCTGCAAAACAAATCCCTAAAAGAACTGCATCCTGTCTTTGCACAAAAGCAGTTTTTCACTGTGCAGTATGTGTAAAGCGCAAAAAATGGCGGAACCCAGTCCATCTCAAACTAGACCAAATCATTGATGCGCTTACAGTTTTTTTCTGTCTGCAAAAAGGTTGAGCACTCATTCTCAGAGTAGAGAGTTAAAGGGAACCATCAAGCATTGCATGACGACGGTCACAGATAAGATACCCATATCACCACGCCCTGAAACCCACTTTGCGATCCACTCCCAAGCGAGGAGCCAGCAGAAAATTAGGCCGGGAAAGGTCCAAAAGGCCACCAATAATCTATGCCCAAACCCGGGAGCATCCAAGGACGTATGTGAACACCGACCGGGACAGGGTTGCCACGGGGTGGTGGTGTGGTGTACGTGGTGTGGTCCATGTGATCCGTCCGTCCAGCCAGTTTGACGTTGTTTGTGCTGGCCACCAAGCGCGCACACAGACGCACGCACACGCAGTAAGCTCATTAAGAGATTGCCCGGACGACGAAGACAGCGAGGAAAGGGATCGGCGGCAGGTAGCCTGTCGGGCGGGCCTCCGGGGCGAGCGCGACAGTCGCCTCGCCATTATTTGGCCGCTGCCCGCTGGTGCTGCTCCTTATTTGGTGTCCTCCCCGAACCCCCCCCCTCTCTCTCCCACGCCTGATTCTCCAGATCTCCAAGCTCTCCCACCAGCAGTAGCATCAGTCACATGGTCAATTCCGCCCATGAGCACCTGGCTTTTGTTTTTTCGAGAACACGCAGGAGATCAGCTGCGCGCCACGGGCGGACACATGGGCTGGCTAGAGAATTTCCTTTTTCTCTTTCGAGAAAAGGAAAGAAGCCGCCGCGTTTCGATGCGTCGACGGAGAAAAATGCGGTTACCGACGGTCCATGGAGGCGCATCGTAGCACGACAGATGATATGTGTGTGTGCGTTAGAGGAATTGTCAAGGAAATCGAGCATTTCATGAATAAATATGCTTGTTTGTACCTTTAGTTATGCGCAAGTTGGCCGCCCGTGCCTAGTCTCTCGTGAAAGGAACCATCGAATATCTTGTCTGGGACTGGGAGCGCAACAAGGGCCAGTAGATTTGTTCCCGAAGTTATCCGGAAGTTGATGCTGCCTGTCTGACCCTGAGTGGTACGTGGATGGCCGTGAGGCCATGACGTTGCGAAGTTCCTTTCCATATCAGATATTTTGCTTGTCTGATATTGGGCATATGGCATGGGGGCTCCTGCACAGAAATGTCTGTTAGATTCCCACCTCGTGTCATAGTACAGTAGAATGTCAAGTCCCAACTCCATTCATTCTACGGACGCAATCACACGAATTAAGACCAGCGGCGCGTATGATTGAGAGCCTAACCAACAAGACTGGGCTCATCAATGAACACGAACTGAAAAACACGAGACAGGGTCAGCAGTTTGATCATGCCGTATGTGTCCAAGTGCAAATCCTTTTCGGAACAGTGACAGTCTGATATCCAGAATCCCTTCTTTGGTGGAAAAAGGGTGCACGAGAAAAGAATGCAGTTCGGGGTTAGAGTGGATAGAAAGTAACATGGCCGGCCCCGGCATTAAGTTGTGGTGAGTTGTCGACATAGGATTCTCGGACAGCCGAGTAGTGATGGGCAGCGCAATCTTATCCTACGTTGTACTGTGCTACCGTCCTATGTATGTATGTACCACTAGCATATCTGAAGGAGAAGAAAACATACTATAGTATTAAAACTCCAGATTAAGCCGTTCCCAAAAAAATCTTGGTGCTTAGCTCGGGATGCTGTTCAACAGTTCAAGTGTTCATATCATATATGATCGAGACTGCCTTAAATCAAGGCGTGGATCCATCAAGGCGAGGGAGGGCGCAGAAATAACAAAGAAAAGTCAAACCATATGGAATCTGGACCCCAAATCAAATCACGAACTGATCATTGAACAGCCTAGCTACTGTTAAGTCAACCCAAGCGCAATTTAGATGAACAGGGGAGGTTAGTTTAGTACCTTGTCGGTGCAATCATGTGATTAACAAAGGCTGAGTTTGAGATACGGGCGTCCTAGAATCCTGGGAAGGCAGGCATCGAACATGCCGCAGCAGCACAGCAGCAGCAACAACAACAACAACCTGTCCAGGGTTAAAAAAACACAAAGTTAGGAAGGCCTTGCAACTCACATAGACGAAGCTCAAACGGAGGTTTACTTTTCTTCAGAGGTTGTTGTACTGGTGGGCAGGCCCCAGGGTCGGGACTGCGACGACGACTACTACCAAGGACAGCAGCAGCAGGCCAGGATAACTCCTTGCCGCGGGCCCACGGTATCTGCAGATCTACTACAAACTGCAAACATGTGAAGATATGTCTGGCCTCGCTTATCCTATATCAGAGTGGGGGTGGGGGGTGGGGGGTGGCGATTTGAAAACACCTTGGTATCTTTAGTCCCGGCAAGCCCTGCGTGAAATATCTACTCCACATGCATGTAGGTTGGCCTCCTTGTTTCATTAAACCAGCGAGATTTGGCCGTCCCATTGGCCGCCGCGCTTCCCTGATCCTTCCTTCCTTGAGCTGAGCCTCCCCTGTTTGTTATAAACAAATACCTCTGCCTCCTGCCAACGATCTCAAATCCTCGGCTTTTGCCTCGTTGCTGCCCCTGCATCCTGCTCCTGCTGCTGCTTAGCCATCGCACAGCCTGTCTCGAGCCTTTGCATTGCTGCCTTTCCTCCCCTTTTGGTTGGCTCGCCTATTGTTATTCCTACAAAAGGATGCGGTCTGCTCCATGAGCATGAGGAGGAGAGGGAGCCTTGCTGCTGCTGCATCCAGATTCCAGAGCTTCTTCTCCCTCGCAATTCTCCCATGCTCGGCCGCCATCCGCAGCTGCGAAATGAGTAATGGGTGCTGAGGAGAGCTTGCGCCCGTCGTCAGTGCCCTTGCTGGTGTGTGGAGGTTCCCGGTGCTCATGAGCTATAACCGAAGTCCAGAGGAGAGTGAAGATGCGAGATAGGCAGCCGCAGCATGAGTCGCCGATTTTCAGGTGAGTGAATCTTCATGTGAATTGCTGCTCTATGTTTGATTTCGCGATGCTGTATTGGCCCAGCATCCAGCATCGGCTGATTTCCCTCTATCTCTGCAGTCAAGCATGTGATAATTACTCTGCCTTGCAAATCGTAGAATTAAACTCTGGTTGCAGTTTAAAATTTTATGTGATAATTCACTTACCATGCAGACAATATTGGTGACGAGTCTGACCTTTCTATCTGACTGTTTCAGGAATGGCTACTGATTTGTTTTGTACTCATAGAATCCTCTTTGCCCTGTTGGAGAAAGGAGGAATAACCATCATTAGAGAGCTAGAAAGTAGAGGTTCTGTTCAGAAACTAGCCAAAATATTGCTGAAAGCTAGTGGAGGAGAGCTTTTGAACGACATCTTGGCAGATATAATGGACAGGTATTCCAAACACGACAGCAAGGAATCACTTCGGAGAACAATCATGGAACATGATGAGGTCTTCAGGCAACAGGTAACAAGTAGTTTTGTTATTCATAATTCATCGTCGCATAAAGCACCAGATTTACAAGACATATATAGAGCATTGAGATTGGGAAAGATCAAAAGTGAGCAACTCAAAGTTCAAATACCAGAATAGATCTTTAGACTCTTGAATTTGCAATATACGTTTGCAGTCATCAACGAGAATAATTAACATGTGTTCTACCTTCATGATATAATGCAGTGCATGGTGCTGTTAACCTGCATAGTCATTCACCTGAAAACCAACTACTACTGTTCTGTGATTGTCTTGTCATTCTGCAACTCAGAGTTTTACATTCCTGTTTTCTTGCGTCAGGTGCATGAACTGCATCGGCTATACAGGGTACAGAAAGCACTGATGGCTGAATTACGTGGTGAGCACAGTTTCCAACTCAGAACAGAAGATACTCGAGAAATGGTGCAGGGCCACAGGCCAAACCTCAAGAATAGCTCTTGTACGTCAGAGACTAGTCAATCTGCTTGTCTTGGAAACGCACAGTACTCTGATACTAGGCAATTACCCGAACAGTCGTTTCTTCAAGAATGCAAGCCAGTGTCATGCTTAAACCTCTTCGACGAAGAAACTTCAAGAAGCCAAGAAAGAAGACCAGAAAGCAGTAAATCAGTTGAAGGTGAAAGTTGGAGTGTTTCTATGGAAGGTGATCTCGATCTCAAACTAAGCATTGCCCCCAGTTCAAATGCAACAAAAGCACCACACTGGCTCTTCTCCGACAGCAGGGAAAGAAACCCTTCTGGTCAGCATCGATGAGAAGTTGACAACCAATTGGCATCCCAGATCAGTTGGTTTCATGGTGCAAGAAGCAAATGTTAACACTTCCAAGCTATCTCATAGCATATCATATCTCCTTGACATGCTGGCCTCAAATTTTGGTCTGAACTATACCTCAGTCATGAGTAATTTGTATGCGGAATTCTAGAGCTTCTCAGGCTGTCAAGCACAAGGACTTTGCTAGGAGCACATTAATGTAACACCAAGATAGCAAAGTATTGGCAGCAATTCATTTCTTATTTGTCCTCCCCATAATCCAGAATGACAGACATTAGCAAGTAGGAAATGACCTGACTTCTGTCCTCCTGCAATAGTTATGTCCACCAATGCTCTAAAAGAAATTCTTGCTAACGTACACCGTGGGCAGTGTTTCGCCGTTTGCATTTGCTTTGTTTATCTGCATCATCCAATGTAAGTTAAAGTAGCATTCTGCAAAATAAATATGGGACCTTTTGTGATCAAACACCCAGGTTATTTATAACCCAAACATTGCCAGCTTAGGTCTGCATCATGTAACAAATCGTAGCAAATTAGCCAAGCCAAAACTGCTCTTGAACCAGATGTTGCACACTGAAGTTAGCTTATCCTGCTATTTAATATTGGGTGTCAATGCTCAAGAAACAAGCCAAATAAACAATTTATTACATGCAACATTAATCAATCAAGTTCCTGTCCTGCCATATTTTGTTGAACTATTGTTGCTTTTCTTCTTTCACCAGAATCCACCACATGAGCATTCTCCATCTTTGAAATGATGGAATCTCATATTGTCCCTGACTATAATCTCAGCCTGCTCAACTCTTGAGGCAAGTTGCATAAACAAATGGCAATCCTCGCAGATCCTTAGATTTTTTACTATTCGAATTGTGCATCTAGATCCAAGAGTCAGCAATCCAAACGACAGAGCAAGTTTCTCACTGTGACCCATTAACAGCCTTTCTTTCTCTCCATCACTCACATCATAAACAATAGACGTCAGGATTGGCACATAACCAGCATGCTTCAATTTCGCAGCTAGCTCTAATAATGCCTTCTTTATTTCATTGGTCCTTGGATGAGAATTGTCACCAGCAAAGAACTGATGGACCAAACCATCTCTGCCTTCAAACGAGCTCACAGCAGGATCCTTTTTCAGCCCCCGGCTTCTCATTAGTTTCCGAACCTTTGAGACTTCATCCCACTTTCCTGCTGATGCAAGTGTATTCGATAACAGCACGTAGTTCCCTATACCCTCTGGCTCAAGCTTAAATAGATGTTCAGCTGCAACCTTGGCAACATCAGTATTCCCATGGATCCGACAAGCCCCAAGCAGCGCTCCCCACACACCACCATGAGGCTCCACGGTCATTGACCTCACAAGATCCAGAGCTTCGTCCACCAATCCAGCCCGACCAAGCAAATCGACCATACAAGTATAGTGATCTGCAGATGGCAATATCCCATATTTGTCCTTCATCTGTGCAAAGTAGAAGCGCCCATCTCTGACCATCCCTGCATGGCTGCAAGCTGTCAATAACCCTATAAAGGTCACATGGTTGGGCACCACATCGGCCCTCCTAACCATGTCCTTGAACAAAGCAATTGCCTCTTTAGCCCTCCCATGAGAGGCGAGGCCAACAATCATTGAGCTATATGTGTACACATTCTTCTCCTGCATCCCATCAAAAACACTGCGTGCTTCATCAATTAGTCCGCACTTGGCATACATATCCACCAACCCTGACCCGACAACCACATTCTGCCCAAAGCCATTCCTCTCTGCGATCTCCTGAACCCAGGCAGCACGCCTCACCGCGCCAAGCTGAGCACAAGCTGAGATTGCACCCGTCAATGAGACCTCGTCAATGCCCATGCCAATGGTGGCCATCCGATCAAACACTTCCAATGCCTTCACTGGCATGGAATTTTGAGCGTACCCAGTTAGCATGGCTGTCCATGCCACCATGTCCTTCACCGGGCACTGCGCAAACACCTCCTCTGCGGAACCCATATCGCCGCTCTTGGAGTATGCCACCACAATGCTCGTCCAGGAAATGACATCCTTCACCACCATTTCATCAAACACCTTCCGTGCGGCACCGACGTCACCGCAGGTGACATAAGCGCCGATCAGCGAGTTCTCAACGAACCGGTGCTTATCAAACCCGCCGAGGAGGATCGAGACCGCGTGGGCGGCCTGGACGGCCGGCTGGGAGCGCGCGGCCGCGGCGGACTTGGCGAGCGGGGAGAAGGCGAACGGGAGGAAGGGGAGCCCGCCGCGGGGGATGCGGAGGAGGCGGGAGAAGAGGCGGAAGGGGCTCAGCGGCGGCTGCGTGAGGAGCGCGAAGCGGAGGAGCGCGGCAGCGAGGAACGGGTCCGGGGGAGCGTGCGCGGAGAAGACGGAGAGCGCGTAGGGGAGCGGGGCGTGCGGGGGCGGGAGGGCGGCGAGTTGGCGGAGGAGGCGGGAGAGGAGGTAGGGGAGGGAGTGGGCAGGGAGCGGCAGGCGGACGAGGAGCCCGTGGAGGCTGCGGAGGTGCCGGAGGGACGGGGAGGAGTCGACGGCCGCGAGGAGGAGCGAGGCTAGCGAGGGAGGAGGGAGGAGGGGCAGCGGCAGCGCGGCGGAGAGCGGCGGCCGCGGCGCGCGGGGGAGCAGCGCGGGCGGGGGACGCGGCCTGGCGAGGTGCACCATGCCGGCATCGCCCGCGCGGCACGGCGCGTGGCGAGCGGTGTTCTGGGAGACGGCGCCCGGCGAGATGCACGCTTTTTGCGGCACGCCGCGGTTCGACGGTGGCTAGTTTCGGAAACGCGCGGTGTTTCGCGGGAGCCGGCGCGGCGGCGCGAGGCGAACTATTGAAACGCCGGAGCAGAGCCGCGCTGCCGCTTTTTCCCTGGCTACACCGACCGGAGAAGGGAACTTTGGGCCTCGTCACTCGCGGTCTGCCTGTCTATGGGCTGGTCAGAGACAAATTGGGCTGGCTTGGTCGGGTCTTTCTTTCTGTGTGTTTCGTTGGAGCCCAGTCCAATCTCATAAAAAAATTGCTCAAAAAAAAATCTCATAGAAAAGTTGGTCGCTCAATATTTTGTGGTCTGGCCAGGGTTCTTTTTTTACTATATGTTTTGGTCAATGGTAGCTAAGGAAAAAAAATTGCGACCATCCAAGCATGATTCAAAAAATAATAATTATGAAAAAGTCGATACTGGTCACAAATATAACACCCTTTGTACTAAATCCCACATCACAACTCGCAGTACGCCATTACATTCTTATTGCTCAAGAGATTCTCCATTTTCGAAGAAAAACAAACCCTCCTTCTTCCTCAACTCAAGCGAATATTATTCTTCTAAAAAAGTATTACAAGGTCTACTATGAAAATGCATCAACCTTCCATTTACATTTGTCGACTTCATAGTGTTGAATAATGAAAAGATCTTCCCGATACCATACTTCACCTACCTTCCCACTAGCCTCTTCTTTCCACACTCATTTGCCAATGCTACATCCACCTCTCCTCCTACTGCCTTACGTACCCCACTTTATTTCTATGAAAAATGGGCTTATGATGTTTATTAACCTTTCGATCAAGAGGGAGAATATTGGAGTTGATCTCAGTGTAACAAACTGAGAGAAATTAAGGGGAGAAAAAGTCTCCTTCCCATAAGAAAGTGCACCATGATTGGAGGTGCCAAACCAATGTTTTGGTTTCGGTCCCTGTTCCCTAGCGCCCAGATATATAAGGGAGGTATGTGTCCCCTTACAAAGATGATGATTACGTACAAGTAAGGCTCCCAAAAGGCTCAATTGCCGATCCTAAAGAAGCGCTAAGGGTTCAGAAGATCGCCTACCACCACCGGCCATCGTGAAGGGTTGTGCCGGTAGCTTGCTGTTATCATCTACATGGCCTTGTTGTTGTCCTTCTTCACTAACGATCTCCTCACCCCTGGAGCAGCCATGGGCTATCTTCTACCTATACCTGTCACACGGTTAGTCACTAATATTCCGTACTAGTGGCTAGGGTGCCACCGGGTGGCGCCTCCTGAGGCGTTATGGTGCGCTACTAAATAGGCCACCATACCTGTTACACACATAAGCTTGAAAGTAATGATTGGCCATCCGTAAAAAATTATAATGTATCGACTGTAGGAGTGAAAGGGAGGATATTAATCACGGTGATGAACACACACGAACACACAGGTACCATGTTGATGTCTAGATGATCAGAAGTAAAGCAAGGCACAGAGGTAGAAGGTTCAATATACAAGAGCACGATATACATGGATTATATTTATAAGCGATAGGCGCGATCATTAACAGTACGCCTTGTCTTGCGTCTCAAGTAGAACGCCCAGATGTCACCCTCATGTATGTTTGTGATGACGGAACTGATCAGTTCGTTGTGATGGTGGTCCTCTTGTCATCCCCTGTGATGACGAGACGTGATGGAGACCTCGCTGTCTGCAAGCTTGATTGGCAATGCATCATGTTCTAGGTTAATGCACTCCTGGATGTACTTCTCTGTGTAGTGAACCTGAAAGTAGTATGAGAATGACGTCTGTGACAATTTGATTTTAGATAGAACATCCTCGGTAAGAAATGTGTCTGTATATTAAAAATTCCTCATGAATGAGATTAGAAAATATATGTAAGATTTGTTAAAAAAACAAATGACTCTAAGAGAAGTGATGCACATACTATTCAGGAACGCTGTAGTTTGAAGAACCTAGCGCTGGATTTATTGAAGACAAAATAATCATGAGGGATGCATAGCAAAGAAAATAATTTCTTACAAGAATAACAAAGAAGAAAACAAATAGTTTGCTATCTGTGAAATAACAGTCCAGTTAATGTGTTTTTTTTCGAAAAGGGGGGACTCCCCGGCCTCTGCATCAGAGCGATGCATACGGCCACAATTATAAATAAATAAAGTAGTTCAACAAGGTCTTGCAATCTGGTGCAAAAAAGTAGGCTGGCTCACAAAGAGCTAGAAAAACAAAAAAAGGCCCAAAAGCCACAACCGGCTGGCATAAGATAGATAGATAGGTAAACTAATCGCCTATCCTATTACATGACCGCCATCCAAACCGGTTGAAGATATCCCGCGCTACCATATCCCACCGGACAGATCCAGTAACCAAACGCTCCCTGGCCTCCGTCGGAGTGAGTAAGGACCACATACGGATTAGCGCAGTAGCCCGGAATAAAACATGCAAAAAATGAATAGTTGTTGTTCTGTTAAAAGCCAAATCATTTCTGCAGTTCCAAATTGCCCATAACAATGCACATGCTCCTACTCGAATTTGTCTAGCTGTTTCGGCCTCTATACCAACAAGCCACGTTCCAAATAACGACCTGACCGAATTCGGAGGAGTAATGTTAAAGGCAATTTGCACCGAGCGCCACAACACTCTCGCCAACGGGCAATCAAAGAAAAGATGCTGGATAGTTTCATCCCGATCATAGAAACTACACCTAGTAGAACCTGTCCAGTTGCGCTTAATCAAATTATCTTTTGTTAGAACGACTTATTTATGTACAAACCACATAAACACTTTGATTTTCAGAGGAACCTTAACTTTCCAAACATGTTTTGAACTAGGAATAACACTAGAGTTGATGAGATCAATGTACATCGACTTGACTGTGAATTCCCCAGATCTAGTAAGCTTCCAACACAACTGATCGGGCTGATGAGTAAGCTGAACCTCCATCAGTCTACTCACCAGATGAATCCAAGCCTCCCACCGGTCCCCAGCAAGCACCCTCCTAAAGTGAATATTAAGGGGAGCGGATTGCAAACTCGTTGCAACCAGAGCATCACGTCGCTGCACAATACGATATAGCGACGGATACTGAAGAGCCAGCGGCGTATCACCAAGCCAAGTATCCTCCCAGAATCGAGTGTTATTGCCATCACCGACAATAAACTTAGTTCTATTAAAGAAAGTAGCTTTGACCCTCATTAGCCCCTTCCAGAAAGGCAAATCAGTTGGTCTAACTGTCACCTGCGACAAGGTCTTATAGTACAGATACTTGTTACGAAGAATCTGCTTCCAAGTTGCCTCAGTCTCGGCAGATAACTTATATAGCCACTTACTGAGAAGGCATCTGTTCTTGACTTCAAGGTTCTCAACCCCAAGACCCCCTTGGTCTTTTGGTCGGCAGATAACATCCCATTTGGCTAAACGGTACTTTCTCTTAAGTTCATCACTCTACCAGAAGAAACGTGACCGATAGAAGTCTAGCCTTTTCCTAACTCCAACTGGTACTTCAAAAAAGGATAAAAGAAACATAGGCATACTCATGAGCACCGAATTAATGAGAATCAATCGGCCTCCATACGACATGAGTTTGCCCTTCCAGCAGCTCAGTTTCTTCTCAAACCGATCCTCGATACACTTCCATTCGTTGTTAGTCAACTTACGATGGTGAATGGGGATACCTAGATAAGTGAACGGTAGAGCCCCCAATTCGCAACCAAACTGTTGCTTGTATGCATCTTGTTCCTCTTTGGCTCTACCAAAACAGAACAACTCGCTTTTATGGAAGTTAATCTTCAGACCGGTCAATTGCTCGAAAAGGCACATTACCAGCTTCATATTTCTCGCCTTAGCCAAGTCGTGCTCCATAAAGATGATTGTATCATCGGCGTACTGTAGGATGGACACACCACCATCAACTAGATGAGGCACCAAGCCACCTACTTGTCCGGCCTCCTTTGCCCGACCTATCAAGATTGCCAACATATCAACGACAATGTTGAACAGAATAGGAGACATTGGATCACCTTGTCTGAGGCCCTTGTGTGTCTGGAAATAATGACCTATATCGCCATTCACTTTAATTCCAACACTCCCTTTTTGCGTGAAGGATTCTAGTTGGCGTCGCCAAGCTTCATCAAAACCCTTCATGCGTAATGCCTGTTGAAGGAAAGGCCATTTGACTTTATCATACGCTTTCTCGAAATCCACCTTAAAAACCACTCCATCAAGTTTTTTCGTGTGAATCTCATGGAGCGTTTCATGCAGTACCACCACCCCTTCAAGAATGTTCCTGTCCGGCATGAAAGCAGTTTGAGTAGGCTGCACCACAGTATGCGCAATCTGTGTGAGCCTATTCGTCCCGACCTTTGTAAAATTTTTGAAACTAACATTAAGAAGACAGATTGGCCGGAATTGCTCAATCCGCACTGCCTCTGTCTTCTTGGGAAGAAGTGTTATCGTTCCAAAATTCAGCTGAAAAAGGTGAAGCTGGCCAGAGAATAGATCATTGAACAAAGGCAATATATCTCCTTTAATAACGTGCCAACACTTCTTGTAGAACTCTGCCGGGAAACCATCCGGGCCAGGAGCCTTATTATTCTTCATCTGGGAAATGGCGTCATACACCTCTTTCTCAGAAAAAGGAGCAACTAAAATATCATTCTCAACAGCCGTCAGTTGAGGCACATCCTCAATCCTAGACTCATCCAGCGACACACAGTTATCCTCTAGAGGCCCAAACAGCTGCTTGTAATACTCAGTAATATAAAGCTTTAAGTTTTCCTGACCAAGAATCATCCCCTCATCTTGTTCAAGCTGAAAGATCCTCTTCTTTCTATGTTTACCATTAGCGATCATGTGGAAGAATTGTGTGTTCGCGTCCCCCTGGACGACCCTTCGGACCTTAGCCCGAAGCGCCCACTTTAATTCTTCCTCATGAAGGAGCTCTTTCAGCCTCATTTCTGTGTCGATCTTGGCATGAAGCTCCGAGGCTGGCAGGATCATGGTCTCGGCTTTTACATCAAGGACTGAATAAGCGTAAGGAGCTGTTCCTTCTCAACCTTATAGACCCCACTAAGATGCTTAGCCCACCCACGTAGGAAACTTCTCAAGTGCCTAATTTTATTCTGCCAGCGCTCAAGTGCAGTTCTACCTCCTGCATCCTTAGCCCATTCTCTGGCTACGAGATCTAAGAAACCTTCTCTCTCAAACCACGCAAGCTCGAAAGAGAAAACATTCTTATTTCCCACATGGGTGGCCTCCCCAGAGTCAAGGAATAACGGTGTGTGATCAGAAATACCACGAGAAGTGCCTGGACAGTTACACATGGGAATTTCTGTTCCCATTCGATGCTAGCCAGAACCCGATCCAGCTTTTCGAACGTTGTATTTGGCAAGGCGTTAGCCCAGGTAAACTTCCTACCCGAAAGCTCTATCTCACGCAGATCCAGGCTTTCAATGATTGTGTTAAACATGAACGACCATCTGCCGTCAAAATTATCATTATTCTTCTCATCACGCCTTCTGATGATATTAAAATCACCCCCCACCAGGATAGGAAGTTGTTCAGAACCGCAAATCCTAACCAGATCAGCCAAAAAATCTAGTTTAAGCTCGGGCTGTGCGGCTCCATATATCGCCACCAAAGCCCAGTTAAACCCATCAGTCTTCGACCTCACCCTAAACTTAAAAGCAAAATCCCCCATGACCACGCTTCGGACTTCTAACGAATCACATCTAACTCCGAGTAAAATCCCACCCGATCTTCCTCGCGGCGGTAGACAATGCCAATCAAAATCAATACCTCCCGAAAGCGTATTGAGAAATTGAGGCGAAAAGTCGGCTCTACCAGTTTCCGATAAAGCGATAAAGTCCAACCTATGCTCAATAGAAGCCTCAGCAAGAAACCTTCTTTTAGCCAAGTCTTTCAGACCTCTGCTATTCCAAAAGATTCCTTTCATATCTCGTCATGGAATTTTTTAGCCATTCTTATCCGCGCGCTCCTACGCACTGCGGAGTCTGGGTAGATCTTCCGCTTCCATTTGCGTTTAGGAATATTGAAACTCTCCAGCTAGTCCTCACAACCAGTCTCAGAGGCGCGCACCTCTACAAAGTCCACTCGCTCATCCTCCTCGTCAGATTCAGGAGACAGATGAGCAAGATCCGCACAAAAGTTATCGAGCACCCTGACCCCCAAAGCATCAATCTCAGAGTTATTCATTGGTTTAACTGCAGCTAAGTTACGAATCATCTCAAGCGCCTGTTCGGCCTCTAAATCCAGCATATCATTAACCAAGTTTGAAATTTCACTATCATTACTACCTAGTGAAATTCCTATCTTATTTGCATTGTTTATAATCTCATCATTTGAAAAATGCAAAATAGAATTAGAGGTATTGATTGACATACCAGTAGTGACCTCCACGTCACGAAGCTTGGCCGCCCTCATAGCGCACTGCTGCTGAATGTCGTCCACTTCCGGATGGTCCTGGAGACGGCTACTCAACCGTCGCCCCTCAGAGACCGGATCCGGAATACCACCGAAAGCAATCACCTCCTCCCGAGAAGCTCTACTGGAGTGCCCTATGTTGGAAATATGCCCTAGAGGCAATAATAAATTGGTTATTATTATATTTCCTTGTTCATGATAATCGTTTATTATCCATGCTAGAATTGTATTGATAGGAAACTCAGATACATGTGTGGATACATAGACAACACCATGTCCCTAGTAAGCCTCTAGTTGACTAGCTCGTTGATCAATAGATGGTTACGGTTTCCTGACCATGGACATTGGATGTCGTTGATAACGGGATCACATCATTAGGAGAATGATGTGATGGACAAGACCCAATCCTAAGCCTAGCACAAGATCATGTAGTTCGTATGCTAAAGCTTTTCTAATGTCAAGTATCATTTCCTTAGACCATGAGATTGTGCAACTCCTGGATACCGTAGGAGTGCTTTGGGTGTGCCAAACGTCAAAACGTAATTGGGTGGCTATAAAGGTACACTACAGGTATCTCCGAAAGTGTCTGTTGGGTTGGCACGAATCGAGACTGGGATTTGTCACTCCGTGTAAACGGAGAGGTATCTCTGGGCCCACTCGGTAGGACATCATCATAATGTGCACAATGTGATCAAGGAGTTGATCACGGGATGATGTGTTACGGAACGAGTAAAGAGACTTGCCGGTAACGAGATTGAACAAGGTATCGGGATACCGACGATCGAATCTCGGGCAAGTATCGTACCGATAGACAAAGGGAATTGTATACGGGATTGATTGAATCCGCGACATCGTGGTTCATTCGATGAGATCATCGTGGAACATGTGGGAGCCAACATGGGTATCCAGATCCCGCTGTTGGTTATTGACCGGAGAGTTATCTCGGTCATGTCTGCATGGTTCCCGAACCCGTAGGGTCTACACACTTAAGGTTCGATGACGCTAGGGTTATAGGGAATAGATATACGTGATTACCGAATGTTGTTCGGAGTCCCGGATGAGATCCCGGATGTCATGAGGAGTTCCAGAATGGTCCGGAGGTAAAGATTTATATATGGGAAGTCCTGTTTTGGTCGCCGGAAAAGTTTTGGGTTTTATTGCTAATGTATCAGGACCACCGGGAGGGTCCTGGTGGTCCACCAAGTGGGGCCACCAGCCCCGGAGGGCTGCATGGGCCAAGTGTGGGAGGGTACCAGCCCCTGGTGGGCTGGTGCCCCCCCACCAAGGCCCAAGGCGCAAGGGAGAGTGGAAGGGGGCAAACCCTAGGCTCAGATGGGCCTAAGGCCCACCTAGTGGTGCGCCCCCCTCTCTCCCCCCTTGGCCGCCCCCCCTAGATGGGATCTAGGGATGGCCGCCACCCCTAGGGGTGGAAACCTAGGTGGGGATGCAGCCCCTCCCCTCCCCCTATATATACTTGAGGTTTTGGGCTGCCATAGATACGATTCAATCTCCTTCTTGGCGCCTACCCCTCTCCCTCCTCGTCTCTTGCGGTGCTTGGCGAAGCCCTGCTGGATTACCACGCTCCTCCACCACCACGCCGTCGTGCTGCTGCTGGATGGATTCTTCCCCAACCTCTCCTTCTCCCCTTGCTGGATCAAGGCGTAGGAGACGTCACCGGGCTGTACGTGTGTTGAACACGGAGGTGCCGTCCGTTCGGCACTAAGATCATCGGTGATTTGGATCATGACGAGTACGACTCCATCAACCCCGTTCACTTGAACGCTTCCGCTTAGCGATCTACAAGGGTATGTAGATGCACTCTCCTTCCCCTCGTTGCTAGATTACTCCATAGATTGATCTTGGTGATGCGTAGAAAATTTTGAATTTCTGCTACGTTCCCCAACAGTGGCATCATGAGCTAGGTCTATGCGTAGTTACTATGCACGAGTAGAACACAAAGTAGTTGTGGGTGTCGATATTGTCAATTATCTTGCCGTTACTAGTCTTATCTTGATTCGGCGGCATCGTGGGATGAAGCGGCCCGGACCAACCTTACACGTACGCTTACGTGAGACCGGCTCCACTGACTGACATGCACTAGTTGCATAAGGTGGCTGGCGGGTGTCTGTCTCTCCCACTTTAGTCGGATCGGATTCGATGAACAAGGTCCTTATGAAGGGTAAATAGAAATTGGCAATTCACGTTGTGGTTTTGGCGTAGGTAAGAAACGTTCTTGCTAGAAACCTATAGCAGCCACGTAAAAACTTGCAACAATAATTAGAGGACGTCTAACTTGTTTTTGCAGCAAGTGTTTTGTGATGTGATATGGCCAAAGGATGTGATGAATGATATATGTGATGTATGAGATGATCATGTTCTTGTAATAGGAATCACGACTTGCATGTCGATGTGTATGACAACCGGCAGGAGCCATAGGAGTTGTCTTTATTTTTGTATGACCTGCGTGTCATTGAGAAACGCCATGTAAATTACTTTACTTTATTGCTAAACGTGTTAGCCATAGTAGCAGAAGTAATAGTTGGCGAGCAACTTCATGGAGACACGATGATGGAGATCATGGTGTCATGCCGGTGACAAGATGATCATGGAGCCCCAAGATGGAGATCAAAGGAGCTATATGATATTGGCCATATCATGTCACTATTATTTTGATTGCATGTGATGTTTATCATGTTTTTGCATCTTATTTGCTTAGAACGACGGTAGTAAATAAGATGATCCCTCATTAAAATTTCAAGAAAGTGTTCCCCCTAACTATGCACCGTTGCGAAGGTTCGTTGTTTCGAAGCACCACGTGATGATCGGGTGTGATAGATTCTAACGTTCGAATACAATGGGTGTTGACGAGCCTAGCATGTACAGACATGGCCTCGGGACACATGCGAAACACTTAGGTTGACTTGACGAGCCTAGCATGTATAGACATGGCCTCGGAACACGGAGGACCGAAAGGTCGAGCATGAGTCGTATGGTAGATACGATCAACATGAAGATGTTCACCGATGATGACTAGTCCGTCTCACGTGATGATCGGACACGGCCTAGTTGACTCGGATCATGTAATCACTTAGATGACTAGAGGGATGTCTATCTGAGTGGGAGTTCATAAGATGAACTTAATTATCCTGAACATAGTCAAAAGGTCTTCGCAAATTATGTCATAGCTCGCGCTTCAGTTCTACTGTTTAGATATGTTCCTAGAGAAAATTTAGTTGAAAGTTGATAGTAGCAATTATGCGGACTAGGTCCGTAAACTGAGGATTGTCCTCATTGCTTCATAGAAGACTTATGTCCTTAATGCACCGCTCAGTGTGCTGAACCTCGAACGTCGTCTGTGGATGTTGCGAACATCTGACATACACATTTTGATAACTACGTGATAGTTCAGTTAAACGGTTTAGAGTTGAGGCACCGAAGACGTTTTTGAAACGTCGCGAAACATATGAGATGTTTCGAGGGCTGAAATTGGGATTTCAGGCTCGTGCCCACGTCAAGAGGTATAAGACCTCCGACGATTTTCTTAGCCTACAAACTAAGGGAGAAAAGCTCAATTGTTGAGCTTGTGCTCAGATTGTCTGAGTACAACAATCATTTGAATCGAGTGGGAGTTGATCTTCCAGATGAGATAGTGATGTTTCTCTAAAGTCATTACCACCAAGCTGCTAGAGCTTCGTGATGAACTATGATATATCAGGGACATATATGATGATCCTTGAGATATTCGCGATGTTTGACACCACAAAAGTAGAAATCAAGATGGAGCATCAATTGTTGATGGTTGGTGAAACCACTAGTTTCAAGAAGGGCAAGGGCAAGGGCAAGAAGGGATACTTCATGAAACGGCAAATCAGCTGCTGCTCTAGTGAAGAAACCCAAGGTTGAACCCAAACCCGAGACTAAGTGCTTCTGTAATAAGGGGAACAACCACTGGAGCAGAATTACCCTAGATACTTGGTAGATGAGAAGGCTGGCAAGGTCGATATAAGTGTATTGGATATACATTGTGTTAATGTGTACTTTACTAGTACTCCTAGTAGCACCATGGTATTAGATACCGGTTCGGTTGCTAAGTGTTAGTAAACTCGAAATAAAAGGCTACGGGGTAAACGGAGACTAGCTAAAGGTGAGCTGGCGATATGTGTTGGAAGTTTTTCCCAAGCTTGATGTGCTCAAGCATCGCACGCTCCCTCTACCATCGAGATTGGTGTTTGCGTTGAGCATAGACATGATTGGATTATGTCTATCGCAATACGGTTATTCATTTAAGGAGAATAATGGTTACTCTATTTATTTGAATAATACCTTCAATGGTCTTGCACCTAAAATGAATGGTTTATTGAATCTCGATCGTAGTGATACACATGTTCATGCCAAAAGATATAAGATAGTAATGATAGTACCACCTACTTGTGGCACTGCCACGTAAGTCATATCGGTATAAAACGCATGAAGAAGCTCCATGTTGATGGATCTTTGGGCTCACTCGTTTTTGAAAAGTTTGAGACATGCGAACCATGTCTATTGGTGTATATGCATGAAGAAATTCCATGCAAATGGACCGTTTGGACTCACTTGATTTTGAATCACTTGAGACATGCAAATCATACCACATGGGCAAGATGACTGAAAGCCTCATTTTCAGTAAAATGGAACTAGAAAGCAACTTGTTGGAAGTAATACATTTTGATGTGTGCAGTCCAATGAGTGCTGAGGCGTGTAGTGGATATCATTATGTTCTTACTTCACAGATGATTTGAGTAGATGTTGAGTATATTTACTTGATGAATCATGAGTCTGAATTATTGAAAGGTTCAAGTAATTTCAGGGTGAAGGTGAGAGATCGTCGTGACAAGAGGATAAAATGTCTATGATATGATCATAGAGATGAATATCTGAATTACGCGTTTGGCACAGAATTAAGGCATTGTGGAAATTGTTTCACAACTAATACAGCCTGAAACACCATAGTATGATGGTGTGTCCGAACATCATAACTGCACCCTATTGGATATGATGCATACCATGATGTCTCTTACCGAATTACCACGATAGTTTATGGGTTAGGCATTAGAGACAACCACATTCACTTTAAATAGGGCACCACGTAATTCCGATGAGATGACACCGTATGAACTATGGTTTAGAGAAACCTAAGCTGTCATTTCTTAAAAGTTTGGGGCTGCAACGCTTATGTGAAAAAGTTTTAGGCTGATAAGCTCGAACCCAAAGCGAATAAATGCATCTTCATAGGACACCCAAAACAGTTGGGTATACCTCCTGTCTCAGATCCGAAAGCAATAAGGGATTGTTTCTAGAATCGGGTCCTTTCTCGAGGAAAAGTTTCTCTCGAAAGAATTGGGTGGGAGGATGGTGGAGACTTGATGAGGTTATTGAACCATATCTTCAACTAGTGTGTGGCAGGGCACAGTGAGTTGTTCCTATGGCACCTACACCAATTGAAGTGGAAGCTTATGATAGTGATCATGAAACTTCAGATCAAGTCACTACCAAACATCGTGGGATGACAAGGATGCGTACTACTTCAGAGTGGTACGTAATCCTGTCTTGGAAGTCATGTTGCTAGACAACAATGAACCTACGAGCTATGGAGAAGTGATGGTGGGCCTGGATTCCAAAATGGCTCGAGGCCATATAATCCGAGAGAGGATCCATATATGAAAACAAAGTGTAGACTTTGGAAGAAATACTTGATGGTCGTAAGGCTGTTAGGTACATATGGATTTTAAAAGGAAGACGGACAATGATGGTAAGTATCACCATTAAGAAAGCTCGACTTGTCGTTAAGATGTTTTCCGACAAGTTCAAGGAGTTGACTACGATGAGACTTTCTCACTCGTAGCGATGCTAAGAGTCTGTTGGAATTATATTAGCGATTACTGCATTATTTATGAAATCTTGCAGATAGGATGTCAAAACATTGTTTCCTCGACGATTTTCTTGAGGAAAGGTTGTATGTGATACAACCGGAAGGTTTTGTGAATCCTGAAAGATGCTAACAAGTATGCAAAGCTCTAGCAATCCTTCTAAGGACTAGAGTAAGCATCTCGGAGTTGGAATGTATGCTTTGATGAGATGATCAAAGTTTTTGGGTGTATACAAAGTTTACGAGAAACTTGTATTTCCAAAGAAGTGAGTGGGAGCACTATAGAATTTCTGATGAGTATATGTTGTTGATCAGAAATGACGTAGAATTTCTGGAAAGCATATAGGGTTATTTGGAAAGTGTTTTTCAATAGAAAGCCTGGATTAAGCTACTTGAACATTGAGCATCAAGATCTATAAGGATAGATCAAAACGCTTAATGGTACTTTCAAATGAGCACATACCTTGACATGATCTTGAAGGTGTTCAAGATGGATCAGTCAAAGAAGGAGTTCTTGCCTGAGTTGTAAGGTATGAAGTTAAGACTTAAAGCTCGACCACGGCAGAAGAAAGAGGAAGGACGAAGGTCGTCCCCTATGCTTTTGTCATAGGCTCCATACGGTATGCCATGCTGAGTACCACACCTGATGTGTGCCTTGCCACATATTTGGCAAGAGGGTACAAAGGTGATCTAGGAGTAGATCACCAGATAGCGGTCTAAATTATCCTTAAGAGGAATAAGGATATGTTTCTCGGTTATGGAGGTGATAAAGAGTTCGACGTAAAGAGTTACATCGATGCAAGCTTAACACCTATCCGGATAGCTCTGAGTAGAGATACCGGATACGTATAATGGAGCAACAATTTAGAAAAGCTCCAGGTAGAAATGGCTCCAAATGTAGCGTAGTAGTTGCATATACAAGATGACATAGAAATTTGCAAAGTACATACGGATCTGAATGCTGCAGACCCGTTGACTGAAACCTCTCTCACAAGCATAACATGATCAAACCCAGAACTCTTGGGTGTTAGTCACATGGGGATGTGACCTTGAGTGTTAATCACATATCGATGTGAACTGGATTATTGACTCTAGTGCAAGTGGGAGACTGTTGGAAATATGCCCTAGAGGCAATAATAAATTGGTTATTATTATATTTCCTTGTTCATGATAATCGTTTATTATCCATGCTAGAATTGTATTGATAGGAAACTCAGATACATGTGTGGATACATAGACAACACCATGTCCCTAGTAAGCCTCTAGTTGACTAGCTCGTTGATCAATAGATGGTTACGGTTTCCTGACCATGGACATTGGATGTCGTTGATAACGGGATCACATCATTAGGAGAATGATGTGATGGACAAGACCCAATCCTAAGCCTAGCACAAGATCATGTAGTTCGTATGCTAAAGCTTTTCTAATGTCAAGTATCATTTCCTTAGACCATGAGATTGTGCAACTCCCAGATACCGTAGGAGTGCTTTGGGTGTGCCAAACGTCACAACGTAACTGGGTGGCTATAAAGGTACACTACAGGTATCTCCGAAAGTGTCTGTTGGGTTGGCACGAATCGAGACTGGGATTTGTCACTCCGTGTAAACGGAGAGGTATCTCTGGGCCCACTCGGTAGGACATCATCATAATGTGCACAATGTGATCAAGGAGTTGATCACGGGATGATGTGTTACGGAACGAGTAAAGAGACTTGCCGGTAACGAGATTGAACAAGGTATTGGGATACCGACGATCGAATCTCGGGCAAGTATCGTACCGATAGACAAAGGGAATTGTATACGGGATTGATTGAATCCGCGACATCGTGGTTCATCTGATGAGATCATCGTGGAACATGTGGGAGCCAACATGGGTATCCAGATCCCGCTGTTGGTTATTGACTGGAGAGTTATCTCGGTCATGTCTGCATGGTTCCCGAACCCGTAGGGTCTACACACTTAAGGTTCGATGACGCTAGGGTTATAGGGAATAGATATACGTGGTTACCGAATGTTGTTCGGAGTCCGGATGAGATCCCGGACGTCACGAGGAGTTCCGGAATGGTTCGGAGGTAAAGATTTATATATGGGAAGTCCTGTTTTGGTCGCCGGAAAAGTTTCGGGTTTTATCGGTAATGTATCAGGACCACCGGGAGGGTCCCGGTGGTCCACCAAGTGGGGCCACCAGCCCCGGAGGGCTTCATGGGCCAAGTGTGGGAGGGGACCAGCCCCTGGTGGGTTGGTGTGCCCCCCACCAAGGCCCAAGGCGCAAGGGAGAGTGGATGGGGGCAAACCCTAGGCTCAGATGGGCCTAAGGCCCACCTAGTGGTGCGCCCCCCTCTCTCCCCCCTTGGCCGCCCCCCCTAGATGGGATCTAGGGCTGGCCGCCACCCCTAGGGGTGGAAACCTAGGTGGGGGCGCATCCCCTCCCCTCCCCCTATATATACTTGAGGTTTTGGGCTGCCATAGATACGATTCAATCTCCTTCTTGGCGCAGCCCTACCCCTCTCCCTCCTCGTCTCTTGCGGTGCTTGGCGAAGCCCTGCTGGAGTACCATGCTCCTCCACCACCACCACGCCATCGTGCTGCTGCTGGATGGAGTCTTCCCCAACCTCTCCTTCTCCCCGTGCTGGATCAAGGCGTAGGAGACGTCACCGGGCTGTACGTGTGTTGAACACGGAGGTGCCGTCCGTTCGGCACTAGGATCATCGGTGATTTGGATCACGACGAGTACGACTCCATCAACCCTGTTCAGAACGCTTCCGCTTAGCGATCTACAAGGGTATGTAGATGCACTCTCCTTCCCCTCGTTGCTAGATTACTCCATAGATTGATCTTGGTGATGCATAGAAAATTTTGAATTTCTGCTACTTTCCCCAACACCCTAAGCCGGGGGAAGGTGGAGCCAGGGCCTCCTGCCCGAGCTCCCCATCCACCCCGGCCCAAGGGCCAACTGGCGGCACCGGCGGCGTCGGCGAGCAAGCCCCTCTGGGCTCCACAAGAGAAGAGGACCCCGAGGCCACCTGCCCCGAGTCCTCTCCGAGAAGCGACTCAGGCGCCAGCGTCGCCGGCCCGGTAAAAGGGGAGGAAGGTGCCGGATCTAGCAGCCTCGGCCTCCCTCCCAAAGAATCAATCTGCACCATCGGTAGCTCACCACCGCAGGCCCTAATGAGGGCACCGAGGCCACCTGCCCCACGCCCCCATCAGCAGCCGGCACCATCGGCTGCACCTGCGAAATCGCGACCGGAGGGGAGGAATCCGAAGTCACCAACTTCAGACCCTCTCCTGCAAGAACTACCTCCTCCGCCTCAGCCCTGACCGAGATCGGCGACTCCCCAAGAAGAGGAATCACTGGCTCCTCAAGCTCCAGAACCGGAAGCGAGTGCTCGAACACCTCATCAGACTCCACCCGATCACTCCACAGTCTCGGGGGTGCAGATGCCGGCTCGAAAGAACCGGATCTGAGAGTAGTCGTAGGCACCGTAGAAGGAGGAGTCGTCCCATCCGCAGACGTGTGAGAGTCAGCACCCTGCGGAGTGGACAACTCACGTCCACTGTCAGCTGCTGGTGCCTCCTTAAGTGCCGAACTATCATCATCCTCGTGCATATCAGTATCAGACCCGTTGGCCGCCTCGGCAAATAGACTCTCATCCTCGAACTCAATGACAAGGTTATATATCTGGCCTCGATATGCCCACTTAACCACCTCAGGGACGTACTCGATGTTCAGCACACTGACCAGTAAACGGGAAATCCCGTGGGCTCTGGTAAAGTCCATATCCACGCGCTCTGGTCTGCCCACCATGATACCCAAACTGGCCACTACCCATGCATCCAACATCCGCTTGGATGGAGCCCCAGAGAATCGCAGCCAAACCTGAGTCAGAGGCTTGCCCGTAGGCTCAATCCTCTTCCACTCGTGAAACTCAAGCACGCCATCAGTACCTGGCACCTTGCACATCCCGAAACTCAGTAGTCTCTGAAGGTCCTCAACTGACGGGAACTCAACCCGAAACAGTTTGTCCTCGACACTAGCAAGCTCCCACCTGAAATCCCCAGGGGCTAACTCCTTGAGCCTCTGAATAATCTGTGCCTCCGAGACCTCTCCTCTAGCAATCTTAACTAACCCAGTCATCAAACTCAAAGTCTCGTCAGGAACCTCCATCTCCGTTGGAGATTCAAAGAACGTAAGTTCAGCATAGTACACTCCATACATCATGAGTGATGGTGCCTGATCTCTCAGAAACGGACAGTCCCCCGAATCGTGTGCTGGTTTGCCACAAGTGCCACACAGCTCAGCCACACACTCAGCAATAAAATGTCCCTTACCACCACATCGATAACATAGCATTTTCTCTTTCTTGCGCGCATATTTGGTAAAGATATCATAAAGGTGCCGGCATGTTTTGAACCTGTGTGCGCACTTGTATTGCTGGAGCGCCTCGTTGCGTCTATGCATTTTCACATGGGTTCACACACATACATTCCACAGATAGCAAACTAACTCATGCTAGCATCAAGTTATTTGTTTTCTTCTGTAAATGGGATGAAAGCTTTGGCCTAATTAACAAAAGCAAGCTTTACTGAGCAAGACAGAAAAATAAAATAAGATTATGACATAAAATGAACCCTCATTTTTCATGCTAGCCATGCAAGCACTACTGGTCCAGTCCCTGAGCATCGGGGCAGAGTCAGCACATCGCGCTCGGCCCATCAGCAGCTGCGCACCACCAAAGGAAGTCACATGTAAATGCACAGGCAAGAACATACAGGGGAGGGAGGCTGACCTCGGGTCGATTTCCTCCTATGGCAGTGCCCTTCAATCTTTTCTATGCACATTAAGGTGACTGGTTGGGTCCCTAATCTCAGCTTGGTTATTATGCACATTGGCATGTGTCTGATACACTAGGTCATGTATGCCATCATTAGCATAGTTCAGTAGGCAAAATCGATTTTGCTGACTGAATTATATGAAATTATCATATGTTAACGACTCAGAACCATTAGTTGAGAACAGAAGATGTCATTACAAGTAGGGGAACAACTAATCAAGATGGGTATGTGGCAAAGCACTTGAGGTTGCGATCGACTCAAGGTCGCTGCGCCTTCACTTCGAGGATGATGCCAAACCCCCAACACCCCCAGGCCAACATCGAGAACGCCTAAATGTTTAGACTTCAGCTTCATATATTCAGAGAAAAAGGATCCGAGTTCTACTTTTCCTGGATGCTCAAGAGAGTATGCATACATCATGGAGAGAGCTATGGTATGGCCTAGCTCCTCCGTATTGTTTCTAATGTTACTATTTTCTCTCTCACTGTAGGGTACACCCTCTGTCTCCATACGACTTGTAGACCAGGCTTGCTTTCTTATACTTAGGACTGCATAATTCTCACTTTTTGTATGAAACATACAGTATGCAATGAAACATACAGTATGCACAAGGTCCAGTTACTAAATTAAAGTTATTTATTTTTTACCAATCAGATTGCTGCAAGCCATTTACCCTTAGCATCCAGTTCTTTAGTTCTTGGGGCGCCACCCGGTAGCGCCTCTTGAGAGGAAGCTAGGAAGTGTCAGGTGGGGTGCGCCCTTTTCACTCCCCTGTTTGTACTATGTTGTGTTATTGCATAAAACTAAGTACAACAATATGAACACAAGCAGACGTAGGGGGCAGAGTGAGCTTTCAGATGACCAAGGGTGTATCTGGATTAATAATTGCCTATATAGAGCATATATACAACCCAGGGTTTACCAAGACTACATAGAATATATTGCTATGCAATCTATTTGGTGGCAGCGGATAATTTAGGCACGGAAATGGCACATCAAAAAAATTAATCCACTAGTGTGCATAAAAATATATATAAAATCTTCAATATTGCTGCCCCAAAGAAGAACATTTTTGGTACCTGTCATCAATAGATATAACATAGGCCACAAGTAAGATGAAATAATATGACATTATTTAGGCAAAGAAGAAGGGAGTGCACATGTTTGTAGGTCATGCCCTGTAAAGCCTGTTGAAACTTGCAGATTTAGTTGAACACTCATTGGTTGCCATTGATGCTTTCACAGATGGATGTGAAACTTTGAATGTCACTGCTTCACCATTAGTCATGAAGACAACACTCACTTCCTCACTGAAAAATACAAAAGGTACATTGTCAAATTCCTAGGTTTAGTTCAGAAACTTGCAGACATTTAGCAAAAGAAGCATCATTTTTATTTGTCTTCACTAGAGTCTGACGCAGTTGTCAACACTGTAAATTTTTGTTATCAAAGCATGGCACTAATGCAGCTACTAGTTTAAGTGTGGCAAACTATTCTTCCATCATGGCCTTTGTGCAGGATTAGAATGGTGTGATTTCCCCGGGCGAAGAGTAGACCGTTAGTTGTGAGAAACAACCTTATCCATACCATTTTTATGCTACTCTTTCCTATCTTCACACCGACATCCTAACCGTGAACATCTGATCTGAGCACTGTAGGTGTTCAATCCATCTAACTGTTAAATGATAGGCTAGTAGTTGTAACGTGACATGTGTGTCACGGTGTAGTTGTGTGCGTGTGTGAGATTGTAACCGATAGGCAGGTTGTTAGATGGATTTGATCTCTATCTTTTGTATAGTCTTGGACTAGGGGTCAAGCCAACAACAACCTGCCGATGATGTACTTGTGCTCTATATAAACACGTACGCGTCCCTGCCTAAGGTGCATACGCTTTCACCAATTCTTTCATGGTAATCAGAGCCTGCCTTGCTCACATCCATGGTGACGTCTTCAAGCTCCACCTCCTTCCCCTCATCACCATTTGCACACAGCGTCACCGAGAAGCTCACGAGAGGGAACGAGGCGCTATGGCACGCAACCGTGCTCTCGGCGATCAGGGGGGCGCAAATGCAGAACTACCTCGACATCGACCAGGTGGTGCCCCCTGTGAATGTCGAAGTCACCTCCGACGATGGCAAGACCAAGTCGAAGGCGCCCAACCCGGAGTTCTCCGCGTGGTACGCAAAGGATCAGCAGGTGCTCTCCTACCTGCTGTCCTCCCTACCGCGCGAGATGGCCATCCAAGTGGCAACCTGCCACACCGTGGCCGAGCTCTAGAACACGGTGCAGGGGATGCTGGCCTCGCACACCCGCGCCCGCACCGTCAACGTCAGGATTGCGCCGGCGAACCTTCAGAAGGGCAACTCCAACATTACTGAATATGTTGGTAAGATTAGATCTTTATGTGATGAACTTGCTGCTTCATGAAAGAAAGTAGATGAGGAGGATGTTGTGTCTCACATCCTTGCCGGGCTCGACGAGGAGTTTGATCCCGTGGTCTCTGCCATGTGCTCCCGGGTCGAGCCGGTGACCGTCCCTGAGCTGTACTCGCAGCTCTTGAGCTTCGAAACACGCATGAACCTGCGCGGCAGGTCCTCCCAGTCCTCTGCAAACGCGGCATACCGCGGATGCTTCAACAAGCAGAACAACGACAACGGCGGTGGTGACCGCGGCTGAAACTTCCCCAAGCAAGGTGGTGGCGGCAGCGGCGGCGACGGTGGTGACCGCGGCCGTGGCAACTTCAACAAGAAGTCGGACCGCGGCAACATGGGGGGCAACAACGGTGGCGGCGGCGAGAACTACAACAACAATCCCGCTGCCAAGATTGCTTGCCAGATCTGCGGCAAGCTCGGGCATCCAGCATGGAAGTGCTGGAAGCGCTACGACTCCTCCTATCAAGGGGGGGGGAGCGCTCGGTGAACGTGGCAGCTCCCCAGTACGGCGTGGACACAAACTGGTATATGGATAGCGGAGCCACTGACCATATCACTGGCGACTTGGAGAAGCTGACCGTCCGGGAGAGGTACACTGGCGGCGAACAGATCCACACCGCCAATGGATCAGGTATGGCTATCGATCACATTGGTCATACAACTATTTCGACCCCTGATCGTGATCTTCTTTTGAACGACGTCCTTCATGTTCCGGAGGCCACAAAAAATCTGATTTCAGCAAGTAAACTTGCCATTGATAATGATACCTTTGTTGAAATTCACCCTCATTTTTTCCTTGTAAAGAATCTGGAAACGAGGAGGGTTCTTCTTCGAGGCAGGGGTAGAAGAGGTCTCTATCCTGTCAAACACACCGGGGGAAACGTCAGGAAGCAAGTGCTAAGTGTCACTAGACCATCTTTGGACTGGTGGCACCGACGTTTGGGTCATCCATCTTCCATTGTTGCTAGGAATATTCTTAGTGAAAATAAACTCCCGTGTGTTAGCAATAATGAGAATAATCTTGTATGTGACACCTGTAAAAAAGGCAAAAGTCACCAGTTACCTTATCCAAAGTCTGTTAGTGAATCAAAGTTTCCTTTGGAACTCATTTTCTCTGATGTATGGGGTCCTGCCGTTGAAACCGTAGGAAGAAAAAAAATACTATGTGAGTTTCATCGATGATTTCAGTAAATTCACCTAGATCTATCTTATCAAACATAAGTCTGAAGTTTTTTAGAAATTTCATGACTTCCAAAACCTTGTTGAAAGACAATTTGATAGAAAAATTCTTGCCCTTCAAACGGATTGGGGTGGAGAGTACGAAAAGTTGAATTACTTTTTTACAAAAATTGGAATATCACACCATGTATCCTGTCCCCATGCTCATCAGCAGAATGGGTTAGCTGAGCGTAAACATCGACATATTGTTGAAGTTGGTCTGTCCTTGCTTGCTCAAGCCTCCATGCCATTGAAGTTTTGGGATGAGGCCTTCATTGCTGCCACCTATTTGATCAATAGGATGCATAGCAAAGTCATAAACTTCGAAAACCCACTCACTCGCCTATTTGGTGAGACTCCAAACTATTCATCCCTTCGCATCTTTGGATGCGTGTGCTGGCCTAACTTACGGCCATACAATAATCACAAACTCCAATTTCGCTCCAAGAAATGCACATTTCTTGGATATAGTAATATGCACAAGGGCTATAAATGTCTCGACGTTTCTACAGGACGAGTTTATATTTCTAGGGATGTTGTGTTTGACGAAAACACCTTTCCCTTTTCCACTCTTCATCCTAATGCAGGTGCTCGTCTACGTGCTGAAATCCTCTTATTACCACCAGAGTTGCTTAATCCTAGTGACCACGGGGGAGAAAATGTTGATGATCATGTGATTAATAGTACTACTAATCCTGATGGTCGTGTTGCAGAACAGAATGCAGAAAATGCAACAGAAAACCCTAGTCTGGCCTATGATTTTATGCAGCAAATAAGTCCAAACCAGGCTGACACGAGATACGAGGGAGATCCTTCTGCCGCTTCTGATCCCGAGAGATTTGGCAGCGCATCTCCTGCGCGAACGGATCCCTAGGCAGATCCTGTCGCTGTCGCTGGGTCTGCGGGCGGCGGGTCTGCGGGCGGCGAGTCGGGATGTGACATGCGGCGCGAGACGGGCACACGGTCTGGAGGGACCGCGGCGGCTGGTGTGTCCCCACGCGATGGGCCTGACCCATCCACCACACCGGGCAATGATGGTGGTGGCGCACGGTCTCCTAGGCATTTGTCGCCTGGCGTGCTGTCCCCTGGACGGTTGTCGCCTGCACGTGGGCCTGACCCGTCGCTATCACCGGGGCGTGATCCCATGCCCGACCGAGCGGCAGCCGAGGGAGATCCGCTGGCCCATTCATCAGAGGTACGAGGTACCGGATCTGCTGCCGCAACAAGATCCTCTGTGAATAACAATTCAGGACGGCCCAATACACGCTCGCAGAAAGGTATTTTCAAACCACTTGTTCCCAAGGATGGAACATGCAGGTATGATAAAAACTTCAAGTTTGTGAACTTTGTTGCTGCTAAAGAACCAAGAGATTTAACAGAAGCTTTAAGTGATAGAAATTGGAAACATGCTATGGAGATGGAGTATGATGCACTTATGAGAAATCGAACTTGGCATCTACTTCCACCTAAACGAGGGATAAATGTTATAGATTGTAAATGGGTATACAAAATAAAAAGGAATTCTGATGGCACCATAGATAGGTATAAAGCTAGACTAGTTGCTAAAGGGTTTAAACAACGCTATGGTATTGATTATGAGGACATCTTTAGTCTTGTTGTGAAAGCAGCTACTATCAAGTTTGTTTTGTCCATTGTTGTCTCCAGGGGATGGAGCCTTCGTCAATTGGATGTATAGAATGCGTTCTTACATGGCGTTCTTGAGGAAGAGGTCTATATGCGACAGCCACCCGGTTTTGTGGATGGCACTAAATCACAACATGTGTGTAAACTGGACAAAGCTCTGTATGACTTGAAACAGGCACCCAGGGCTTGGTACTCTAGATTGAGTATGAAACTGCAACAACTTGGCTTTCGACCCTCAAAGGGAGATACCTCTTTATTCTTCTTCAAGAAAGGAAAGGTGATCATATTTATGCTCATTTATGTAGATGATATAATTGTTGCTAGCTCATCACAAGAAGCCACCTAAGCTTTACTTGAGAATTTGAAAAGTGAGTTTGCTCTTAAGGACTTGGGAGAACTAAGTTACTTTCTGGGTATTGAAGTAAAAAGGCACATGATGGTATTCCGCTAACCCAAGAGAAATATGCTAGAGACATAATCAAGCGCGTAGGCATGAAGGATTGCAAACCCGCAAGCACACCTTGTCTACAACTGAAAAATTATCATTGCATGAAGGATAAAAGTTAAGTCCAGAAGAGGGAACCAAGTACAGGAGTATAGTTGGTGCACTCCAATATTTAACCTTAACAAGGCCTGACATATCTTACTTTGTTAATAAGGTTTGTCAGTTCTTGCATGCTCCTACATCTCTACACTGGACAACTGTAAAGAGGATATTGAGATATATTCAAGGAAGTGCTGGAACGGGTCTCAGAATATGTAAGTCACCTTCAACGACAGTAAGTGCTTTTTCTGATGCAGATTGGGCAGGATGTCCTGATGATAGAAGATCTACTTGTGGGTTTGCTGTGTTCTTTGGTTCTAACCTCATATCATGGAATGCAAAGAAACAAGCAACAGTTTCTCGTTCTAGCACTGAAGTAGAATACAAGTCTCTTGCAAATGCAACAGCTGAGGTAATGTGGGTAGAAACCCTACTAGATGAGTTGGGTGTCGAAAGACCACATATATCCTGTCTTTGGTGTGATAATCTTGGAGCAACATATCTTTCTACTAACCCTGTGTTTCATGCAAGGACAAAACACATAGAAATTGATTTTCATTTTGTTAGAGAAAGAGTTGCAAGGAAATTGTTAGAAATCAGATTTATTCCAACAGGAGATCAAGTTGCTGATGGTTTTACAAAACCTCTACAAGTTCGACAACTACAAGCTTTCAAGAACAATCTAAACCTTGGCATGTTCAGATTGAGGGAGGATGTTAAATGATAGGCTAGTAGTTGTAACGTGACATGTGTGTCACGGTGTAGTTGTGTGCGTGTGTGAGATTGTAACCGATAGGCAGGTTGTTAGATGGATTTGATCTCTATCTTTTTTATAGTCTTGGACTAGGGGTCAAGCCAACAACAACATGCCGATGATGTACTTGTGCTCTATATAAACACGTACGTGTCCTTGCCTAAGGTGCATACGCTTCCACCAATTCTTTCACTAATAGCCTATTTGCTGGACCAGTTCTAAAATTGGCATGGTGTTTGTTGTTCCTGTCTAGATTAGTGCATATCAAATGTCAGCAAGGAGCACAATTAAGTTCACTTGAGTTTATGGTGCACAACACAACATATCTGATTTCACATTAATCTTCATACCAGCACACACCACAATCTTGCTCAAAACTTCATACAACAGAAACATACAAACGAAATGCAAGTAGAACCAACTAAAGTGCCAAGAAAGTTGCTGAAAATCGTACCTGGACTTGAGAGACAACACACTGAGCAGATGAAACAGCGAACCAAACTCGATGATCAACTGACCGGTGCAATTTCTGAGAAAAGAAACGAAAATCCAGGTCATCATATGAAGGAGACATAAAAACACCTGATGAGAAGAATAATGATAATTTCGACGATAGATGGTCGTTCATGTTTAACACTATCATTGAAATCTTGGATCTGAGAGAGATAGAGCTTTCGGGCAGAAAGTTTACCTGGGCTAAGAAGGCGTGATGAGAAGAATAATGATAATTTCGACGGTAGATGGTCGTTCATGTTTAACACTATCATTGAAAGCTTGGGTCTGAGAGAGATAGAGCTTTCGGGCAGAAAGTTTACCTGGGCTAACGCGATGCCAAATCCGACTTTTGAAAAGTTGGATCGAGTCCTGGCTAGTGTAGAATGGGAGCAGAAATTTCCCTATGTAACAGTCCAGGCGCTTTCGCGTGGTATTTCTGACCACACGCCTTTATTTCTCAATTCTGGGGAACCCACCCACTTGGGAAATAAGAATGTTTTTTCCTTCGAGCTAGCCTGGTTTGAGAGAGAAGGCTTCTTGGATCTCATAGCCAGAGAATGGGCTAAGGATGCAGGAGGTAGGTCTGCGCTTGAGCGTTGGCAGAATAAAAATAGGCACTTGAGAAGTTTCCTCCGTGGGTGGGCTAAGCATCTCAGCGGGGCGTATAAGATTGAAAAGGAACAACTCCTTACACTTATACAGTCCCTAGATATAAGAGCAGAAACCACGGTCCTGCCAGCCTCGGAGCTTCATGACACGCTTGATGCGGAGATGAGGCTGAAAGGGCTCCTTCGTGAGGAAGAGTTAAAGTGGGCACTCCGGGCCAAGGTCCGACAAGCTGTCCAGGGGGACGCGAACACACAATTCTTCCACATGATCGCTAATGGTAAACATAGAAAGAAGAGGATCTTTCAGCTTGAGCAAGATGAGGGAACGATTCTTGGACAGGAAAACTTAAAGCTATATATTACTGAGTATTACAAGCAGCTGTTTGGGCCTCCAGAGGACAACTGTGTGTCGTTGAATGAGTCTAGGATTGAGGATGTGCCTCAACTTATGGCTGTTGAGAATGATATTTTAGCTGCTCCTTTCTCTGAGAAAGAGGTGTTTGAGGCCATTTCCCAGATGAAGAATAATAAGGCTTCTGGCCCGGATGGTTTTCCGGCTGAGTTTTATAAGAAGTGTTGGCATATTATTAAAGGAGATTTGTTGCCGCTGTTCCATGATTTATTCTCTGGCCAACTTCACCTTTTTCAGCTGAATTTTGGAACGATAACCCTTCTCCCCAAGAAGACAGAAGCAGTGAGAATAGAGCAATTCCGGCCTATTTGTCTTCTTAATGTTAGTTTCAAAAAATTTACCAAGGTCGGGACGAATAGGCTCACACAGATTGCGCATACTATGGTGCAACCTACTCAAACTGCTTTCATGCCGGACAGGAACATCCTCGAAGGGGTGGTGGTCCTTCATGAAACGCTCCACAAGATTCACTCGAAAAAACTAGATGGAGTGGTTTTTAAGGTGGATTTCGAGAAAGCGTACGATAAAGTCAAATGACTTTTCCTTCAACAGGCATTACGCATGAAGGGTTTTGATGAAGCTTGGCGACGCCAAGTTGAATCTTTCACGCAAAAAGGGAGTGTTGGAATTAAAGTGAATGACGACATAGGTCATTATTTCCAGACTCACAAGGGCCTCCGGCAAGGTGATCCAATGTCTCCTATTCTGTTCAACATCGTAGTTGACATGTTGGCAATTTTGATAGGTAGGGCAAAGGAGGCCGGTCAGGTGGGTGGCTTGGTGCCTCATCTAGTTGATGGTGGTGTATCCATCCTGCAGTACGCTGATGATACAATCATCTTTATGGAGCACGACTTGGCAAAAGTGATAAATATGAAGCTGGTGTTATGCTTATTTGAACAATTGACCGGTTTGAAGATTAATTTCCATAAAAGCGAGTTGTTCTGTTTTGGTAGAGCCAAAGAGGAACAAGAGGCTTATAAGCAATTGTTTGGATGTGAATTGGGAGCTCTACCTTTTACTTACCTAGGTATTCCCATTCACCATCGTAAGCTGACAAACAGAGAATGGAAGTGTATCGAGGATCGGTTTGAGAAGAAACTGAGCTGCTGGAAGGGCAAACTCATGTCTTATGGAGGTCGATTGATTCTTATTAATTCGGTGCTCACGAGTATGCCTATGTTTCTCTTATCCTTCTTTGAAGTACCAGTTGGGGTTAGGAAAAGGCTGGACTTCTATCGGTCCCGTTTCTTCTGGCAGAGTGATGAACTTAACAGAAAGTACCGACTAGCCAAATGAGATGTCATTTGTAGACCAAAAGACCAAGGGGGTCTTGGTATTGAGAATCTTGAAGTCAAGAACAGATGCCTTCTCAGTAAGTGGCTATATAAGTTAGCTTCCGAAACTGAGGCAACTTTGGCGCAGATCCTTCGTAGCAAGTATCTGCACTCTAAGACGCTGTCGCAGGTGATAGCGAGACCGACTGACTCGCCATTTTGGAAGGGGCTTATGAGATTCAAAGCTACTTTCTTTAATAGAACAAAGTTTATTGCCGGTAATGGCAACAACACCCGCTTCTGGGAGGATAATTGGCTGGGTGAAACGCCTTTGGCGCTTCAGTATCCGTCTCTGTATCATGTTGTGCAGCGACATGATGCTTTGGTTGCCTCGATTTTGCAGTCTACTCCCCTAAACATTCAGTTTAGGAGGGTGCTTATTGGCGACCGATGGGAAGCATGGATTCATCTGGTGAGTAGACCGATGGAGGTTCAGCTTACTCATCAGCCCGATCAGTTGAGTTGAAAGCTTACTAGGAATGGTGAATTCACTGTAAAGTTGATGTATATTGATGTCATCAACTCTACTGTTGTTCCTAGCTCCAAACATGTTTGGAATGTCAAGGTTCCTTTAAAAATCAAAGTGTTTATGTGGTTTGTACATAAACAAGTAATCTTAACAAAAGATAATTTGGTTAAACGCAACTGGACAGGATCTACTAGGTGTAGTTTCTGTGATCGGGATGAAACTATCAAGCATCTATTCTTTGATTGCCCGTTGGAAGAGTGTTGTGGCGAACGGTGCAAATTGCCTTTAACATTACTCCTCTGAACTCAGTCATGTTGTTATTTGGAATGTGGCTTGTTGGGATAGAGTCCGAAACAGCTAGACAAATTCGCGTAGGAGCATGTGCGTTGTTATAGGCAATTTGGAACTGCAGAAATTATTTGGCTTTTAACAAAACAACAACTATTCATTTTTTGCAGGTGTTATTCCGAGCTACTGCGCTAATCCATATGTGGTCCTTACTCACTCCGACGGAGGCCAGGGAGCGTTTGGTTACTGGATCTGCCTGGTGGGAGACGGTAGCGCGAGATATCTTCAACTGGTTTGGCTGGCGGTCATGTAATAGGATAGGCGATTAGTTTTCCTATCCTCTCTTTTGCCAGCCGGTTGTGGCCTTTGGGCTATGTTGCTTTTGGCTTTGTGGCTCTTTATGAGCTAGCCTTTTATCTGTTTGCACACGGTAAGACCTTATTAAACTACTTTATTTATTTATAAATGTGGCCGTATGCATCTTTCTAATGCAGAGACCGAGGAGTCCCCCTTTTCGAAAAAAAACACCTGATGAGTGTGAATGAACCGATACAGGTAGGAATCCAAGAACAACACACAAACACTCATGCATACACATGAAGACACAACGAACCGTACCTTGACGGCGATGATGGGCGGAACGCAGAAACATGAACAAGACCAGCAATCGATGAACAACTAGAAATTTGGTACTCACATAACAACCACTTGCTAACATACAACATACACGAGCAGTAAGCATGTCAGCAACACATCCGGAAAAGAAAAGAACACCTTGGCTTAATGGAGGGAGGATTACCTCCATGGTAGCCTACAAGCAGAGCATAGTAGTGGCTGGACTAAGGTGGAAGGACAAACAGGCGAGGACAGTGATGCGCGTATATATGAAGGAGATGGTAAACAACAGAGCGATTAGGTCCAAATCATGAGCAGTAGATGCTAATTAAGCATCAAACATCAAACATGAAAGGAAGTATAATTCTAAAATAATATTGGCACAAAACATTATCAAAGCTCTGTAGGTTTTCACTGACTCTGGGAAGATGGTGGACTCAGTACAGAAAATTTGAAATGGCAAGAGAAATCAAATGTATAAAATAAACAACGCTGCTATATATCAACATGCAACTGGCGTTTAAACTAAGACATAACATTTACACATCTCAAATTATTAAGATCTGGTACAAACAAACAAAATTCAGAGGATAGACCTGTTGTCTTCCAATTTTGTCTTCAGTTCCTTCTTGTTCTCCCACAATAGAATGCAATGCAGCTTCTGCTCGTTCATGCACAAAGCATTTGCAATAATAAGTCAGTATGGGCAAATATTATTGTGGCCAAGCATGAAGAAAAGAGAAGTTCGGTTAACCAAGAAGACTAAAAAAACATGTATCATCTCATTAAAAACATTCAGGTCACTAAATGGAAGAAATAAGAACAGAAAAGTTATGTTAACCAAAAAACCAGAAAATGGAGCTTTCCTTAGATCGAAGGTAAAGGACAATGCTATAGAATAGTGAATACAAAAATCACAATAACAAATCTCTTTCAAGCAAACCAAATCAAAATCTGCACAGTGTGAGACTGCGGCTAGAACAAAATTATGTTGGCAAGCTCCTTTATTTATGTAAAACTGAATTCTATTTGTGTGGTATCTTGACTGCAAGCTATATCTGCTATTGAACATTATTTCTTCAATGCAAACAAAGACAAAAAAGACTATCCAGGTTACATAATTGTCTTTCTACAACCATCCTTTTCTATCTTCCATCACAATGAGAAAATATCTTGAATCAAAATAACAGTAAGCTTGAAGCAAAATACATGAAGATGGTGAAATCTGATCCATCTGGTCTCCTATGTAGGTAATAGATATTGGATCCTCTCTCGTTTGGTTGCCACACAAAAAACATCAATTAAGCATCCAGAAGTAGTGATCCTTAAAACTTTCCCTAAACAAAAAGAAGAAATCAAATAGATGCGCGTAAAATAATTACATGAAAATAGGACTAATAGACATAGTTTTAAATAGCCGGCTATAGCCTTTTCAGTAGGGTGCCGCTAAATGATCGCCTTCATAAATAGCCCGCTATAGCTGATTTGGAGGCTCGCCGCTATTTCCCATAGCCCGCTATTTAAAACATTGAGTTAGCTTGGAGTTCCTACATTTGACAGCAAAAGGTAAGACTGAGCTAAGGGTTTGCTTCTTTAAGTAACTGTGCACTGTACATGTTGAAGCATGTGGAAATTGAATAATACTGACCTATCTGGGATGTGGGCATTTTTTTAGGCGAGGGCAGCAATAACTTAAGAGTGGCCTTGAAACCTAAAGTGCTCACTGCCCTCAGGCTGTAAGCCATATGACAGTAAATCATGAAGAGCATATTATTACTAAATCAAAGTTATTATTCCAATTTATTTTAATTAAAGGAAACTCCTTCGCTGATCACATTTTTTCAATGATGGCGTATATAAACTTGTTAGGGTGCTCTGTATAATGCAGTTTACAATCATGATGATCAGTTAAATTGTTCAAATGTTTTGCGAACCAATCACCAGTCCCTGTGAACTATGGATATTTGAGAAAAGAGATTCCTTGTCGAATAATCCTATAAGAATAGTGAATGAAGAGAGAACATACATGTGGGATTCAGAGACATGATGATCAGGAAGATGTGCACGAGAAGAGAGATGGGGAGGATGACTATACCTGCAGCAATTAGACACCACGACCACGAGCTGGTCGCTCCCCTGGAGCTCAGAGTTGGACTCCAGCTTCAACCTTGAGACAATCTGCAGTAAGCAAACGGAAGCAAGGTGAGCAAACCGTCAAACAGATGGCGGGCACTAAAAGAATTGAGAAACATTATGGCCATTTATTGGTGACTGTAAAATATGATGGGTCTTTGCTAGGATAGGATTTTGGAAGTAATCATGTCAGTATCAAAGGCGGCAAGAATTTATTTTATTTGTCGTGTTCTTCGCTACCTCTATCATCACATCCTCCATAATTTGGATTTTCATTAGCTGAACAAAGCTTAGCGCACACTTCAACACCATCAGGCACCTTGTAACTTATGTAAATGTGCACTTAAAAAATTCAAAGCATTAAGCCACAATCTCCACCATCCAGGAAGAAATGGATTAAAGAGCGGGTGGACCATGGTCCTGAATCTCCTCTCTCATAGTGAACAACATAAGATAACTGGAAACATAAAACTGAAACATAGTACTACCTCTGTACCAAAATATAAGACATTTTTGCAGTTGAATTAAAACTGTATTTCACGTCTTATATTTTGGTACGAAGGGAGTAGTAGAACAGAACAGAGCCCTTGTGTAGTCACAGGTAAAATTGACTCGCTGGGTTTCTCTCTGAAACCAAATTACTGGGAATATGTTACAGCTGAAATAAAAGGAAAAAAGGCATCCATTTCCATCAATGTGTGTACCCTGCCTTCAATTAAATTCTTGATTGATGTTGAACATGACCATCAGGTTTTTATTCACGGTGCAATCCACCAATAATACATGTATAATTGATTGGCCGAAATATCAATGTGTGTGTCTCTCTCAGTCTGAAAGCAAAATTGCTCTCTTTCTCCCTCTGTTCAATCTATGTACGTATGTGAAGCATAGTTAAAAAAGGCGCGCCTAAGCGAGCGCTTAAGCGCGCCTAGGTTCTAGGCGTTGGCAAAACACATTATGCATAACGGCGCTTAATCTGCGCATAATTGCGCATAAGCATGCGCTTTGATCAGTAAAGTGCAAGGCGGTGGCAAAACGCATAATTAACGCCTAGCGCTTTTTTGAACTATGATGTGAAGTACAGGTGAACTGAGCCCAAAGGAATAGGAGTTCCCCCAAACCGAGGCAAACTAATAAACTGAAGAAACTAAAACGCAAGGAATGGAGGAAGGAAGGGTTGTGGTCGTCTTGCCATCGCCACTGAACTCGATGCCTCGCCGACGTGGCGTTGCAGGGCTGGGCGTGACATGGCCGGAGATGGCTGCCTGTGCTGGGCCATGGTTGTACGGTGTCCGCAGCTGATGGCCTTCACCGCCTCTGACGCCACTAGTGCTGGCGAAGAAGAGGGCTTCGTGTCGTCCACAGCCATCGGCGCTCTCTTCCGGCAAGGCCACCCTGCAGCCGGCCACTGCAGCTTCTCTTCGTCTTGTCCGGCCACTACAACCGCGCCTGTGTAATATTGTACAGGCAGAGAGTTCGATCAGGACAGAATTTTCAAAAATCATGCCTGTATATTCATTTTAACTTTTTTTGCATTGATATTCAGTTTAACTAAGGAAGGGAACATACAATAGTCAAGAACAATACATACATCTTCAAGGATGTACGAACAGTTGAGGCACTAAATAAATAAATAAATAAGAGGACACATACATAGTCAAATTGGCATGTTTCTTTCAGGTACTGTTTCTTCACGCAGGTCCTACAAGATGAGGCCTAGCAAATGCATATAATGAGTTCAATTGAGCAGCTTGCTCCATGGTTGCTGCTAAGTTTCAGTGACACATGGCAGCAAAGAATGAACTTCAGTTCAGCCCTAACATAAAGCATTTTCTGTGACTGCAACAACTAGCCAGGGAACTCTGAAATATTTGATGATTGGCAAGATCAGATAAAGGTTTGCCATCCACATGCTGCATTAGCAATATCTGACGAGTGACACATGCTGAAGAATCTCCATCCAGGTAATACAAAATCATAGGTCCAACATATATCTATTAATACATCTATAGCTAGTACTTCATATACATGTTCAAAATGAATGACAGAGAAAGGACCAGAACACAAAATCAGATACATGAGTATGCAGGCTTCTTCGGTCATGAATACGTGAAAAACAAATTAAGCACTAGCCAGAACCAAGGCAGACATTCAGAGATGTTCACGGCCAGAGAAGAAGAGACAAAGGGAGAGAGATACAAGGGAAGAGAAAGGAAAGGAGCTACCTGCACAATGTTGAGCCGCGCAGCTGTCCACCAGCCCGTTCGATGCCGCAGCGGAGGGGCGCCGACGACCTCATCGACCTCGTCCGGATTGTGCTCGTCTTACTGCGGCTTCCTCGGGACGAGACCTCGCGGCACCGCCCACCCGCCTTGCTGTCTGGGCCGTGGGGAGGCGCAGACTTGCAGCGACGACCGGCGAGGAGATACGCAAAGGAGGAGGCCAGCGGCTGTCAAGCCCAAGTCTGAATATCCCTTGTTCGTGCGTGCCAGTTGATCCTACAACTGTCCATCTCGCATCCTGTGGTCATCAGCCGAAGATAACGGTTCACTGAAGATGGTCACTCTCCTTCGTCGATCGACCATCCAACGGCTCAGGAGGCGCATGAGAAGTTGTTCATGGCCCGACAAGCCATGTGCTCTGCTTTTCTGCCTTTTCACTTTCTAGCTACTGTAATGGAAGCCAGCTTTCTCTTTCATTTTGAGGCATGTAAAAGATTATTGGGTATAAACCTTAGCCGTCGGTGGCGTGCTAACTACCTTTCCCTTTTCTTTGCAATGAAAACCCTAGCTCAATTCTCCAAATTCTCGTCTTAAACCAGTTAGTTCGAGCTTAAATTCAGTTGATCGAGACTCTGGTCCTGACAATTGGTATCAGAGCCAGTCCTTCCTTGGCAAGGGTGGCGATTGGAGAAGTGCAAGGTTGGCTCGGCCGTAAAATCCCTCTGCGCGAATTGCAGCGGGCGGCGGTGATTGAAGGCGGCAGCCGGAGTGGCAACTGTTCGGCGACAGTCGGGCAGTCCGTCTGGTTGCTTAAGAACAATTCTTAAGTGGTAAAATTCCAGATCTGGCGATCTGACCGTGTCATGTGGAGGTAGTGCAAGGCGGTGGCAAAGTAGTCCCTCCCTCCCAACCCTTGATGGTGCAGATTGACAACCTCACAAACATGCCGGAGGTGGCGGATCCAGGGACTACGGCTGACTTGCAGTTGGAGTCCTTGGAGCTTGACATCAAGACCCTGCGGCAGGATAGAGAGGAAGATCGTAAAGAATTCCAGCAATTCCAGGACGTGGTCAACAGAAATTTTGCCACGATGCAGAACAAAGGGGCTCCTTTGCCAGTGGGTACAGCCACCCTTCGAGATCATACATGCAAAGAACTGAATATGGATGGCACTCCTAAAGTTCCTTACACGCATCCAAACTATGGGCAGAACAAAGACAAGGAAAATGCACAGGCAGTACAGAGAAATGTAGTGCAATTGGAGGAAATACAAGAAGAAGAAGGAGCTGATAGTTACTACAAAAGAAGAAATGTACTTACTGTCAAGCCAGCTAAGTTGAACATTTCTGAATTTGAAGGACAAGACCCTGAATCTTGGATTCATAACTTAGAACGGTATTTTGCTGCTGCAAGAACCCCCATTGAACATATAAGAGAGCTGGCCATCTCCTATCTTAAAGGCCCTGCAATTCAGTGGTGGAGGGGTACTGGATATGCACCTTCAAATGTGCCCTGGCATAAGTTCTGTTCCTACCTATCTGATAGGTTTTCTATGGAGTTAGTGTGTGATATTGTCAGTAACTTTCATGCCGCACATCAAACAACAACAGTGACTTCTTATGTAGAACAATTTGAGCAACTGGTCAATGTTATGAGGAGAGAAAACCCTGCTAGATGTGATGATCACTATGTTTCCAGCTTTGTGGCAGGCCTCAATCCTTACATTAAGAGCTTGGTAGAGTGTTTTAAACCAAGGGATCTACAAACTGCTGTGTGGTATGCCAGAAGAATGGAGAAATCTCAGCATCCCACTCAAACATTGCCAAGTAAGCAGTATGTTCCTCAACCAAGAAGACAAGTGACTTTTGAACAGCCAAAACCACTAGTTCCTAATACAACACCAAACAGAAATGTGGTCATCCAGCAAGCTAGGCTGAATCAAGTGTGCTATAAATGTAGAGAACCTTGGGTGCCTGGTCACATGCAAGTGTGCAAAATTAGCCAGAGAGCACAAATCCAAGCTCTACAGGCTCAAGAGGATGGAGCTCCTGAAACTATTTTTGTGGCTGATTATGATGATACTGAACTAGACAATATAGAGCAGTTAACTGATGAAACCGTGCTGAAAGTATCTATGCATGCTGCTATGGGAATTGGGGCAGCTAAAAATACTTTCATATTAACAGTTAAATTGGGTAGTACTATGGCAACATCACTGGTGGATAGTGGTAGTACTACTACCTTCATCTCTCCCGAAATGGCTAGCAAGTTGGATGTTACTCCCAGTCCCACACCAAGAACTAAAGTGGTGGTTGCTAGTGGAGGCATTCTCTGGAGTGAATTCCAAGCAAAGAAGTGTCACTATGAAGTACATGGCCATACCTTTACTGACAATTTCAGAGTGCTAAAGTTAAAAGGTTATGACATCATTTTAGGAGTGGATTGGTTGAGGAAGTATAGCCCCATCCAAATAGATTTTATTGAAATGGAAATGAGGATATCTGCTCCTGGAGGGCAGTTTATTACTTTTGTTGATGAAACCGTGCCTCTTACTCCTGTTACTGTAGTGGCTGACAACACTGAAAAATTAGTGGAACAAGCTGTGTGTGGCTTCTTCTTATTCACTACTTCTGGCCCTGAAATGGTAGCAGCTGCTCAAGAGATCCCTGCTGAGTTAACACCACTTTTAGACCAGTATGAAAAACTATTCCAAGAACCTACTGAACTTCCACCAAGCAGGCCATGTGATCACAAAATTCCTTTAGTGGATGGAGCAAAAGTGGTGAACCAGAGGACCTACAGAATTCCTCAGCATCAAAAAGAAATTATGGAGAAAATTATTTTGGAACTGCTCAAAAATGGAATTATCAGGCCCAGCACTAGTCCCTTCTCCTCTCCTGTACTGTTGGTCAAGAAGAAAGATGGGTCATGGAGGCTCTGTACTGATTACAGAAAGTTAAATGCTATTACCATCAAAAACAAGTATCCTATACCTGTCATTGAAGATCTGTTGGATCAGCTTAAAGGAGACAAAATATTTTCAAAAATTGACTTGAGAAATGGCTATCATCAGACAAGAATGGCTGAGGAGGATATCCCTAAAACCGCATTTGCAACTCACATGGGATTGTTTGAGTACCTAGTAATGTCTTTTGGACTTACTAATGGACCTCCTACATTCCAGGCTTTGATAAATTTCTATTTGGTCTCCTTAAGTTTGTGGTGGTCTTCTTTGATGAAATTTTAGTCTTCAGTTTTTCCATGGAAGAGCACCTGGATCATCTCAAACAGGTGTTTGATATTCTGCAAGCAAATAAGCTGTATGCCAAGCTGGAAAAATGTTCTTTTGGTTAGAAAGAGATTGAATATTTGGGCCATGTCATTAACTCCGAGGGAGTTTCTATTGATCCTGCTAAGATTAAGGTTATTAAAGCATGGTCTGTTCCTACTACTGCAACTGAATTGAGAAGTTTCCTTGGATTAAGTGGGTATTATAGGAGATTTATCTAAGGATATGGGATAATCTGCAGGGCTTTCTTTGACTACTTGAAGAAAGATGCTTTTGCTTGGGAACAGGAGCAACACCAAGGCATTGAAACACTAAAGAAAAAACTCACTCATACCCCTGTACTGGCCCTGCCTGATTTCAAGAAACCATTCATTTTGGAAGCTGATGCTTGTGGTTATGGTTTAGGTGCTGTACTAATGCAAGAGGGCAGACCACTTGCCTATTTCAGCAAGAGTATTGGCCCTAAAGCTGCCGCATTAAGTACCTATGACAAAGAAGCTCTAGCTATTATTGAAGCTGTGAAAAAGTGGAAACACTACTTCTCTGCCACTTCCTTGATTATCAGAACAGATCAAGAGAGCTTGAAGTACATTCAAGAGCAGAAAATTACTGAGGGCATCCAACACAAGTTGTTAAAATTGCTGGGATACAACTTTACAATTGAATACAAAAAATGGAAGGAAAATAGAGCTGCAGATGCATTGTCTAGAGTGAAACATGCAGTTTCTACACTGTTTACTACTGCTGCCTCCCCTACCTGGGTTAAAAAAGTGATCAGCAGTTATGTCGGAGTAATCGACCACGGGTACCCCGAGGACGGCAAGACGATATTTCAAGACATCGGGGTTAGCAAATCCCCTCGGTCCGACTGCGTCAGCCAGCCGGCTGCCGACTGCGCCAACCAGCCGGCTGCCGACTGCGTCAACCAGCCGGCTGCCGACTGCAGCACGACCCGACACCGACAAGACCCTGATACGATGGCCATACCGCGGACAAGACGGCTGTACCCGGACACTGCTGAGCAATAGTGATACACTATAGCAGGTGTGAGATGTCACATCGTTGTCTCCCAAATAGTGAAGTTGGTCACATAGGCCATCCCTTGTCCCCTGGGCTCCCCTTTATAAGGAGCACCAGGGGAGGCTCACGGCCAGGGGCGCCACTATGGCCTCTTGGCCATTCACTCCCACGCATGCATGCTAGCTAGCAAGAGGGCTAGCTAGCTCACGGCCACAAGGCCTCACACACATCCATTCATCCATCCAGGATACACACACTCACGCATGAGAACTCATGCTCACGGCCATGAGCATGGCCGGCCACTAGCATGCCTCACATAGGCATATACCAGATCAGATGCACTTGGCACTGATCCCAGATACAGCTCCAGGAGCACTTTGTATTGCCCAATGTACACCCCAGATATATACTCAGACATGCAGGAGTAGGGGTGTTCTCTCTCCGTAGAGCCCCGAACCTAGGTAAACCAGCGCGTGCTACTCGCATACCTGCTCCCGGGCCTATCAGCAGCAGTCTTACCCTCACACTAAGCCCTTGTGGCATCTGTCGACTCGCAAGCCCCCCGTGAGAATACCACGACAGTTGGCGCCCACCGTGGGGTGGTACTACTACTATGCTACCACGCTGCTGCTGGTTTCGCTGTCCGGGCGGGACCATCTTCGCCTTCCCTGCCGCGGCGTCGCGCCGTCTCTCCGGTAGCGCTCGGGGGCTCGACTTCGACCCGCCCCCGAAGCAGCCTTGCGGGACGGCGCGCCCTCGCCGTCGGCCTCGCCTTCTTCACCACCACCGCAACACCGGCCGTCCGTCCGCGCGCACGCCGCGCACGGGGCCTTGCTTCGGTCGGCCGTGTCCATCCACGCGCCGCCCGCGTCGGCTCCCCTCCGCGCTGCACCTTGCTCTGGCCGGAACGCGCCTTCACTTCTCTATATGTCATCTCTACAAGCTAGCTAGATGCATGTCAAACAATGGTTAAACCATTAGCCATGCACAAGCCGTATATGCCCTGTACGCAGCCCATACACTTCCCAGACAATGGCTCTGTACTAGCACGCCCTGCTCATCCTTCTCGAGTCCATTCGCCACGCCTGCGTGTGCCGTGCCTGCTGCTCGAACATTGTTGCTACCTTCGCCCGCAGCCGCCGCCGTCTCCTCCGCTGCCGCGGTCGTTGCTCCTACTTGCCGTCGCTTTGCCGCAGCGCCCCTCGCGCCTGCGCGCCGGACGCTCGTCCGCGCCGAGCTCCTCCTGGCCGGCTGCATACACACGCACACGTGATGACTGAGATTCAGTCAAAATAGCTTGCTTAGCAAGCTCCACAAAACGTGATTTTCAACCAAGATGGTCAGCTTGGCTGGTTGCATGCACACGTGCTTCGCCGGCTCCCAGTCAACACTTCCCATGCTCCCCCGCATCAGCAACCTCGGGCTGGCTCAGCTTCGTCCGGCCGCTGCCTGCCCGGCTACCCAGGCTGTCTGGCCGGCTGCGCCTAGCCGGCTGCCTGCCATGCTGCCCGGCCGGCTGCGCCAACCCGGCGACTGTACGAGTCTAGTCGGCAGGCCACACCCGGCTCCGCCTTATCGTCATGCATCCGAAAACGTCCGGCTCTGCTTACTCCTCTTGCACGTGCGTCCGGCCGGCGCGCGGCGCCTCCCGCGCGCCGGCCCTGTGTTACTCCGTCATGACCGCGCCAGCTCACCGGCCGGATGCTCCGCCTCCACACGACCGGCCCCCGCCTGATGGTTGGCCGCCTGCCTGCTCCAACCCGGCCGCCTGCCGGCTCCGCGGGCCGGCTGCCCGTCGCCTCACCACCGTTGGTCGCGGCCTCGCCGACTGTGCTCGGCCGCCTCCCTCAAGCGCCGGCTCGCGCCCAGCCAGGCCGGCTCCGGCCTCACCCGCCTCCCGCGCCGCCTATCGGACTCGCCCCGCTCGGCCGGCTTCCGGCTGGCCGGCTCCCCTGCCGCCCTGTGCCCATGCACGTCCGGGCTATGCGCGCGCCTGCTCCACCTCGAGCCCGGCCGCGTCCGGCTCCCTGGTGCCGCCTTGCGCCCGGCCGGGTCCGGCGAGCGTCGCGCTCGGCCACCCATCCCCGCACCAGCCGGCTCCGGGTCGCCTCCACCTGCGGCCGGGTGCCCCACACCGGCCGGCTCCGTGTCGCCGCCTGGTCGCCTCCTGCGCGCTCTCACGCTGGCTCGCGCCCTGTGCGCCTCGCACCGCCGCCTCCAGCTGGCCGCGGCCCCGGGCCGTCTCCGCCCCGCACGCGCGTGGCGCCTGCCGCCCGCCTTCCCGCCGGCCGGCTTGCTGCGCCTCGCGCACCCCCACCGAATCCCACTACAGTCGCCTGTTATCCTGAAGAAAAAGAAGAGGCCGGCTGCCCCATGCGAGGAGAAGAGAAAAAGAAGTGGGAGGCCGGCTGAAAAAAGAAAAGTCAAGCCGGCTGAGAATATATATATACGTCCGGCTGTGCAGAAAGGAAGAAGTACGTCTGGCTGCCCATAGCCGGCTGATGAGAAAAAGTGCGTCCGGCCACCCACAACTGGCTCACAAGAGAAAGAAAGAAATGTGCGTCTGACTGCCAGATGTGCGTCCGACCGCTGGCTGCCTGGCCGGCTGCAAAGAGCCCGACTGCTGTGTCGGGGTCTGCCCGCCCAGCCGGCTGAAGAAGAAAAAGAAACAAGAGAAAAGTTTTGTCCGGCTGCCAGCAGCCGGCAGAAGAGAAAAAGAAGAAAAAGGGCGTTGCAAGACGCCTCGCCGCCTGTCCGGTCGAGGGCTACACCCAGCGGGTGCGCCGACGCGCTCCGCGAGCGCCGAGTCGTGCCGGCTGTCTTCGACGACCGCGACTACACGAAAATCAATGTGAGCTCCTCGCCCGCATATTTTTGCATTGCGCAAGCACGGATAACCCCGAGCGATGCTCGGGGTCTATCTCCGCATTTTAGTTACAGTTGCATCACTATTCGCCCCGGTGCCAGCCAGAGTTGGCCCGGGGGCTGGCCGCTTGGCCTAAGACGTTTGTTCCCTCAGACGGCTTAGTAGCGTGCGCAGTACCAAAGGCTCACTCTTAGTCACAGACCGCAGAGCGGCTGTCCGGCTAGCAAGGGTGAACGCTGGAGGCCACCCACGCGAAAAACGTCAGGGAAGAAAAATGGTTCGGGCGACCCGGCCGTTTTCCTTTACAAGTATCTACTCGGTTGAATCTGCTCCTAGACTCTGAGTACTGTACACTCCACTTCGCGGCCCACTCTTAGCCACAGACCGCAGAGCGGCTGTCCGGCAAGCAAGAGCACAAGCCAAAAAGTGGAGGGAACACGAAAAAGATTAAGGGGGCTCGGACGAAACCGAGTCAGCACCCTCCGCATAAAACTTGCAATGCTAAAAAGAAAACATTTGATATATCTGCATGGACTAACTTTGTCTTTTTTCATGATCATTTCCATGAACACTCGCCAAAAAACCTCCGCCCAACTTTGCCAAGTTGCCCGGAGGCTTGGGGGCTACTATCGGAGTAATCGACAACGGGTACCCCGAGGACGGCAAGACGATATTTCAAGACATCGGGGCTAGCAAAGCCCCGAAGTCCGACTGCGCCAGCCAGTTGGCTACCGACTGCGCCAACCAGCCGGCTGCCGACTGCGTCAACCAGCCGGCTGCCGACTGCGTCAACCAGCCGGCTGCCGATTGCAGCACGACCCGACACCGACAAGACCCTGACATGATGGCCATACCGCGGACAAGATGGCTGTACCCGGACACTACCGAGCAATAGTGATACACTGTAGCAGGTGTGAGATGTCACATCGTTGTCTCTCAAATAGTGAAGTTGGTCACATGGGCCATCCCTTGTCCCCTGGGCTCCCCTTTATAAGGAGCACCAGGGGAGGCTCACGGCCAGGGGCGCCACTATGGCCTCTTGGCCATTCACTCCCACGCATGCATGCTAGCTAGCAAGAGGGCTAGCTAGCTCACGGCCACAAGGCCTCACACACATCCATTCATCCATCCAGGATACACACACTCACGCATGAGAACTCATGCTCACGGCCATGAGCATGGCCGGCCACTAGCATGCCTCACATAGGCATATACCAGATCAGATGCACTTGGCACTGATCCCAGATACAGCTCCAGGAGCACTTTGTACTGCCCGATGTACACCCCAGATATATACTCAGACATGCAGGAGTAGGGGTGTTATCTCTCCGGAGAGCCCCGAACCTGGGTAAACCAGCGCGTGCTACTCGCATACCCGCTCCCGGGCCTATCAGTAGCAGTCTTACCCTCACACTAAGCCCTTGTGGCATCTTTCGACTCGCAAGCCCCCCGTGAGAATACCACGACAAGTTATCAGCAGGATGACAAGGTCAAGGAACTAATTGCTGAATGCTCTATGAATAAAAACAGTAGTAGTGCTTATTCTTTTAAGAATGGCATACTAAGATTTCACAACAAGATTGTAGTGGGAAAAGCACTAATCTAAGACAAGAAATCCTCTCAATATTTCACAATTCTGAGCTGGGGGGTGATACGTCTCCAATGTATCTATAATTTTTAATTGCTCCATGCTATATTATCTACTGTTTTGGACATTATTGGGCTTTATTATTCACTTTTATATTATTTTTGGGACTAACCTATTAACCGGAGGCCCAGCCCAGAATTGCTGTTTTTTTTGCCTATTTTAGGGTTTCGAAGAAAAGGAATATCAAACAGAGTCCAAACGGAATGAAACCTTAGGAAACGTGATTTTCTCAACGAATAAGACCAGAGAGACTTGGACCCTACGTCAAGAAAAGAAACAGGAGGCCACGAGGTAGGGGGGCGCGCCTGCCTACCCTAGGCACGCCCTCCACCCTCGTGGCCCCCTGTTGTTCCACCGACGTACTCATTCCTCCTATATATATCCACGTACCCCCAAACGATCAGATACGGAGCCAAAACCCTAATTCCACCGCCGTAACTTTCTGTATCTACGAGATCCCATCTTGGGGCCTGTTTCGGAGCTCCGCCGGAGGGGGCATCGATCACGGAGGGCTTCTACATCAACACCATAGCTTCTCCGATGAAGTGTGAGTAGTTTACCTCAGACCTACGGGTCCATAGTTAGTAGCTCGATGGCTTCTTCTCTCTTTTTGCATCTCAATACAACGTTCTCCCCCTCTCTTGTGGAGAACTATTCGATGTAATCTTCTTTTTGCGGTGTGTTTGTTGAGACTGATGAATTGTGGGTTTATGATCAAGTCTATCTATGAATAATATTTGAATCTTCTCTGAATTCTTTTATGTATGATTGGTTATCTTTGCAAGTCTCTTTGAATTATCAGTTTGGTTTGCCCTACTAGATTGATCTTTCTTGCAATGGGAGAAGTGCTTAGCTTTGGGTTCAATCTTGCGGTGTCCTTTCCCGGTGACAGTAAGGGTAGAAAGGCACGTATTGTATTGTTGCCATCGAGGATAACAAGATGGGGTTTTCTTCATATTGCATGAGTCTATCCCTCTACATCATGTCATCTTGCTTAAGGCGTTACTCTGTTTTTAACTTAATACTCTAGATGCATGCTAGATAGCGGTCGATGAGTGGAGTAATAGTAGTAGATGCAGGAAGGAGTCGGTCTACTTGTCTCGGACGTGATGCCTATATACATGATCATACCTAGATATTCTCATAACTATGCTCAATTCTGTCAATTGCTCAACAGTAATTTGTTCACCCACCGTAGAATACTTATGCTCTCGAGAGAAGCCACTAGTGAAACCTATGGCCCCTAGGTCTATCTTTATCATATTGATCTCCTACTACTTAGTTATTAGCTTTGCTATTTACTTTGCCTTTATTTTACTTTGCATCTTTTATCATAAAAATACCAAAAATCTTATCTTATCATATCTATCAGATCTCACTCTCGTGAGTGGCCTTATAGGGATTGACAACCCCTATTTGCGTTGGTTACGAGGATTTATTTGTTTTGTGCAGGTACGAGGGACTCGCGCGTAGCCTCCTACTGGATTGATACCTTGGTTCTCAAAAACTGAGGGAAATACTTATGCTACTTTGCTGCATCATCCCTTCCTCTTCGGGGAAAACCAACGCACTGCTCAAGAGGTAGCAAGAAGGATTTCTGGCGCCGTTGCCGGGGAGGTCTACGCAAAAGTCAACATACCAAGTACCCATCACATACCCTTATCTCCCGCGTTACATTATTTGCCACTTGCCTTCCTAGTGAAGATGCCGCTACCCATCTAAATAGCTTCGTTGATTTGTGTGACATGCAAAAGAAGAAAGATGTGGATAATGATATTATTAAATTGAAGCTATTTCCTTTTTCACTTAGAGATCGTGCTAAAGATTGGTTTTCGTCTTTGCCTAAAAATAGTATTGATTCATGGAACAAGTGCAAAGATGCTTTTATCTCTAAGTATTTTCCTCCCGCTAAGATCATCTCTCTTAGAAATGATATTATGAATTTTAAGCAACTTGATCATGAACATGTTGCACAAGCTTGGGAGAGAATGAAAATAATGATACGTAATTGCCCTACTCATGATTTAAATTTGTGGATGATTATACAAATTTTTTATGCCGGATTGAATTTTGCTTCTAGAAATCTTTTAGATTCAGCCGCGGGAGGCACTTTTATGGAAATCACTTTATGAGAAGCTACTAAACTCCTAGATAATATTATGGTTAATTATTCTCAATGGCATACTGAAAGATCTACTAATAAAAAGGTGCATGCGATAGAAGAAATTAATGTTTTGAGTGGGAAGATGGATGAACTTATGAAATTATTTGATAATAAGAGTGTTTCTTCTGATCCTAATGATATGCCCTTGTCTACCTTGATTGAGAATAATAATGAATCTATGGATGTGAATTTTGTTGGTAGGAACAATTTTGGTAACAATGCGTATAGAGGAAATTTTAATCCTAGGCCTTATCCTAGTAATCCATCTAATAATTATGGTAATTCCTACAACAATTCTTATGGAAATTATAATAATATGCCCTCTGATTTTTAATCTAATATTAAATAATTTATTACTTCGCAAAAGAATTTTAATGCTATGATTGAAGAAAAATTGCTTAAGATTGATGATTTGGCTAGGAACGTTGATAGAATTGCTCTTGATGTTGATTCTTTGAACTTAGATCTATTCCACCTAAGCATGATATCAATGAGTCTCTCAAAGCCATGAGAATTTCCATTGATGAGTGCAAAGAAAGAACTGCTAGGATGCGTGCTAAGAAAGATGCCTTTATAAGAGCGTGTTCTTCTAGTTGCTCTGAAAATAAAGATGAAGATCTAAAAGTTATTGATGTGTCCCCTATTAAATCTTTGTTTTGCAATATGAATCTTGATAATGATGGGACTGAATATGATCCACCTTTACCTAGAAGGCGTTCCAAGAATTCGGAATTTGTTGATCTTGATGCTAAATTTGATAAAAGTGGGATTGAAGAAATTAAAACCCTAGATGTTGCTAAACCCACTATTATGGATTTCAAGGAATTTAACTATGAAAATTTCTCTTTGATTGATTGTATTTCCTTGTTGCAATCCGTGCTAAATTCTCCTCACGCTTATAGTCAAAATAAAGCGTTTACTAAACATATCGTTGATGCCTTGATGCAATCTTATGAAGAAAAACTTGAATTGGAAGTTTCTATCCCTAGAAAACTTTATGATGAGTGGAAACCAACTATTAAAATTAAAATTAAAGATCATGAATGCTATGCTTTATGTGATTTGGGTGCTAGTGTTTTCACGATTTCAAAGACTTCGTGTGATTTGTTAGGTTTCCGTGATTTTGATGATTGCTCTCTAAACTTGCACCTTGCGGATTCCACTATTAAGAAACCTATGGGAAGAATTAATGATGTTATTATTGTTGCAAATAGGAATTATGTGCCCGTAGATTTTATTCTTCTTGACATAGATTGCAATCCTTCAAGTCCTATTATTCTTGGTAGACCTTTCCTTAGAACGATTGGTGCAATTATTGATATGAAGGAAGGAAATATTAGATTCCAATTTCCATCAAGGAAAGGCATGGAACATTTTCCTAGAAAGAAAATTAAATTACTTTATTAATCTATTATGAGAGCCACTTATGGATTGCCTACCAAAGATGGCAATACCTAGATCTATTCTTGCTTGTTATGCCTAGCTAGGGGCGTTAAACAATAGCGCTTGTTGGGAGGCAACCCAATTTTATTTTTATTCCTTGATTTTTGATCCTGTTTAGTAATAAATAATTTATCTAGCCTCTGTTTTGGTTGTGTTTTTTGTGTTTAATTAGTGTTTGCGCCAAGTAGAACCGTTGGGAAGACTTGGGGAAAGTCTTGTTGAACTTGCTGTAAAAAACAGAAACTTTAGCGCTCACGAGAACTACTGCCATTTTTATTTGGAAAGTGATATTTAGTTAATTCTTTTTTAAGATGATTAATAGATAAATTCCTCAAGTCCATAAATTTATTTTAGAATTTTTGGGGTTCCATATCTTGCACTAGCTATAGATTACTACAGACTGTTCTGTTTTGACAGATTCTGTTTTTCGTGTGTTGTTTGCTTATTTTGATGAATCTATGACTAGTAAAATAGTTTATAAACCATAGAGAAGTTGGAATACAGTAGGTATAACACAAATATAAATAAATAATGAGTTCATTACAGTACTTTGAAGTGGTCTTTTGTTCTCTTTTGCTAACGGAGCTCACGAGATTTTCTACTTTAAGTTTTGTGTTGTGAAGTTTTCAAATTTTGGGTAAAGATTTGATGGATTATGGAACAAGGAGTGGCAAGAGCCTAAGATTTGGGATGCCCATGGCACCCCCAAGATAATATAAGGATACCTAAAAGCCAAAGCTTGGGGATGCCCCGAAGGGCATCCCCTCTTTCGTCTACTTCTATCGGTAACTTTACTTGGAGCTATATTTTTATTCGCCGCATGATATGTGTTTTGCTTGGAGCGCTTGTATTATTTGAGTCCTTGCTTGTTAGTTTACCACAATAATCCTTTCTATACACACCTTTTGAGAGAGCCATACATGATTTAGAATTTGTTAGAATACTCTATGTGCTTCGCTTATATCTTTTGAGTTATATAATTTTGGTCTAGTACTTCACTTATATATTTTAGAGCACGGTGGTGGATTTGTTTTATAGAAACTATTGATCTCTCATGCTTCACTTGGATTATTTTGAGAGTCTTAAATAGCATGGTAATTTGCTTAAAATCCTAATATGCTCGGTATACAAGATTAATAATAAAAGCTTTCTTATGAGTGTGTTGAATACTATGATAAGTTTGATACTTGATAATTGTTTTGAGATATAAAGATGGTGATATTAAAGTTGTGCTAATTGAGTATTTGTGAATTTGAGAAATACTTGTGTTGAAGCTTGTGATTCCCGTAGCATGCACATATGGTGAACCGTTATGTGATGAAGTCGGAGCATGATTTATTTTTTGATTGCCTTCCTTATGAGTGGCGGTCGGGGATGAGCGATGGTCTTTTCCTAATAATCTATCCCCCTAGGAGCACGCGCGTAATACTTTGCTTTGATAACTTGTAGATTTTTGCAATAAGTATATGAGTTCTTTATGACTAATGTTGAGTCCATGGATTATACGCACTCTCACCCTTCCACCTTTGCTAGCCTCTCTAATACCGTGCACCTTTCGCCGGTATCATACACCCACCATATACCTTCCTCAAAACAGCCACCATACCTACCTATTATGGCATTTCCATAGCCATTCCGAGATATATTGCCATGCAACTTTCCACCGTTTCGTTTATTATGACACACTTCATCATTGTCATATTGCTTAGCATGATCATGTAGTTGGCATCGTATTTGTGGCAAAGCTACCATTCATAATTCTTTCATACATGTCACTCATGTATCATTGCATATCCTGGTACACCGCCGGAGGCATTCATATAGAGTCATATTTTGTTCTAAGTATCGAGTTGTAATTGTTGATTTGTAAGAAAAATAAAAGTGTGATGATCATCATTATTAGAGCATTGTTCCAGTGAGGAAAGCATGATGGAGACTATGATCCCCCCACAAGTTGGGATAAGACTTCGGACGAAAAAAAAGAGAAAGAAAAGAGGCCATAAAAAAAGAAGAGAAAATGCCCAAATAAAAAAAAGAAACAAAATGAGAGAAAAATAGAGAAGGGACAATGTTACTATCCTTTTACCACACTTGTGCTTCAAAGTAGCACCATGATCTTCATAGTAGAGAGTCTCTCATGTTATCACTTTCATATACTAGTGGGAATCTTTCATTCTAGAACTTGGCTTGTATATTCCAATGATGGGCTTCCTCAAATTGCCCTATGTCTTCATGAGCAAGCAAGTTGGATGCACACCCACTTAGTTTATTTTTGAGCTTTCATATACTTATAGCTCTAGTGCATCCGTTGTATGGCAATCCCTACTCACTCACGTTGATATCTATTGATGGGCATCTCCATAGCCCGTTTATAAGCCTAGTTGATGTGAGACTATCTTCTCCCTTTTTGTCTTCTCCACAACCACCACCCTATTCCACCTATAGTGCTATATCCATGGCTCACGCTCATGTATTGCGTGAAAATTGAAAAAGTTTTGAGAATGTCAAAAGTATGAAACAATTGCTTGGCTTGTCATCGGGGTTGTGCATGATTTAAATATTTTGTGTGGTGAAGATAGAGCATAGCCAGACTATATGATTTTGTAGGAATAACTTTCTTTAGCCATGTTATTTTGAGAAGACATAATTGCTTTGTTAGTATGCTTGAAGTATTATTATTTTTATGTCAACATGAACTTTTGTCTTGAATCTTTCGGATCTAAATATTCATATGATTAAGAAGAATTACATTAAAATTATGCCAAGTAGCACTCCGCATCAAAAATTCTGTTTTTATCATTTACCTACTCGAGGACGAGCAGGAATTAAGCTCGGGGATACTTGATACGTCTCCAACGTATCTATAATTTTTGATTGCTCCATGCTATATTATCTACTGTTTTGGACATTATTGGGCTTTATTATCCACTTTTATATTATTTTTGGGACTAACCTATTAATTGGAGGCCCAGCCTAGAATTGCTATTTTTTTTGCCTATTTTAGGGTTTTGAAGAAAAGGAATATCAAACGGAGTCCAAACGGAGTGAAACCTTTGGGAACGTGATTTTCTCAATGAATAAGACCAGAGAGACTTGGACCATACGTCAAGAAAAGAAACAGGAGGCCACGAGGTAGGGGGGCGTGCCTGCCTACCCTAGGCGCGCCCTCCACCCTCGTGGGTCCCCTGTTGCTCCACCGACGTACTCCTTCCTCCTATATATATCCACGTACCCCCAAACGATCAGATACGGAGCCAAAACCCTAATTCCACCGCCGTAACTTTCTGTATCCACGAGGTCCCATCTCGGGGCCTGTTCCGGAGCTCCGCCGGAGGGGGCATCGATCACGGAGGGCTTCTACATCAACACCATAGCCTCTCCGATGAAGTGTGAGTAGTTTACCTCAGACCTACGGGTCCATAGTTAGTAGCTAAATGGCTTCTTCTCTCTTTTTGGATCTCAATACAACGTTCTCCCCCTCTCTTGTGGAGAACTATTCGATGTAATATTCTTTTTGCGGTGTGTTTGTTGAGATCGATGAATTGTGGGTTTATGATCAAGTCTATCTATGAATAATATTTGAATCTTCTCTGAATTCTTTTATGTATGATTGGTTATCTTTGCAAGTCTCTTCGAATTATCAGTTTGGTTTGGCCTACTAGATTGATCTTTCTTGCAATGGGAGAAGTGCTTAGCTTTGGGTTCAATCTTGTGGTGTCCTTTCCCGGTGACAGTAAGGGCAGCAAGGCACGTATTGTATTTTTGCCAGCGAGGATAAAAAGATGGGGTTTTCTTCATATTGCATGAGTCTATCCCTCTACATCATGTCATCTTGCTTAAGGCATTACTCTGTTTTTAACTTAATACTCTAGATGCATGTCGGATAGCGGTCGATGAGTGGAGTAATAGTAGTAGATGCAGCCAGGAGTCGGTCTACTTGTCTCGGACGTGATGCCTATATACATGATCATACCTAGATATTCTCATAACTATGCTCAGTTTTGTCAATTGCTCAACAGTAATTTGTTCACCCACCGTAGAATACTTATGCTCTCGAGAGAAGCCACTAGTGAAACCTATGGCCCCTGGGTCTATCTTTATCTTATTGATCTCCTACTACTTAGTTATTTACTTTGCTATTTACTTTGCCTTTATTTTACTTTGCATCTTTTATCATAAAAATACCAAAAAAATTATCTTATCATATCTATGAGATCTCACTCTCGTAAGTGGCCTTATAGGGATTGACAACCCCTATTTGCGTTGGTTGCGAGGATTTATTTGTTTTATGCAGGTACGAGGGACTCGCGCGTAGCCTCCTACTGGATTGATACCTTGGTTCTCAAAAACTGGGGAAATACTTACGCTACTTTGCTGCATCATCCCTTCCTCTTCGGGGAAAACCAACGCAGTGCTCAAGAGGTAGCAGGGGGACACTCAGGAGAAAGGGCCACTTATCACAGAGTGAATTTAGTATTTCATTGGCAGGGTATGAAGCAAGACGTGATCACATTTGTGAAAAATTGTCCAGTGTGCCAACTGAACAAAGCTGAACATACACCTTACCCTGGTCTGTTAGAACCACTTACTGTGCTAGATTTTGCATGGGCTCATATCAGCATGGACTTTATAGAAGGCTTGCCTACATCAGAAAATAAGAACATGATTTTGGTGGCAGTTGACAGATTCACTAAATATGCTCATTTCATTGCCATGAAACACCCCATCACTGTGTAGTCTGTAGCAAGAGCCTTCTCTGACCATGTGTTCAAATTACATGGAATGCCACTAATAATTGTGACTGACAGAGATAGAATTTTCACTAGCAATCTATGGCAAAAGCTGTTCAAAACACTGAAAATCAAGCTGCACATGAGCACTAGTTATCATCCACAGACAGATGGCCAAACAGAAAGAGTGAATCAGTGTTTGGAGAATTATCTAAGATGTATGTGCTTCCAGCAACCAAGGAAATGGCATGGATGATTAGCCCTAGCTGAGTGGTGGTATAACACTTCCTTCCATACATCTCTGCAAATGACTCCATTCCAAGCTCTTTATGGCTTTCCTCCTCCTATGGTGGCAGAATCAGCTCTGCAAGATACTATTTGTGAAGATAATGATGACTTGTTGCAGAACAGAGAATTGGCAGTAGAGGTGATAAAGCAAAATCTTTTGAAAGCACAAGCTAGAATGAATTTTTTTGCTGACAGAAATAGAAATGAAAGAGAGTTTGCTGTTGGAGATATGGTTTATCTAAAAATCCAGCCTCATAGACACCTCTCTCTCAGTTTACACAGACACATCAAACTCCACTCCAAGTTTTATGGACCATTCATAGTTCTAAGTAAAATTGGAAATCATGCCTACAAATTGCTTCTGCCTGAGGATTGCCAGTTGCATGATACTTTCCATGTCAGCCAGCTCAAGAGGCATATTGGCCCAAAAGTGGTGCCCTCATCCAAACTTCCTCTGGTGGGAGCTGATGGGACAATCATAATTGAGCCTGAAGCAATTCTGGAAAGGAAGCTCATTCCAAGAAGCAAGGTAATATCAGTATTCCAGTTGTGAGATGGTTGGTGAAATGGGCAAATCTGCCTCCAGAAGAAGCAACATGGGAAGATTCAGCTTTCATTCAGAAGGTTTTTCCTGCATTCAGAGCTTGAAGACAAGGTCCAGCTCAATTGGGGGGTATTGTCAAGCCCAAGTCCGAATATCCCCTGTTCCTGCGTGCTAGTTGATCCTACAGCCGTCCATCTCACATCCTGTGGTCATCAGCCGAAGATAACGATTCACTGAAGATGGTCACTCTCCTTCGTCGATCGACCATCCAACGGCTCAGGAGGCGCATGAGAAGCTGTTCATCGTCCGACAAGCCATGTGCTCTGCTTTTCTGCCTTTTCATTTTCTAGCTACTGTAATGGCTATATAAGCCAGCTCTCTCTTTCATTTTGAGGCATGTAAAAGATTATTGGATATAAACCCTAGCCGCCGGTGGCGTGCTAACTACCTTTCCCTTTTATCTGCAATGAAAACCCTAGCTCAATTCTCCAAATTCTCGCCTTAAACCAGTTAGTTCGAGCTTAAATTTAGTTAATCGGGACTCTGGTCCTGACAGCGGCACGGGGCTCGGAGCAGACGCAGAGGCAGAACAAGGGTGGCGGCGCGAGGAGAATCGAGGGAGAGGAGTGGAGGCGGCGGCGGCGTCGAGAGATGGGGGTCGTGCGGAGAGCCCGGGCTAGGTCATGCTAGGTGCTTTCGATCTGTTATGTACCGGTCTCGTTTTTATTTCAATCGCTGGGACAATAAAAAGGGACGTGGACATCGCGGTTACTCGCTCTTGTAGCGACTCTTATTGTGTTTTATAAGACTAATTCGTGATCAGAGATCCTGTTATCTCAACTCTACAGATTTTTTTCTAACAACAATTTGTCTAGTAAAGTGAGTAATCAAGAGAGATCATAGCCGGCTCCTAATAAGAGTGGTTCCAATCGTCACAAGCTTTCGTCCGCACGATCGCGCGGCGGCGAGCGGATCTATCATCCTCCACCGCCCACGGCCGGCCATATCGGCGTAAAGTTGGCTTGGTATGCAAGGAGAGAAGGTTGCACCCGATGGAGCATCCTCCACTCTGCTCGATCGATCGTGCGCATCGTGGTTGTGTAGCTCGATCCATGCACATACCACATCAGCACTGCACCATACATTATTAGGACAGAATCATCATTCAGGTTCAGAGTTCTCGCGTGGAGTCTCGCGCCATGGATTGTGAAGAGAGTACCGTGAACGTACATGCATGCAGAGTGCTCGATTTCCTGGAGCTTGTATACAGCTATATGTGATTCCATTTCCATTTATAGAAGGGAATGTTAGGTTACGTGGTGAGTAGAAATTTAGAATGTTGCTGATCTTTGTTCCATCTTCTTCTGATGAAGTAAGAATTTGTTCCATTATCCTCCACCGCCATATGCCCATATCAGCGTAAAGTTGGCAAGAGGGGGAAATTGCACTCCAGCCGATATCCTCCACTTTGCTCGTGCGTGCGCATCGCAGTTCCGTGGGTGGGCCGGCCGGTGGGGGGCGTACTAATGCTCGATCCTTGTACATGCCACATCGGCAGGAGTGCACTATACAGAATTACAGACTGGTTCGTTCAGGTTCAGAGTTGGAGACAATCAGATTTATACAAGAGTCACTTCAGTTGTGGTTATGGTACTATATGTATAAGGAAAAAAAAACTAGGTCGATCCCATTTGTATTTCTACGGTGTACGGTTTCATTGTGGTACTAGCCCAGCACAGTGAGAACTGTAAATAAGTTTGAAAATAATTTTGAATTAACGTGCCATGCATGCACAACATGAAAATATGCATGAATGATTTCTTTCTTATCTTTTGCAGAGAAACGTACCTACGTTCGTGGCGAGCAATAGTAGTGGAGTCTTTCCTTGTGTGGTCACGATGACTCTCGTCAAAAGGAGAGCCGAGCCCCATCCTTCAGCAAAGCGACAGACACAGAGAATCGCTACGGCACTAGAAAAAGAAGAATGTTTTATTTTCTTTGTGCCACACCCACACGCGCACGTAGGCATGCAGCCGTCCCCGGCCGTCTCGGCGACCAAAACCACCACTCCGTCAATCCACTTACACTCCGGTGGTGCGCGTGCGGCATGTCGCCCGCCCGCCTTGCTCACTACTCCTAGTACACTGCTGCCTTTCCTCTTCGATCTACTTATGTATTATGTACACTATAAAAGAGGTTGTTGGCGAGCACAAACTCCTCACCCATCGTTCGACCAGCTCATCGAGTCCTGTCGAGATACGCACTCACAGCTCTCTCCGACCCACCACTGTTTTCTCCATGGCTTCCTCAACGGCTTTCCTCCTCCTCCTCGTCGCTGCTTTGCACGTGTGTTGCTGCCACGCGCAAGGCGGCGACGACGGCGCCGTGTCGGCGATCTACAGCCTCGGCGATTCCATCACGGACACGGGGAACCTGGTCAAGCAGGCGCCGCCCGGCGCCTTCGAGACCATCAAGCACCTCCCCTACGGCGTCACCTTCGGCCACCCCACCGGCCGATGCTCCGACGGACTCCTCATGATCGACTTCCTCGGTACTTACACATTGCAATTGCAATGTTCCTCAAGTTCCCAGCTACATGCTCTGGTTCAGAGTGAAAAAAAGTGGTACTGTCCGTAGTAAACGTACGTGGTACTCACCCAGTGTTCTGCTCTCACGTGCGAATGCAGCTCAGGACATGGGCCTCCCGTTCCTCAACCCGTACCTGGCCAAGAACATGAGCTTCGACCATGGAGCCAACTTCGCCGTCGCTGGAGCCACCGCCATGGACCCCGCCGACCAGTTCAACGGGAGATTCTCCATGCCTTTCACCGCAAATTCCCTCAAGCTGCAGCTCAGGTGGTTCAAGGACTTCATGAAGTCCACCTTCAACACCGACGAAGGCAATTCAAAAATATTTCTTCCCTCACTACTTTCTCTCAATGCATGCTCTGTTTTCAACAGTCAGGCATACTAATTCTCTGTAAAATTTATGTGTGCAGAAATTCGCAAAAGGCTCCAATCATCTCTGGTTTTGGTCGGGGAGATCGGAGGAAACGACTACAACTTCGCCTTGTTCTGGAATAGGAATGTCAGCGAGGTGGAGAAACTCATCCCATCCGTCGTTCAGACCATCATCGACGCCACCAAGGTACCATCACAAGTCTTCTGACACGTACAATCAATTTTTTTAAACCTGGTGATAATTCTATCGAGGTGCCTCTGTCCTCACAGGAAGTGCTGGACATGGGCGCGGTCAGAGTCATCGTCCCGGGCAACTTCCCCATCGGCTGCCTCCCGAGCTACCTCACCGCGATGGCCTCGCCGGAGCAGTCGGCCTACGACTCCGCAGGCTGCCTCAAGGACCTCAACCTCTTCGCTGCCAAGCACAACGCGCAGCTACAGCGAGCCGTGGCCGGTCTCCGGGCGTCGTACCCCGACGCGGCCATCGCCTACGCCGACTACTTCAACTCCTTCCTCAGCCTCCTCAAGGGTGCCCCGGCGCTGGGTACGCGACATCAAGAGCATCACGATTGAACCGTCACACAATGGCTACCGGTTTAATCCGTTTTCGCCTTCCTCAGGTTTCGACGAGGATAGCACACACAAGGCGTGCTGTGGCGCCGGCGGCAAGTACAACTATGATGAGAGGCGGGCGTGCGGCGTGGAGGGGGCGGCGGTGTGTGCGGACCCATCGGCGTACGTGAGCTGGGACGGCATCCACATGACCCAGGCGGCGTACAAGGCCATGTCCAGGCTCATCTACCATGGGAGGTACCTTCAGCCGCAGATACTCAGCTTCCCGGAGAAGAATGGGCAGACATGATAAACTGTTTGACTCTCCCCTAGACTAGACGATGGAAGCCTCACCGCAACAGTTTGAGCCTTCGACGAGTTCTTCCATGGCTATGCCGCCATATGCTACATATGCGCTCTGCACTATGTATCCAGATTAAACTACTCCGAGCTAAAGTCAAAGTAAAGACGCAGTTTAGCATGTTGAGCAGGGTACACAGTTTACAAACAAAGTTACACCTCTCAAGTAAATTGAGAGGATTTTACGTGTTGATTTGCTACACAGTTACAAACCTACATTTCTCTAAAGAAGTTACAAAGTTCATGTATCTAGCTAGTACTATCACAGTAATCCACTTCTGAGTCCAGACTCATCTGCACTCGCGTTAAAGAAAAAAAATCAAAACAAATACTAGAAAAATTCAAAAATTTCAATATTTTTGCAGGGTAGATTATTGGATGCGTGAGGTCGGCTTCAATTTTCAAATCATTTGGACATCTGAGCAGCTCTCGGCAAAAAAAGCAAATTTAGGATCTATAAAAAAAGTTTACTGTTCATGCTCTGATCTGAATTTCTTTTTTTATTGACTGAGAGCTACTCAGATGTCCAAATGATCTGAAAATTAGAGAGGACCTTATGCAATAAATTTTCTACAATGCAATTTTTTTTTGAATTTTAATGATTTTTTTATGACTAGGTGCAGATGAGGCTAGGCACTGAAACACTGCACTCGTACTATCACTATCACGCTGTCATCTCGGCCGGAAGCCTCCAGTGGCGTTCGATCACTCGTACTATCACTATCACGCTGTCATCTCGGCCGGAAGCCTCCAGTGGCGTTCGATCCCTTAGAGCACGGGGGCAAATCTTACAAGAAAAAACTACGGGCAAATACACACGCCCAAGTTCAAACACTTACAGCTAAGATTTAACAGCCTTGATTTGATCTTTTTTTTTGAAAAGGGGGGCTCCCGGCCTCTATATCATAACGATGTATATGACCAACTTTATAAATAAGCAAATAGGTTTAATAATGTCTTAAAGTTTCGAACGAAAGTAAAGGAAAGCTCACAAAGAGCCAAAGGGCCAATAATAAACTAGCCAAAAAAGCCACAACTGGCTGGCATAAGAAAGATAGGTAAACTAATTGCCTATCCTATTACATGACCGCCATCCAAACCGGTTGAAGATATCCCGTGCTACCATCTTTCACCGGATAGATTAGTAACCAAACGCTCCCTGGCCTCCTCGAAGTGAGTAGTGACCACATACGGATCAACGCAGTGGCTCGGAAGATAACCTGCAAAAATGAATATTTGTTGTTCTGTTAAAAACCAAATCATTTCCGCAGTTCCAGACTGCCCACAAAAAAACACATACTCCTACGCGAATGTGTCTCCTGTTTCGGACTCTATCCCGTTAAGCCACGTTCCAAATAACACGCTGACAGAACTCGTAGGAGTAATGTTATGTTGGAGATATGCCCTAGAGGCAATCATGTATGATGATATTTCCTATGTGTTTACGAATAAAGATAGTCCTTGTACATTATCAATGATGTGTATCAGCAAGTATGTGACTTGTTTGTGAGACTATGCATTGTATGATGAACGTCCTAAAAGGTCCCTAGTCGAAAGGGCTGTGTGGACGTGCAGCCATCTAGACTAGCATATGACACGGTCGATGGCTTGGTCTCACTAGCCATGGGACATTGGATGCTAACTGGATAATATGGATTCGGAAGGATCTGGTCGGATTCGATGTAGTCGGATCCAAGTTGAGATAAGTCCGAGTCGGACAGACCCAACTATGAGATGCAGCGATATGTCATCTGTGAATCTCTAGTACAACATACGTTCTATGTCCTAAGACCTGAGCTGGCACATATACTCGGGATGGTAACAGACTTGCTTTGGGCCAACCAAACATTACTCCATGACTGGGTAGTTACAAAGGTAGGTTTCGGGCTTGTCTAGACCCATGCTGCGAGACATGGTCGAGTAAGATGGGATTTGCCCCTCCGATCAGGAGAGATATACTCTGGGCCCCTCGTGTGATCCGACCAGAATAAGCATGGCCATGCGACAAGGATTATGAGATAATCTGGTTTGTGGTCGGCATCACTGGAACGAGAAAGAGATCAGGCTAGCATAAGAATGACAGACTCGCCTTGAGCCCGACAACATATATCATGTGGTAAAAGAAATGGAAGTGTGATGTACAGGTTCGCCTAACCAGCTTCATCGCCAGCTTGGTGGTTGGCACGCCTTGCTAGAGGCCGCTACCAGCCATGTAGTCGGGATGTGATCCGAACTGCGACCAAGCCGGCTTGAACCTAAGGGGTCGCGCGCTTAAGGGAAGGAACCTACGAGGTTGGATCCAAGGACACTAGTCGGATGTGATCCGAGCTGTATTTGGATTGTGACCGAGTAGACTTATGGGCTTTAGGGTCCGTGCGAGGCCAAAGTATTGAGCCCGCGATGGACATCTACATAAAGTGGGGTGCGGCAAACTCATGCGTTTTGATCGCTTCGGCGCTGTCACTAGGGTTTGCATGTGTTGCGAATAGACACCTTCACTCGCCGCCGATTGTGTGATCGGACCTAGCAGTCCGCCGCACGACGTTCCTCCTGCACGCGCGGATACCGTTAGAGGCGGTGCACTTACGCCGCTCCGGCGAACCTGTACGTGGGAACCAATTACCGGTTGTACGAGGGAGATCGGACGAGGAGGAGACGATCCACGCGGACACACTGCCCCAACTCTTCTTCCGCTGCACGACACTGCACGTCTAGTGGTAACGAACTGTGATCCATCTCCTGTAGCATGTTCTTTGTTTTTCCGCGCGTAGGAAAATTTTAATTTACAGTCGACGCACCCTACCGTAGAACCCAACAGTCGTATCAGAGCCTCTGCTGTAGGATTTGGATTCAGATCATATGCATATTAGATATGTGGAGGCGATAGATGAGATCTGTTGTCGTTGATGAGATCGGCTATGTGCACGGTTGATGTGATCAACTCCACATGGGGATCGTTGAGGCTATGTTTTCTGATGATCGGAGTCGATGAGGTCGTGACACAACCTACCCCTACCGGTCGGCAGCCGCCATTGGGGTTAACAGTGGAACGTAAATCCGAATCGGGCTCGCAATGATCGATAAGATCGGTCAGATCAGAGAATTCAGCGTGATCAGAGTTCAGATGTGATCTGTGATTTCCAAAAACGTCGGGCGCTGCCCCTTCGAACCCCGCCCGCTAACCGGCTAGAGGGACTGCTGTGTGCGTAGCGCCTTGTATTTCGTACACGATCACTCAAACCGGTAAAATGCGATTCTATGCATAACTTTATTTTGCAGGGTTTGATGTGAATAGTATGGCTCATGTGTATGTGATGCATGTGTGTAAATTATACATGGCCTGCTTGTCATGTTTGTCAGCCGGCAGGAGCCAAAGTGCTGTCATTATATTGTATAACAACCTGCGTGTCGACTTATGACTCTATGTAAAATTCATTACTAGTTGTAGTAGTTGGATAATAGAGATCAGGTTGGTAGTTTGGCGGCCCGGCGTGACAAACAAGATGGAGTTTCTAGATGGTCATCGGAGTTGGAGCCGACCTGGAAGAACATCCATGAAGAAGCCATACTATTTCACAATATATGTTTTACTTGTGATTGTTATGCTTCTTTGTTTCTATGCATGTTAGAATGGTAGAAAGATCCCTCATGAATATCAAGTAAATTGCCATTCCGAATGTTGCACCTTCGCACGTCAAGTACATCTAGTAGTGGGCTCATAAAATTGGGGTGCTGCTAGATGTCCTTGAACTGAAGGGTTTGTGTCGGACACGGACATGCACTGCATTAGGTTAACTTGACAAGGCTATCAAAACGGTTTTGGGCTTTGTGGCAAAAGAGGTCGGGAGCCGGGGTATGAGATACCTACCCGGCCGACAGGAGTCGTATAGAGATACGATTAGCAAGGAGTTGCTTACCGGATAGGCATGTTGTCTAGCAGTGATGCTAAAGCTCACTAGTTGCATGTGCTAGTCGGATCCTGAATCACTAATAGTTTGCGGAGGGATGCTGACTTTAGTGGGAGTATTTCTGTTTAAGGCTAGAATTACTCTACATAAACACATTGCTTCGTGATTGCATATTTTTACATTGCAGATCAATGGCACCACCTGCTCAACCCAACTTTGCATTGAAATCAATTCTGGAAAAGGATAAACTGAATGGAACAAACTTTACTACCTGGTATAGAAATTTGAGAATGGTTCTCAAGCATGATAAAAAGGAACATGTTCTAGAGGATTCGCTTCCAGAGGAACCTGCCGATAATGCTAGTACCAAAACCAAGAATGCCTACCAGAAACTCGTTGATGAATCAAATGAGATCAGCTGCCTCATGCTGGCTTGTATGGAGCCCGATTTGCAGCAGCATTTTGAAGACGTTGGGGCTTTCGATATGATCGAGAGTCTCAAGAGCATGTTTCAGGTGCAGGCTAGGACCGAAAGGTTCAACGTTGGCGATCCTTGATGGATTGTAAGCTGAAGGAAGGTGATCCACTGAGCCCGCATGTGATCAAGATGATCGGATATGTGCAAGCTTTGGATCGGTTGGGCTTCCCACTCTTGGATGAGCTGGCTACTGATGCAGTTCTGAGTTCTCTTCCGCCCAGCTATGGGACGTTCATCTCAAACTATCATATGCATGGCATGGATAAGAAGCTCACTGAATTGCATGGGATGCTCAAAGTGGCAGAGCAGGATATTAAGAAAGGCACGCATCAAGTGTTGATGGTGCAGAAATCGGCTAAGTTCAAGAAGAGTTGGTCTAAAAAAAGGCTAAGGCAAAGGGCACGGAGACGGTAACCTCCGCTGATGCGCCGAAGTCTAGACCGGACTCAAAGACCATTTGCTATCATTGCATGGAAACTGGTCACTGGAAGAGGAACTGTAGCAAGTGGCTTGCAGAGCATGGCAAGAAGGCCGGGAATGCTGCTTCAGGCAAAGGTACACTTGTTGCATATGTTATAGACATTTACCTTGCTGACATACCTAGAAGCTCTTGGGTATTTGATACCGGATCGGTTGTTCACATTTGCAACTCGATGCAGGGGCTGGTAAGAACTAGGTGTGTGGCACAAGGAGAGATTGACATCAGGGTCGGCAAAAAAGCAAGAGTTGCTGCGTTGGAGGTCGACACGATGCATCTCCAGCTTCCTTCTGGATTTATTTTGGAATTGAATAATTGTTATTACATTCCTGCACTTAGTCGGAACATTATTTCTGCCTCATGCTTGATGAGTTAGGGTTATGAATTCAATTTAAAGGACAATGGTTGTTCGATTTATTTGAATGGTATGTTCCACGGCTATTCACCCATTGTAGATGGGTTATTAATATTGAATCTAGAACAGGAACCGGTCTATAACGTGAATGTCAAGAGGCATAAGCCTAATGAGATAAATCCAACATACTTCTGGCATTGCCGGCTTGGACACATTAGTCTGAAACACATGAAGAAGCTCCATGATGATGGACTCCTAACTTCAACCGACTTTGGGTCATTCGAGACATGCAAATCATGCTTGCTCGGCAAGATGACTAAGTCCCCTTTCTCAAAGAGTTGTGAGAGGGCATCCGAGCTGTTGGAACTGATACCCAGTGATGTGTGTGGACCAATGAGCACAACCGCTAGAGGTGGCTATCAGTACTTTGTGACTTTTACCAACGACTTGAGTAGATATGGATATATCTATTTGATGAGGCACAAGTCGGAATCTTTTGAAAAGTTCAAAGAGTTTCAAAACGAGGTTGAGAATCAGCTCGGCAAGACTATAAAACTTCTATGATCTGATCGTGGAGGTGAGTACATGAGCCAGGAGTTTGATGATCATCTGAAAAGAAGAGGTATAGTACCTCAGCTCACACCTCCGAGTACGCCACAGAGAAATGGTGTATCGGAATGGAGGAATCGTACCTTGTTGGACATGGTTCGATCTATGATGAGCAAATCGGATTTACCCTTGTCATCCTGGGGATACGCTCTAGAAACTGCAGCTTTCACACTTAACAGGGTGTTGGAAATATTCCCTAGAGGCAATCATAAAAGGATTATTATTATATTTCCTTGTTCATGATAATTGTCTTTTATTCATGCTATAATTGTGTTATCCGGAAATCGTAATACATGTGTGAATACTTAGACACCAACATGTCCCTAGTAAGCCTCTAGTTAACTAGCTCGTTGATCAACAGATATTCATGGTTTCCTGACTATGGACATTGGATGTCATTGATAACGAGATCACATCATTAGGAGAATGATGTGATGGACAAGACCCAATCCTAAACATAGCACAAGATCGTATAGTTCGTTTGCTAGAGTTTTTCCAATGTCAAGTATCTTTTCCTTAGACCATGAGATCGTGTAACTCCCGGATACCGTAGGAGTGCTTTGGGGTGTACCAAACGTCACAACGTAACTGGGTGACTATAAAGGTATACTACGGGTATCTCCGAAAGTGTCTGTTGGGTTGACATGGATCAAGACTGGGATTTGTCACTCCGTATGACGGAGAGGTATCTCTGGGCCCACTCGGTAATGCATCATCATAATGAGCTCAAAGTGACCAAGTGTCTGGTCACGGGATCATGCATTACGGTACGAGTAAAGTGACTTGCCGGTAACGAGATTGAACGAGGTATTGGGATACCGACGATCGAATCTCGGGCAAGTAACGTACCGATTGACAAAGGGAATTGTATACGGGGTTGCTTGAATCCTCGACATCGTGGTTCATCCGGTGAGATCATCGAGGAGCATGTGGGAGCGAACATGGGTATCCAGATCCCGCTGTTGGTTATTGACCGGAGAGCCATCTCGGTCATGTCTACATGTCTCCCGAACCCATAGGGTCTACACACTTAAGGTTCGGTGACGCTAGGGTTGTAGAGATATGAATATGCAGTAACCCGAAAGTTGTTCAGAGTCCCGGATGAGATCCCGGACGTCACGAGGGGTTCCGGAATGGTCCAGAGGTGAAGAATTATATATAGGAAGTGCAGTTTCGGCCATCGGGAGAGTTTCGGGGGTCACCGGTATTGTACCGGGACCACCGGAAGGGTCCCGGGGGTCCACCGGGTGGGGCCACCCATCCCGGAGGGCCCCATGGGCCAAAGTGGGGAGGGGAACCAGCCCATAGTGGGCTGGTGCGCCCCCCTTGGCCCATCCCATGCGCCTAGGGTTGGGAACCCTAGGGTGGGGGGGGAGGCGCCCCACCTGGCTTGGGAGGCACTCCACCCCTTGGCCGCCGCCCCCCCTAGGAGATCCCATCTCCTAGGGCCGGCGCACCCCTAGGGGGTCTATATAAGGGGGGGGGAGGGGGCAGCCGCAACCTTGAGTCTTGGCGCCTCCCTCTCCCCTGCTACACCTCTCCCTCTCGCAGTAGAACGGCGAAGCCCTGCTGCAGTGACCCCTGCATCCACCACCACTCCGTCGTGCTGCTGGATCTTCATCAACCTGTCCTTCCCCCTTGCTGGATCAAGAAGGAGGAGACGTCACGCTGACCGTACGTGTGTTGAACGCGGAGGTGCCGTCCGTTCGGCGCTAGGATCTCCGGTGATTTGGATCACGTCGAGTACGACTTCCTCATCCCCATTCTTTGAACGCTTCCGCGCGTGATCTACAAAGATATGTAGATGCAATCCGATCACTCGTTGCTAGATGAACTCATAGATGGATCTTGGTGAAACCATAGGAAATTTTTTGTTTTCTGCAACGTTCCCCAACAGTGGCATCATGAGCTAGGTCTATGCGTAGTTCTCTTTGCACGAGTAGAACACAATTTGTTGTGGGTGTAGATGTTGTCAACTTTCTTGCCGCTACTAGTATTATTTTGCTTCAACAGTATTGTGGGATGAAGCGGCCCAGACCAACCTTACACGTACGCTTACATGAGATCGGTTCCACCGACTGACTTGCACTAGTTGCATAAGGTGGCTGGCGGGTGTCTGTCTCTCCCACTTTAGTTGGAGCGGATTCGATGAAAAGGGTCCTTATGAAGGGTAAATAGAAGTTGAAAAATCACGTTGTGGCTTTCACGTAGGTAAGAAAACGTTCTTGCTAGAACCCTATTGCAGCCACGTAAAACTTGCAACAACAATTAGAGGGCGTCTAACTTGTTTTTGCAGCAAGTGTTTTGTGATGTGATATGGCCAAACTTGTGATGAATGATGAATGATATATATGTGATGTATGAGATGTTCATGCTATTGTAATAGGAATCACGACTTGCATGTCGATGAGTATGACAACCGGCAGGAGCCATAGGAGTTGTCTTTATTTTTTGTATGACCTGCGTGTCATTGAGAAACGCCATGTAAATTACTTTACTTTATTGCTAAACATGTTAGCCATAGTAGTAGAAGTAATAGTTGGCGAGCAACTTCATGGAGACATGATGATGGAGATCATGATGATGGAGATCATGCTGTCATGCCGGTGACAAGATGATCATGGAGCCCCAAGATGGAGATCAAAGGAGCTATGTGATATTGGCCATATCATGTCACTATTATTATTTGATTGCATGTGATGTTTATCATGTTTTTGCATCTTTTTAGTTAGAACGACGGTAGTAAATAAGATGATCCCTCATAATAATTTCAAGAAAGTGTTCCCCCTAACTGTGCACCGTTGCGACAGTTCGTTGTTTCGAAGCACCACATGATGATCGGGTGTGATAGATTCCAACGTTCACATACAACGGGTGTAAGACAGATTTACACATGTAAACACTTAAGTTGACTTGACGAGCCTAGCATGTACAGACATGGCCTCGGAACACAGAAGACCGAAAGGTCGAGCATGAGTCATATAGAAGATACGGTCAACATGAAGATGTTCACCGATGTTGACTAGTCCGTCTCACGTGATGATCGGACACGGCCTAGTTAACTCGGATCATGTTATACTTAGATGACTGGAGGGATGTCTATCTGAGTGGGAGTTCATTGAATAATTTGATTAGATGAACTTAATTATCATGAACTTAGTCTAAAATCTTTACAACATGTATTATAGATCAAATGGCCAACGTTGTCCTCAACTTCAACGCGTTCCTAGAGAAAACCAAGCTGAAAGACGATGGCAGCAACTATACGGACTGGGTCCAGAACCTGAGGATCATCCTCATAGCTGCCAAAAAAGATTATGTCCTACAAGCACCGCTAGGTGAAGCACCTGCTCTCCCTGCAGAACAAGACGTTATGAACGCTTGGCAGACACGTACCGATGATTACTCCCTCGTTCAGTGCGGCATGCTTTACAGCTTAGAGCCGGGGCTCCAAAAGCGTTTTGAGAGACACGGAGCATATGAGATGTTCAAAGAGCTGAAAATGGTTTTTCAAGCTTATGCCCAGGTCGAGAGATATGAAGTCTCCGACAAGTTCTTCAGCTGTAAGATGGAGGAAAACAGCTCTGTCAGTGAGCACATACTCACTATGTCTGGGTTACATAACCGCTTGACTCAGCTGGGAGTTAATCTCCCGGATGACGCGGTCATTGACAGAATCCTTCAGTCGCTTCCACTGAGCTACAAGAGCTTTGTGAGGAACTTCAATATGCAGGGGATGGAAAATACCATTCCTGAAGTATTTGCAATGCTGAAATCAGCAGAGGTAGAAGTCAAAAAGGAACATCAAGTGTTGATGGTGAATAAAACCACTAAGTTCAAGAAAGGCAAGGGTAAGAAAAACTTCAAGAAGGAAGGCAAGGAGTTGCCGCGCCCGGCAAGCAAGCTGCCGGGAAGAAGCCAAAGAATGGACCCAAGCTCGAGACTGAGTGCTTTTATTGCAAGGAAAGTGGTCACTGGAAGCGGAACTGCCCCAAATACTTAGCGGACAAGAAGGCCAGCAAAACGAAAGGTATACGTGATATACATGTAATTGATGTGTACCTTACCAGTACTCGTAGTAGCTCCTGGGTATTTGATACCGGTGCAGTGCTCACATTTGTAACTCAAAGCAGGAGCTGCGGAATAAGCGGAGACTGGCGAAGGACGAGGTGACGATGCGCGTCGGGAATGGTTCCAAGGTCGATGTGATCGCCGTCGGCACGCTACCTCTATATTTACCTATGGGATTAGTTTTGAACCTCAATAATTGTTATTTAGTGCCAAGTTTGAGCATGAACATTGTATCAGGATCTCGTTTAATACGAGATGGCTACTCATTTAAATCCGAGAATAATGGTTGTTCTATTTATATGAGAGATATGTTTTATGGTCATGCTCCGATGGTGAATGGTTTATTCTTAATGAATCTCGAGCGTAATGCTACACATATTCATAGTGTGAGTACCAAAAGATGTAAGGTTGATAATGATAGTCCCACATACTTGTGGCACTGCCACCTTGGTCACATAGGTGTCAAACGCATGAAGAAGCTCCATGCAGATGGACTTTTAGAGTCTCTTGATTACGAATCATTTGACACGTGCGAACCATGCCTCATGGGTAAAATGACCAAGACTCCGTTCTCAGGAACAATGGAGCGAGCAACCAACTTATTGGAAATCATACATACTGATGTGTGCGGTCCAATGAGTGTTGAGGCTCGCGGTGGTTATCGTTATGTTCTCACCCTCACTGATGACTTGAGTAGATATGGGTATGTCTACTTAATGAAACACAAGTCTGAGACCTTTGAAAAGTTCAAGGAATTTCAGAGTGAGGTTGAGAATCAACGTGACAGGAAAATCAAGTTCTTGCGATCAGATCGTGGAGGAGAATACTTGAGTCACGAGTTTGGCACACACTTAAGAAAATGTGGAATAGTTTCACAACTCACGCCGCCTGGAACACCTCAGCGTAATGGTGTGTCCGAACGTCGTAATCGCACTCTATTAGATATGGTGTGATCTATGATGTCTCTTACCGATTTACCACTATCTTTTTGGGGCTATGCTTTAGAGACTGCCGCATTCACTTTAAATAGGGCTCTGTCAAAATCCGTTGAGATGACACCGTATAAATTATGGTTTGGGAAGAAACCTAAGCTGTCGTTTCTAAAAGTTTGGGGATGCAATGCTTATGTCAAGAAACTTCAACCTGAAAAGCTCGAACCCAAGTCGGAAAAATGCGTCTTCATAGGATACCCTAAAGAAACTATTGGGTATACCTTCTACCTCAGATCCGAAGGCAAGATCTTTGTTGCCAAGAATGGATCCTTTCTAGAGAAGGAGTTTCTCTCGAAAGAAGTAAGTGGGAGGAAAGTAGAACTTGATGAAGTATTACCTCTTGAACCGGAAAATGGCGCAACTCAAGAAAATGTTCCTAAGGTGCCTGCACCGACTAGAGAGGAAGTTAATGATGATGATCATGAAACTTCAGATCAAGTTGCTACTGAACTTCGTAGGTCCACAAGGACACGTTCCGCACCAGAGTGGTACGGCAACCCTGTCTTGGAAATCATGTTGTTAGACAACGGTGAACCTTCGAACTATGAAGAAGCGATGGCGGGCCCGGATTCCGACAAATGGCTGGAAGCCATGAAATCCGAGATAGGATCCATGTATGAAAATGAAGTATGGACTTTGACTGACTTGCCCGTTGAGCGTCGAGCCATAGAAAATAAATGGATCTTTAAGAAGAAGACAGACGCGGATGGTAATGTGACCATCTATAAAGCTCGGCTTGTCGCTAAGGGTTATCGACAAGTTCAAGGGGTTGACTACGATGAGACTTTCTCACCGGTAGCGAAGCTGAAGTCCGTCCGAATCATGTTAGCAATTGCCGCATTCTATGATTATGAGATATGGCAAATGGACGTCAAAACGGCATTTCTTAATGGTTTCCTTAAGGAAGAATTGTATATGATGCAGCCGGAAGGTTTTGTCGATCCTAAGAATGCTGACAAGGTGTGCAAGCTCCAACGCTCAATTTATGGGCTGGTGCAAGCATCTCGGAGTTGGAACATTCGCTTTGATGAGATGATCAAAGCGTTTGGGTTTATGCAGACTTATGGAGAAGCCCGCGTTTACAAGAAAGTGAGTGGGAGCTCTGTAGCATTTCTCATATTATATGTAGATGACATACTTTTGATGGGAAATGATATAGAGCTTTTGGACAGCATTAAGGCCTACTTGAATAAGAGTTTTTCAATGAAGGACCTTGGAGAAGCTGCTTATATATTAGGCATCAAGATCTATAGAGATAGATCAAGACGCCTCATAGGTATTTCACAAAGCACATACCTTGATAAGATATTGAAGAAGTTCAATATGGATCAGTCTAAGAAGGGGTTCTTGCCTGTGTTGCAAGGTGTGAAATTGAGCTCAGCTCAATGTCCGACCACGGCAGAAGATATAGAAGAGATGAGTGTCATCCCCTATGCCTCAGCCATAGGTTCTATTATGTATGCCATGCTGTGTACCAGACCTGATGTAAACCTTGCCGTAAGTTTGGTAGGTAGGTACCAAAGTAATCCCGGCAAGGAACACTGGACAGCGGTCAAGAATATCCTGAAGTACCTGAAAAGGACTAAGGAAATGTTTCTCGTTTATGGAGGTGACGAAGAGCTCGTTGTAAAGGGTTACGTCGACGCTAGCTTCGACACAGATCTGGATGACTCTAAGTCACAAACCGGATACGTGTATATTTTGAATGGTGGGGCAGTAAGCTGGTGCAGTTGCAAGCAGAGCGTCGTGGCGGGATCTACATGGGAAGCGGAGTACATGGCAGCCTCGGAGGCAGCGCATGAAGCAATTTGGGTGAAGGAGTTCATCACCGACCTAGGAGTCATACCCAATGCATCGGGGCCGATCAAACTCTTCTGTGACAACACTGGAGCTATTGCACTTGCCAAGGAGCCCAGGTTTCACAAGAAGACCAGGCACATCAAGCGTCGCTTCAACTCCATTCGTGAAAATGTTCAAGATGGAGACATAGATATTTGTAAAGTACATACGGACCTGAATGTAGCAGATCCGTTGACTAAACCTCTCCCTAGAGAAAAACATGATCAACACCAGAATTCCATGGGTGTTCGATTCATCACAATGTAACTAGATTATTGACTCTAGTGCAAGTGGGAGACTGTTGGAAATATGCCCTAGAGGTAATAATAAAAGGATTATTATTATATTTCCTTGTTCATGATAATTGTCTTTTATTCATGCTATAATTGTGTTATCCGGAAATCGTAATACATGTGTGAATACTTAGACACCAACATGTCCCTAGTAAGTCTCTAGTTAACTAGCTCGTTGATCAACAGATAGTCATGGTTTCCTGACTATGGACATTGGATGTCATTGATAACGAGATCACATCATTAGGAGAATGATGTGATGGACAAGACCCAATCCTAAACATAGCACAAGATCGTATAGTTCGTTTGCTAGAGTTTTTCCAATGTCAAGTATCTTTTCCTTAGACCATGAGATCGTGTAACTCCCGGATACCGTAGGAGTGCTTTGGGTGTACCAAACATCACAACGTAACTGGGTGACTATAAAGGTATACTACGGGTATCTCCGAAAGTGTCTGTTGGGTTGACACAGATCAAGACTGGGATTTGTCACTCCGTATGACGGAGAGGTATCTCTGGGCCCACTCGGTAATGCATCATCATAATGAGCTCAAAGTGACCAAGTGTCTGGTCACAGGATCATGCATTACGGTACGAGTAAAGTGACTTGCCGGTAATGAGATTGAACGAGGTATTGGGATACCGACGATCGAATCTCGGGCAAGTAACGTACCGATTGACAAAGGGAATTGTATACGGGGTTGCTTGAATCCTCGACATCGTGGTTCATCCGATGAGATCATCGAGGAGCATGTGGGAGCCAACATGGGTATCCAGATCCCGCCGTTGGTTATTGACCGGAGAGCCATCTCGGTCATGTCTACATGTGTAGCGACCAGACCTCAAACAGTCTGATCTCTGTGCTACGGTGTCATCCCTGGATCAGTAATGCTGACACCACACAGTACTCGGAGGATTTATAGCAGAGTAGCAATCACACACTTATTACATCGAATGTCTCAAAAGAGAACTTATTACAATAAATATGGCTTAAGGCCATCTAATAACGATAACAGCGGAAGGCTTGGAAGATAGGTGAGTCCATCAACTCCAATGGCATCACTGAGTATAGAACCACGACCTAAAACTCCTTAATCGTCGTCTGAAAAGTCTGCAACATTAACGTTGCAGCCCGAAAACGGGTCAGCACATGGAATATGCTGGCAAGGTAACACATAGAGAGTAATGGAATGCAACAGCTATACTATATGCATATTTGGCTGGTGGAAAGCTCTATGGTTACAATTTTTGCGTAAAGCCAATTTTTCCCTACTTCAAAGGAATAGATTTAATTACTATCATGGTGGTTGTTGAACATTGAGAATGGTTGACAGCATTCTCAATCCCAATTAAGTAACATCTTTAACCCAACAAAATTAATTTTAGAGTAACATGTTGAGATTCACATGATAATCCAAGTACTAGATACTCAAGATGTCCATAACCGGGGACATGGCTAACCATGATTAGTTTGTTACACTCTGCAGAGGTTTGTGCACTTTTCCCCACAAGACTCGATCGGCTCCGTTTGGTTTCTCGCACTACAGGGTGTTTGAGAAGACGGATGACCGAGACATAGTCTTTCAGAAGCACTAGCACCTTACGATCGGGTAGACCGTACCACCTACATCCCCTACATCTGCTAGTCTACCACTGTAAGAGTTCGCACAACTTAATCAACTACGCCAGAGCCCATAATGGCATGTGGCTGCACACGGAAGTTTCTAGTATGAATAATCTCATGATACCTTTGAGCCTGGGTGGCGGTCCAAAAGAAAAAACAGGCAAGTCCTGGAATCCCCAGGTGCCTCAATCCACCCAGATGTGTGTTTAGCTTGCCACCTTAGATAAACCATTAATTATCAATCTCACATCTGTCATGGATTTCACTCACCCAATCCACGTCTACTGGCATAGCATGGCATAATAAGCAAACGTAGAAGTAACTCCGAAAGGTTTGATAGTAAACAGGTAATAGGTACTACCTCATCTACTTCCCATCCCACAATTTATTTAGATCCTAATCATGCAATGTGTGAGGGTTGATCTAATGCAACAAAACTGGGTTGTAGAAAAGGTATGATCAAAGTGTTACTTGCCTTGCTGATGATCCGTGAAACCTAGAGATTCGAAGTAACAGGCGGCGCACTCCGGGTATTCTATCGCAGACAAACAAACAAGCATACAATAAGTACTCATCTAATGCACAGGTAAAACTCAATAGAAGATCTAACCAGAAAGTTCAACTTAAGAACCCTGGTTTGCAAAAAGAATCAAATCGAACGAAGCAAAAGAAATCAAACGGCGAAAGAAAACAACTTCGTTCTAGTAATCTAGATCTAATTCAAATTTTACAGTAGCAAAATCTTGTTTAAGTTGATTATTCGGAAAGAGGGTTTCGAGACGAAACTCCAGGCGCTTGAATCGCCTGATTCCGATAAACGAGCGAAAAGTTATACTAAAACGAAAATTGGATCAGAAATCGCGATCAGAAAATAACTGCGGAAAATCCGACGAAAAAGAAAAACGACGAACAGATTTTTTTTAAACGGCACAGATTTTGAGGCGGCGGCGAACCTCGGGCGGCGTGCACTCCGGCGAGTCGGCGGCGGGTCCGGCGACGGCGGCGGCGGTGGCTATGGGCTAGGGTTTCGGCGCGGCGCGGCTATGGGCTGGGGTCGGGCGCTGGCTATGGGCTTCGGCGCTGGGTGCCTCGCTATATAAAGGCGCCCCGGGCGGAGTCCCGCTCGGGTACGGCCAATAGTCGGTTCCGTTTTTTTTAAATAATTCCGCTCGGAAGAAAAATAAAAAGAAATACTAAACGGACTCCAAAAATCACGAAATAAATTTTCCCGTGTTTCTAAAATCAAGCCCGATAAAGTGAACATTTATTTGGGCCCTAAATGAAATTTTGAAAAACGCGCATTTTTCCTAAATTCAAATAAAAATACCGAAAAACTCCAAAATAAAACTTATTTGATTTTTTTATTAAATCCTCAATATTTCTATATTTTGGGAAAGTCATTTTATTCCCTCTCTCATATTTTTGTAATAGAAATAATTGATGATAAAATAAATAAAATGAAATGATCCTGTTTACACAATTTGAGAAAACTCAAATATGTAAATAACGAAATCCCCAACTCTCTCCGTGGGTCCTTGAGTTGCTTAGGATTTTCTAGTATCAAAACCAAAAGCAAAATAAAATATGATATGCATGAGGATGTAATGTATAACATTCCAAATTGAAAATTTGGGATGTTACAAACCTACCCCCCTTAAAATGAATCTCGCCCTCGAGATTCGGGTTGGCTAGAAAATAGGTGAGGGTGGTCTTTGAGCAAATCTTCCTCTCGCTCCCAGGTGGCTTCATCCTCCGTGTGGTGGCTCCACTGAACTTTGCAAAACTTGATAACCTTGCTGCGAGTGACTCGGCTGGTAAACTCGAGAATCTTGACTGGTTTCTCCTCATAGGTCAAATTTTTATCCAACTGAATTGCTTCTAATGGCACTGTGTCTCTCAAAGGTATGTCAGCCATCTCCGCGTGACACTTCTTCAACTGAGAAACGTGGAACACATCATGAACTCCTGCCAATCCTTCTGGCAATTCCAACTTGTAGGCCACTTCTCCCATACGCTCCAAAACTCGATATGGCCCTACAAATCATGGCGCTAACTTTCCCTTAACTCCAAAGCACTTAATCCCTCGAAGTGGGGATACTCGAAGATAAGCTCTATCTCCGACTTCGTAAACAGTCTCCTTGCGTTTAGAATCTGCGTAGCTCTTCTGCCTGGACTGGGTTACCTTGAGCCTATCGCGAATCAACTTCACCTTCTGTTCAGACTCTTTAATCAAGTCAGGTCCAACTGACGGTCTCCAACTTCGTCCCATGACAATAGTGTCCTACACCTCCTTCCATACAGAGCTTCGAAAGGGGCCATCTTCAAACTGGTCTGATAGCTATTATTGTAAGAGAACTCTGCATATGGCAAATTATCGTCCCAACTAGATCCATAATCTAGCGCACAAGCTCTCAGCATATCCTCCAAAATCTGATTGACTCTCTCGGTCTATCCATCTGTCTGCGGATGAAAAGCTGTACTAAATTCTAGCCTAGTACCCAAGGTCTCATGCAACTGCTTCCAAAACTTTGAGGTAAACTGGGTTCCTCTATCTGATAAGATGCTCCTCGGAACTCCATGCAAACATACGATCCTGGTCATGTATATCTTTGCCAACTTAGCACTGGTGTAAGTGGTCTTTACTGGGATGAAATGAGCTACCTTCGTCAATTGATCAACTACAACCCAAATCGAGTCATAGCCTGAACGAGTCCTTGGTAATCCCGTGATAAAATCCATGCCTAGCTTATCCCACTTCCATTCGGGTATCGGCAATGGTTGCAACAATCCTGCTGGCTTCTAATACTCTGCCTTTACTCTCTGACATACGTCACAAACTGCTACATACTCTGCAATATCCTTCTTCATTCCGGTCCACCAGAAAATATCCTTCAAATCCAAATACATCTTGGTATTTCCTGGGTGAATCAAATACGGTGAATCATGTGCCTCTTGCAAAATCAACTTCCTGATCTCCGGGTCATTGGGTACATAAACACGGTCTTCAAACCATAGGGTGTCGTGCTCATCCTCACGAAATCCTTTAGCTTTTCCTTTGCTCAGTTTCTCCTTTATAGCGGCAATCTCCTTGTCAGTTTTCTGGGCTTCCCTGATTCTCTCCATCAAAGTTGACTGAATCTCTAGTGCTGCTACATAGCCTCTCGGAACTATTTCCAAACATAGTTCACGAAGATTTTATGCTAACTCCTGGGTATTTCTCCCATCATTAACGTATTGACATGGCTCTTGCGGCTTAATGCGTCAGCTACTACATTAGCTTTCCCGGGATGATAATGCAATTTCATATCATAATCCTTGATGAGCTCCAACCATCTCCTTTGTCTGAGGTTCAACTCCTTCTGCGTGAAAATGTACTTCAAACTCTTGTGATCCGTGTACACCTCACAATGATTTCCAATGAGGAAATGTCTCCACGTCTTCAATGGATGCACTACGGCTGCTAACTCCAAATCATGCGTGGCATAATTCAACTCGTGAGGCTTCAGTTGCCGTGAAGCATACGAAACAACTCTCCCTTCCTGCATAAGTACTGCTCCAAGTCCTCTACGTGAAGCATCGCAATACACCTCATAATCCTTGGTTTGATCTGGCAAAATCAACACTGGTGAGGTAACCAAGCGTTTCTTCAACTCCTGGAAACTTGCCTCACACTCCTCAGTCCATTTGAACTTAGTATCCCTCTTCAACAACTCCGTCATAGGCTTCGCAATCTTTGAAATTTTTTCAATAAACCTCCGGTAGTATCCTGCGAGTCCAAGAAAACTCCGGATCTCTCCAACTGTTGTTGGTGCTTCCCACTTGGTCACGGTTTCAACTTTAGCGGGATCTACTGCTATACCTTCTCCGGATATAACGTGTCCGAGGAATCCTACTTCCTTCAACCAAAATTCACATTTGCTGAACTTGGCATATAATTGGTGTTCTCTGAGCTTTCCAAGTACCAAACGCAAATGCTCCTTATGCTCCTCTTCATTCTTCGAATATACTAGGATATCATCAATGAACACTACGACGAACTTATCCAAAAACTCCATAAACACTTTGTTCATCATGTTCATAAAATAGGCAGGTGCGTTAGTCAGACCAAATGACATAACGGTATACTCATACAGCCCATACCTGGTGGTAAAAGCTGTCTTCGGAATATCCTGTTCTCGAATCTTCAACTGGTGGTATCCTGATCGCAAATCGATCTTGGAAAACACTTTATCTCCTTGCAATCGATCAAACAGATCATTGATCATTGGTAGTGGGTACTTGTTCTTGATCGTTACTTCGTTCAATCCTCGATAATCAACAACCATTCTTAACGATCCATCCTTCTTCTCCACTAGAAGTACTGGTGATCCCCAAGGCGAAGAACTTGGGCGAATATATCCCTTATCCAGTAACTCCTTAATCTGCTTCTTAATTTCCACCAAATCTTTTGCTGGCATCCTATATGGTCTCTTTGATATTGGCCCAGTGCCTGGCAATAGCTCAATCAAAAACTCAATATCTCTATCCGGTGGCATGCCTGGCAACTCTTCTAGAAATACATCAGGGAAATCCTTTACCACTGGTACTTCCTCCTGCACAACTCCTGTTAGGCAATTTACTTGGGTCCTCTTTGGCACATGCCGGGATACATACTTGATCCTTCTCCCTTCTGGTGTGGTAAGCAAAATTGACTTACTAGCACACTCAATATTCCCTTCATACTTTGATAACCAATCCATGCCTAATATCACATCCAATCCTTGAGATTCCAATACTACTAGGTCTGAGGGGAAAACATAGTTACCAATCCTTAATGGTAACCGATCACACCATAGTCTAGCCATATACTCTGCTCCTGGCGAGGTTACTAACATGGGTGACCTAAGGGCTTGGGTTGGTAGGTTATACTTATCTACAAATCCCCTTGAGATGTATGAATGCGATGCACCAGTATCGAAAAGAACGAGTGCAGTAAATGAATTAACCAAAAACTTGCCTATTACTGCATCGGGCTGAGCTTCAACCTCCTCCACGCTAACATGGTTCACCTGTCCCCTGTTGAAAGGGTTCGGCTTCTTCCCAGAACTTCCATTGCCATTTTGTCCTTCAGGACAGTCATTTGCATAATGTCCTGGCTTCGAACACTTATAGCAAGTGACGTGGCTCAAGTCCTTCTTGGCTGGGGTTGATGGGGTGCTGCGGTTCTGTCCATTGCTTCCTCCATTCCCATTACCATTCTTGGTGCCATTGTGATTGTGCGAGCTACCTACTCCATGGGTATGCTGAAAATGTCCTCCCGGCCTAGGGGTAAAACGTGGCTTCTGCTGAGCTCCTGAATTATACTTTCCTTGTCCATACTTCCTCTTGCGGTTCTCAATTTGCTGCTGCTTCCCTTCAATCATAAGAGCACGATCTACCAACTCCTGGTAGTTGTTGAAGGTGGCTACCATCAACTGCATACTTAACTCATCATTTAGTCCTTCCAGGAATTTCTCCTGCTTACCTGCGTCCGTAGCAACGTCATCTGGGGCATAACGTGCTAGCTTACTAAACTCCTCCACATACTGGCCAACTGTCCGTCCTCCTTGGCGCAAGTTACGAAACTCATGCTTCTTCATGGCCATTGCTCCTACTGAAACATGGGCAGTACGGAAAGCCTGCTGAAACTGGTCCCATGTGACAGTGTCGACTGGGAAGGTGGCTGTGAAATTCTCCCACCAGGATGCTGCGGGTCCCTCTAACTGATGTGCGGCAAACTTCACCTTCTCTGCATCGGTGCATCCCGCTGTGGTCAACTCCCTAGCTATCTTGCGGAGCCAATCATCTGCTACTATCGGCTCGGTGCTACTGGAAAACACCGGCGGATTCAGCCTAAGAAAACGGGCTAAGTGGTCAACAGGTGGTGGTGGTGGTGGGTTGTTGTTGTTGTTGTTCCCCTGATTCTGATTCTGAACTAGAAACTGCATCAAGGTGTTCTGCTGCTGGATCAACTGAGTGAGCTCCGGCAGAAATGCAAATCCGGGGTCATGTCTCGGAGGCATCTGAGGGTTTAGAAAAGATGAGATATAAGAATAGAGGGGGTCTAAAGAGAAAACACTACCCATATGCACATGATGCAAAAGCAAACAATTCACTTCAATCAATCAAACAAGGACATACAATCGATCTAATTATCGCAAAGTGCTCGGACTACTATATTTACATGGTGGACTGCTACTACTGATGAGGTGGTCTACTAGAAATATTCTACGTTTGTAGACTCCATGATATCTGCTCCTGCTTCATCAACATAGTCATCATTGCTAATCTTGTTCCGAGTCGGTGCCGTCAATGATGATGTAGTCCTCCAGGCTAATCTCCTTGGGTTCCTCGTCTTCATCTACTGGTGTCGGGCCTCCCATAAATATGCCAATCTTCTTGATCATATCGTCATTCTTCTCCACCAATACTTCAATTTCTTCTTCATAATCTTCACGAGTAGCCTTGAGTTCTTCCTCCAGTTCCTTGATTCTAGTCTTAGCCTTCTTCAGATCTATCATGTCGGCGCACATCTGATTTTCCTGTCGTCGAATGTGCTGATTTAACTCCTGAATAAAAGCTGCAATTGATCTATCTTTCCTGGTGCTGATCATCTCCCAGTGTTCATCTCGGCGCCCACAAATCTGGTAGATAGTATCCTTGAGATCCTTGCAGTAGACTTCTCCAATGCGTCCCATGGCGATGTGAGCTGCCATACTCTTTCCTAGACTCCAAGTTGGTACATCAACAGAAAACTCTATGGGCTCAGTGACTGGCATGAACGTCCTTCCTGGAACTTGAACTTGAATCACCCAGCGCTCTTCTTCAGGTAAAGTGGCGTTGTAGGTTCCCGTGAAGCTTGGTATTCCTACGTTCAGGTATCTAGTGACTTCCTTCAAGTGGCGTCCAAAGGGTGTATCTTCATCTGGTTGTGTGCACTTGTTCCTTGCATCCGCCATCCTAAAGAGTAGAAAAGATGAGAGGTCAGAAGAGAAGAGAGTGGGTAGTGATCTAGGTCTTTAGCTTAGTGGTCGTGTCCTACAGTTAGCGTGTGCTCTGATACCATTTCTGTAGCGACCAGACCTCAAACAGTCTGATCTCTGTGCTCCGGTGTCATCCCTGGATCAGTAATGCTGACATCACACAGTACTCGGAGGATTTATAGCAGAGTAGCAATCACACACTTATTACATCGAATGTCTCAAAAGAGAACTTATTACAATAAATATGGCTTAAGGCCATCTAATAACGATAACAACGGAAGGCTTGGAAGATAGGTGAGTCCATCAACTCCAACGGAATCACTGAGTATAGAACCACGACCTAAAACTCCTTAATCGTCGTCTGAAAAGTCTGCAACATTAACGTTGCAGCCCGAAAACGGGTCAGCACATGGAATATGCTGGCAAGGTAACACATAGAGAGTAATGGAATGCAACAGCTATACTATATGCATATTTGGCTGGTGGAAAGCTCTATGGTTACAATTTTTGCGTAAAGCCAATTTTTCTCTACTTCAAAGGAATAGATTTAATTACTATCATGGTGGTTGTTGAACATTGAGAATGGTTGACAGCATTCTCAATCCCAATTAAGTAACATCTTTAACCCAACAAAATTAATTTTAGAGTAACATGTTGAGATTCACATGATAATCCAAGTACTAGATACTCAAGATGTCCATAACCGGGGACACGGCTAACCATGATTAGTTTGTTACACTCTGCAGAGGTTTGTGCACTTTTCCCCACAAGACTCGATCGCCTCCATTTGGTTTCTCGCACTACAGGGTGTTTGAGAAGACGGATGACCGAGACATAGTCTTTCAGAAGCGCTAGCACCTTACGATCGGGTAGACCGTACCACCTACATCCCCTACATCTGCTAGTCTACCACTGTAAGAGTTCGCACAACTTAATCAACTACGCCAGAGCCCATAATGGCATGTGGCTGCACACAGAAGTTTCTAGTATGAATAATCTCATGATCCCTTTGAGCCTGGGTGGCGGTCCAAAAGAAAAAACAGGCAAGTCCTGGAATCCCCAGGTGCCTCAATCCACCCAGATGTGTGTTTAGGTTGCCACCTTAGATAAACCATTAATTATCAATCTCACATCTTTCATGGATTTCACTCACCCAATCCACGTCTACTGGCATAGCATGGCATAATAAGCAAACGTAGAAGTAACTCCCAAAGGTTTGATAGTAAACAGGTAATAGGTACTACCTCATCTACTTCCCATCCCACAATTTATTTAGATCCTAATCATGCAATGTGTGAGGGTTGATCTAATGCAACAAAACTGGGTTGTAGAAAAGGTATGATCAAAGTGTTACTTGCCTTGCTGATGATCCGCGAAACCTAGGGATTCGAAGTAACAGGCGGCGCACTCCGGGTATTCTATCGTAGACAAACAAACAAGCATACAATAAGTACTCATATAATGCACAGGTAAAACTCAATAGAAGATCTAACCAGAAAGTTCAACTTAAGAACCCTGGTTTGCAAAAAGAATCAAATCGAACGAAGCAAAAGAAATCAAACGGTGAAAGAAAACAACTTCGTTCTAGTAATATGGATCCAAGTCAAATTTTACAGTAGCAAAATCTTGTTTAAGTTGATTATTCAGAAAGAGGGTTTCGAGACGAAACTCCAGGCGCTTGAATCTCCTGATTCCGATAAACGAGCGAAAAGTTATACTAAAACGAAAATTGGATCAGAAATCGCGATCAGAAAATAACTGCGGAAAATCCGACGAAAAAGAAAAACGACGAACAGATTTTTTTTAAACGGCACGGATTTTGAGGCGGCGGCGAACCTCGGGCGGCGTGCACTCCGGCGAGTCGGCGGCGGGTCCGGCGACGGCGGCGGCGGCGGCTATGGGCTAGAGTTTCGGCGCGGCGCGGCTATGGGCTGGGGTCGGGCGCTGGCTATGGGCTTCGGCGCTGGGTGCCTCGCTATATAAAGGCGCCCCGGGCGGAGTCCCGCTCGGGTACGGCCAATAGTCAGTTCCGTTTCTTTAAATAATTCCGCTCGGAAGAAAAATAAAAAGAAATACTAAACGGACTCCAAAAATCACGAAATAAATTTTCCCGGGTTTCTAAAATCAAGCCCGATAAAGTGAACATTTATTTGGGCCCTAAATGAAATTTTGAAAAACGCACATTTTTCCTAAATTCAAATAAAAATACCGAAAAACTCCAAAATAAAACTTATTTGATTTTTTTATTAAATCCTCAATATTTCTATATTTTGGGAAAGTCATTTTATTCCCTCTCTCATATTTTTGTAATAGAAATAATTGACGATAAAATAAATAAAATCAAATGATTCTGTTTACACAATTTGAGAAAACTCAAATATGTAAATAACGAAATCCCCAACTCTCTCCGTGGGTCCTTGAGTTGCTTAGGATTTTCTAGGATCAAAACCAAAAGCAAAATAAAATATGATATGCATGAGGATCTAATGTATAACATTCCAAATTGAAAATTTGGGATGTTACAACATGTCTCCCGAACCCATAGGGTGTACACACTTAAGGTTCGGTGACGCTAGGGTTGTAGAGATATGAATATGCAGTAACCCGAAAGTTGTTCGGAGTCCCGGATGAGATCCCGGACGTCACAAGGGGTTCCGGAATGGTCCGGAGGTGAAGAATTACATATAGGAAGTGTAGCTTCTACAACCGGGAGGAGAACTAAGTGTTTGTTGCTCGGAACAGAGTTTTCCTTGAGAAAGAGTTTCTCAGTCAGGAGGCCAGTGGGAGGACGGTCCGACTCGAAGAAATTCAAGTACCACTCAGGGACGGCTCGGCGGGTGATGAGATAATACCGGAGTCAGTCAGGGAACCCGTAGTGGAAGCGGCACCAGAACCACGGAGGTCGGAAAGATTGCGCAGAGTGCATGATGTATTGTTTCTCGAAAGCGACGAGCCGACCACGTATGCAGAAGCGATGGTGAGCCCGAATTCCGAGGCATGGTTAGAGGCCATGAGATCCGAGTTAAAGTCCATGGATGAAAATCAAGTCTGGGACTTGGTTGATCCGCCGCCTGGCGTAAAGGCCATTGGCTGCAAATGGGTCTTTAAGAAGAAAACCGATGTAGATGGAAGTTTTCAGATCCACAAAGCTTGGCTTGTCGCTAAAGGTTATGGACAAGTTCAAGGAATTGACTACGACGAGACTTACTCACTGGCAGCGAAGCTGAAGTCGGTAAGGATCGTACTAGCTATAGCTGCATATTTCGATTACGAGATATGGCAGATGGATGTCAAAACAACTTTCCTTCATGGAATTTTAACCGAGGACGTGTATATGATACAGCCCAAGGGTTTTGTCGATCCAACTAGCACTAGTAAAGTATGCAAGCTTAAGAGATCCATTTACGGGTTGAGGCAAGCATCTCGGAGTTGGAACATTCGTTTTGATGAGGTCGTCACTGGTCTTGGTTTCATGAAAAGCAATGAGGACGCTTGTTTATACAAGCAGTTAAGTGGGAGCTCGATTGTGTTTTTGATCTTGTATGTGGATGACATACTACTGATCAAAAATGATGTTTCGATGCTGAACTCAGTCAAGGAATCATTGAATGGCAAGTTTTCAATGAAGGACCTTGGTGAGGCAGTTTACATTTTAGGCATCAAGATCTATAGAGATAGACCGAGGAGGCTGCTCGGCTTGAGCCAAAGCACGTACATTGATAAAGTGTTGAAGCGGTTCAACATGAGTGAGGCCAAGAAAGGGTTCTTGCCTGTCTCACATGGTATAAGGCTAAGAGAGACTCAGAGTCCTTCGACATCTGATGAGCAAAGTAGGATGAGTCGGATTCCGTATGTCTCGGCAATTGGATCCATCATGTATGCCGTGATATGTACACGGCCTAATGTTGCTTTTGCAATAAGCCTAACAAGTAGATACTAGGCCAACCCAGGTGAGAGTCACTGGGTAGCGGTAAAGACTATTTTGAAGTACCTGAAAAGGACTAAAGAGATGTTCCTAGTTTATGGAGGTGAGGAAAAGCTCGTCGTAAGGGGTTACGCCGATGCTAGTTTCCAAACCGATAGAGATGATTGTCGATCACCGTCCAGATTCATGTATGTCATGAACAGAGGAGCAGCGAGCTGGATGAACTCCAAGCAAGATACGGTGGCCGATTCTACCACAGAAGCCAAATACATTGCGGCTTGTGAAGCTGCAAAGGAAGGTGTGTGGATCCGGAACTTTCTGGATGATCTTGGTATTTTCCCAGCCTCCACTACTAGGGAAAAGCTTATACACAGAATATTACCTGCAACGCTCTTCAAAATACGACACTACTGCTATTTAGCAACAACGCGTGCCGGAAAAACGCGCTGCTGAAAGAAAAATAGCAGTAGCGCTATTCTCCTTACCTGTTGATACGTCCATTTTGCATCATGCTTTTATATCGATACTTATCGCGTTATGGACTGTTATTTCACTTTATATCACAATACTTATGGCTATTATCTCTTATTTTACAAGGTTTACATAAGGAGGGAGAATGCCGGCAGCTGGAATTCTGGGCTGGAAAAGGAGCAAATATTAGAGACCTATTCCGCGCAACTCCAAAAGTCCTGAAACTCCACGGAACATCTTAAAGGAAATAAAGAAAAATCCTCACCAAAGATGAAGGCAGGGGGCCCACACCCTGCTCACGAGGGTGGGGGCGCCCCCCCTAGGGCGTGCCCCCTACCTTGTGGGCCCCCTGGTGGCTCTCCGACGTCCATCTTCTCCTATATGAGGTCTTTCAATGAGAAAAAAATAGGAAGGAACTTTTCGGGATGAGACTCCGCCGCCACGAGGCGGAACCTTGGCGGATCCAATCTAGAGCTCCGGCAGAGCTGTTCTGCCGGGGATATTCCCCTCTAGGAGGGGGAAATCATCACCATCGTCATCACCAACGCTCCTCTCATCGGGAGAGGGCAATCTCCATCAACAGCTTCACCAGCACCATCTCATCTCCAAACCCTAGTTCATCTCTTGTATCCAATTCTTGTCTCAAAGTCCGGGATTGGTGCTAGTAGGTTGCTAGTAGTGTTGATTACTCCTTGTAGTTGATGCTAGTTGGTTTATTTGGTGGAAGATCATATGTTCAGATCCTATATGCATATTATTACCCCTCTGATTATGAACATGAATATGCTTTGTGAGTAATTATGTTTGTTCCTGAGGACAAGGGAGAAGTCTTGCTATGAGTAGTCATGTGAATTTGGTATTCGTTTGATATTTTGATAAGGTGTATGTTGTCTAGCCTCTAGTGGTGTTATGTGAACATCGACTACATAACACTTCACCATTATTTGGGCCTAGAGGAAGGCATTGGGACGTAATAAGTAGATGACGGGTTGCTAGAGTGACAGAAGCTTAAACCCTAGTTTATGCGTTGCTTCATAAGGGGCTGATTTGGATCCACATGTTTCATGCTATGGTTAGGTTTACCTTAATACTTTTGTTGTAGTTGCGGATGCTTGCAATGGAGGTTAATCATAAGTGGGATGCTTGTTCAAGTAAGAACAGCACCCAAGCACCAGTCCACCCACATATCAAATTATCAAAGTATCGAACGCAAATCATATGAACGTGATGAAAACTAGCTTGACGATATTCCCATGTGTCCTCGGGAGCGCTTTTCCTATTATAAGAGTTTGTTCCGGCTTGTCCTTTGCTACAAAAGGATTGGGCCACCTTGCTGCACTTTATTTACTTTTGTTACTTGTTGCTCGTTACAATTTATCCTATCACAATACTATCTATTACCACTTATTTCAGTACTTGCAGAGAATACCTTGCTGAAAACCGCTTATCATTTCCTTCTGCTCCTCGTTGGGTTCGACACTCTTACTTATCGAAAGGACTATGATAGATCCCCTATACTTGTGGGTCATCAAGACTCTTTTCTGGCGCCGTTGCCGGGGAGTGTAGCGCCTTTGGTAGGTGGAATTTGGTAAGGAAAAATTTATATAGTGTGCTGAAATTTACTGTCACTTATTACTATGGAAAGTAATTCTCTGAGGGGCTTGTTCGGGGTATCTTCACCCCGTCCAGTAGAGCAAAGAGTTGCTCCTCAACCTACTGAACCTATTGAAAATGAAACTCCTTTTGAATTTCCTTCGGGTATGATGGAAAAACTGCTAGATAACCCTTTTACAGGAGATGGAACAAAGCATCCTGATGAGCACTTAATATATGTGGATGAAGTTTGTGGATTATTTAAGCTTGCAGGTATACCCGATGATGTTGTTAAGAAGAAGGCCTTCCCTTTATCTTTGAAGGGAGACGCATTGATATGGTATAGGCTATGTGATGATATGAGATTCTGGGACTATAAGAGATTGAAGTTGGAATTTCATCAAAAGTATTACCCTATGCATCTTGTTCATTGTGATCGCAATTATATATATAATTTCTGGCCTCGCGAAGGAGAAAGCATCGCTCAAGCTTGGGGGAGGCTTAAATCAATGTTATATTCATGTCCCAATCATGAGCTCCCGAGAGAAATAATTATGCAAAGTTTTTATGCTCGGCTTTCTAAAAACAATCGCACCATGCTCGATACTTCTTGTGCTGGCTCTTTTATGATGAAGACTATTGAATTCAGATGGAATTTATTGGATAGAATTAAACGCAACTCTGAAGATTGGGACCTCGACGAAGGTAAGGAGTCAGGTATGACACCTAAGTTTGATTGTGTTAAATCTTTTATGGACACCGATATTTTCCGTAAGTTTAGCACTAAATATGGATTTGACTCTGAGATAGTAGCTTCTTTCTGTGAATCTTTTGCTACTTATGTTGATCCCCCTAAGGAGAAGTGGTTTAAATATCATCCTCCCATAGAAGTAAAAGTAGCTGCACCTATTAAAGTTGAAGAAAAGACTGTCACTTATAATGATCCTATTGTTCCTACTTCTTATATTGAGAAACCACCTTTCCCTGTTAGAATAAAGGATCATGCTAAAGCATCAACTGTTGTTCGTAAAAGCAATATTAGAACTTATACACCTCCTGAGCAAGTTAAAGTAGAACCTAATATTGCTATTGTTAAAGATCTCTTGTCTGATAATATTGATGGGCATGTTATTCAGTTCGAAGGTGAAACTGCTAGAATTGCTAAACCTTGTGATAAAGATAAACATAGACCTGTCGTAGGCGTGCCTGTTATTTCTGTTAAAATAGGAGATCATTGTTATCATGGCTTATGTGATATGGGTGCTAGTGCTAGTGTAATACCTATTGACTTATATGAAGAAATTAAGAATGAAATTGCACCTGCTGAGTTAGAAGATATTGATGTTACTATTAAACTTGCTAATAGAGATACTATTGCACCAATTGGAATTGTTAGAGATGTTGAAGTCTTGTGAGGCAAAACTAAATATCCTGCTGATTTTCTTGTTCTTGGTTCCCCACAAGATAGTTTTTGTCCCATTATATTTGGTAGACCCTTCTTAAATACTGTCAATGCTACCATAGATTGCAAAAACAATGTTGTTACTATTGGCTTGGATGATATGGTTCATGAGTTTAATTTCTCTAAATTTAGTAAACAACATCGTGAGGAAGAATTACCTAGTAAGGATGAAATTATTGGTCTTGCTTCTTTTGCCGTACCTCCTAGTGTTGCTTTAGAACACTATTTGCTAGATCATGAAAATGATATGTTCATGAATGAAAGAAGGGAAATAGATGAAGTATTCTTTAAACAGGAACCTATTCTACATCACAACTTGCCTGTTGAAATCTTAGGGGATCCTCCTCCACCCAAAGGTGATCCCGTGTTTGAGCTCAAACCTTTGCCTGATAATCTTAAATATGCTTATCTTGATGAAAAGAAGATATATCCTGTTATTATTAGTGCTAACCTTTCAGAGCATGAAGAAGAAAGATTATTGAAAACTCCGAAGAAGCATCGTGCTGCTATTGGATATACTCTTGATGATCTTAAGGGCATTAGTCCCACTCTATGTCAACATAAAATAAATTTGGAAGCAGATGCCAAACCAGTTCGTGATCCTCAATGACGTATGAATCCTAAAATTAAAGAAGTGGTAAGAAAACAAATACTAAAGCTTCTGGAGGCAGGTATAATCTATCCCATTGCTGATAGTGAGTGGGTAAGTCCTGTCCATTGTGTCCCTAAGAAGGGAGGTATTACTGTTGTTCCTAATGATAAAGATGAATTGATTCCACAAAGAATTATCACAGGTTATAGGATGGTAATTGATTTCCGCAAGTTAAATAAAGATACTAAGAAAGATCATTACCCCTTACCTTTTATTGATCAAATGCTAGAAAGATTATGAAAACATACACACTATTGCTTTCTAGATGGTTATTCTGGTTTCTCTCAAATACCTGTGTTGGCTAGAGATCAATCAAAGACTACTTTTACATGCCCTTTTGGTACTTTTGCTTATAGACGTATGCCTTTTGGTTTATGTAATGCACCTGCTACCTTTCAAAGATGCATGATGGCTATATTCTATGACTTATGTGAAAAGATTTGTGAGGTTTTCATGGACGACTTTTCCGTCTATGGTTCCTCTTTTGATGATTTCTTGAGCAATCTTGATCGAGTTTTGTAGAGATGTGAAGAAACTAATCTTGTCTTGAATTGGGAAAAGTGCCACTTTATGGTTAATGAAGGTATTGTCTTGGGGCATAAAGTTTCTGAAATAGGTATTGAAGTTGATAAAGCCAAGGTTGATGCTATTGAAAAGATGCGATGTCCCAAGGACATGAAAGGTATAAGAAGTTTCCTTGGTCACACCGGATTTTACAGGAGGTTCATTAAGGACTTCTCAAAAATTTCTTGGCCTCTAGCTAACTTATTGCAAAAAGATATACCATTTGTCTTTGATGATGATTGTGTAGAAGAATTTGAAATACTTAAGAAAGCATTAGTCTCTTCACCTATTGTTCAGCCACCTGATTGGAACCTACCCTTTGAAATTATGTGTGATGCTAGTGATTATGCTGTAGGTGCTGTTCTAGGTCAAAGAGTTGATAAGAAATTAAATGTTATTCATTATGCTAGTAAGACTCTAGACAATGCTCAAAGAAATTATGCTACTACTGAAAAAGAGCTTTTAGCAGTTGTATTTGCTTGTGATAAGTTCAGATCTTATATTGTTGATTCTAAAGTAACTATTCAAACTGATCATGCTGCTATTAAATATCTTATGGAAAAGAAAGATGCTAAACCTAGACTTATTAGATGGGTTCTCTTGCTACAAGAATTTGATTTGCATATTGTTGATAGAAAGGGAGCTGAGAACCCCGTTGCAGACAACTTGTCTAGGTTAGAAAATATTCTTGATGACCCACTACCTATTAATGATAGCTTTCCTGATGAACAATTAAATGTTATAAGTACTTCTCGTAGTACTCCATGGTATGCTGATTATGCTAATTATATTGTTGCTAAATTTATACCACCTAGCTTCACATACCAACAAAAGAAAAAGTTTTTCTATGATTTAAGACATTAATTTTGGGATGACCCACATCTTTATAAAGAAGGAGTAGATGGTGTTATTAGACGTTGTGCACCTGAGCATGAACAGGAACAGATCCTACGCAAGTGTCATTCCGAGGCTTATGGAGGACACCACGCTGGAGATAGAACTGCACATAAGGTATTGCAATCTGGTTTTTAGTGGCCTACTCTCTTCAAGGATGCCCGTAAGTTTGTCTTGTCTTGTGATGAATGTCAAAGAATTGGTAATATTAGTAGACGTCAAGAAATGCCTATGAATTATTCTCTTGTTATTGAACCATTTGATGTTTGGGGCTTTGATTATATGGGACCTTTTCCTGCCTCTAATGGATACACACATATTCTAGTTGCTGTTGATTACGTTACTAAGTGGGTAGAAGCTATTCCAACTAGTAGTGCTGATGATAACACTTCTATTAAAATGCTTAAGGAAGTTATTTTCCTGAGGTTTGGAGTCCCTAGATATTTAATGACTGATGGTGGTTCACACTTTATTCATGGTGCTTTCCGTAAAATGCTTGCTAAATATGATGTTAATCATAGAATTGCATCTCCTTATCACCCACAGTCTAGTGGTAAAGTAGAGTTGAGCAATAGAGAGCTCAAATTAATTTTGCAAAAGACTGTTAATAGGTCTAGAAAGAATTGGTCCAGGAAACTTGATGATGCATTATGGGCTTATAGAACTACATACAAAAATCCTATGGGTATGTCTCCGTATAAAATGGTTTATGGAAAAGCATGTCACTTACCTCTCGAACTAGAACATAAGGCATATTGGGCTATTAAAGAGCTCAACTATGATTTTAAACTTGCCGGTGAAAATAGGTTATTTGATATTAGCTCACTTGATGAATGGAGAACCCAGGCTTATGAAAATGCCAAGTTGTTTAATGAAAAAGTTAAAAGATAGCATGACAAAAGGATACAAAAGTGTGAGTTTAATGTAGGTGATTATGTATTGCTATACAACTCTCGTTTAAGATTTTTTGCAGAAAAACTTCTCTCTAAATGGGAAGGCCCGTATGTTATCGAAGAGGTCTATCGTTCCGGTGCCATAAAGATTAACAACTTCGAGGGCACAAATCCGAAGGTGGTAAACGGTTAAAGAATCAAACATTATATCTCAAGTAATCCCATAAATGTTGAAACCAATATTATTGAAACCGTAACCCTGGAGGAATACATAAGAGACACTTTCCGGAACGTTTCAGACTCTGAAAAGGAATAGGTATGTGGTACGGTAAGTAAACCGACTCCAAAATAATTTTTAAGGCAATATTTCTCCATTTTGGAATATTTAGAAAAATAGAAAAATAAGTAGCAGTCCGGGAAGGACACGAGGGCCCCACGAGGGTGGTGGGCGCGCCCTACCCCCTAAGCGCGCCCCCTACCTCGTGAGCACCTCGTGTGCCTTCCGGACTCCGTTTTCTTGCACGTTACGTATTTTGGTCGGTAAAAATTCATTATATAACCTCCCGAAGGTTTTGACTCCCGTATCACGCAATTATCCTCTGTTTTCGTTTCGAGCTGTCCCGTTGCAGATTAAATCAACATGTCTTCCCAGGATTCGGAAGGAGAAAGCTATGTGGATGATTACTTAGCAAATCCAGAGGTCTATGGAGATGTGGAACATGATGGATGGACCACGAAGGAAGAAGAGGACTATGAACCCAAAGGGAAGGAGGAGACAAGCTCAGATGAAGATGAAGCACCATTACCTCAACCTGGGGACATGCACATGGAGTTCAAAAAGTCAAGTCTCCCTAATAGGGTAAAGAAACCCAAGTTCGAGTTTATCCCTTTTCATCTCTTGCAGGAAAATAAGCATGGCCTATGCAAAAAGATATTAACCCTGGAGTGGGAGATTGATGATCTGAGGGATCAAAATGCCGTCCTCAAGTGTAAATTAAGGGAGAAGCCTAAGCCATCAACTAAGCCAACATCACCACCACCTTCTTCACTAACCAAGGAGATATAATCACATGGGTATGGGCACTCCCCTTGGGAACTGCCAAGCTTGGGGGAGGTGCCCCGGTATCGTATCACAATCACAACTCCTACCTTTACCATTTTTCTTAGTTCGATCCTATTAGTAGTATCTTGATCTAGTAGAATAAAGTTTATGGCATGATCTAGTTTTGAGTTTTGCTTTATGATCTCTCTATGTAATCGAGTCCGTGAGCTATATATATAATAAAGATTAGTGTTGAGTCAAGGGCTTGATTATTTTTCCATGATCTTGGGTGAATAAAAGAAAAGAGAAAAGAATAAAAAGGAACAAAAAGTTCACATTGATCTTATCGAGAGTAATGACTTCACATAGAAAGAGTATGATGATTAAAAGTTGTTGAGAGTTAGCAGACATAGCTTTGGTCATTGTTGCAATTAATAGGAAGTAATAAGGAAAGAGAGGTTTTCACATATAGATATATTATCATTGACATCTTTTATGATTGGGAGCACTCATTAAAATATGACATGCCAAAGAGTTCATGTTGGACAAGGAAGACAACGTAATGAGTTATGTCTTTCTTATATCTGAGATAAAGTATGTTGTCATGGATCCTCTAACTTGTTGATCTTGCCTGTCCCCCTCATGCTAGCCAAATTCTCAGCACCAAGTATAAATACTACTTGTGCTTCCAAATACCCTTAAACCAGTTTTGCCATGAGAGTCCACCATATCTACCTATGGATTGAGTAAGATCCTTCAAGTAAGTTGTCATCGGTGCAAAGCAATAAAAATTGCTCTAAATGTGCATGATTGATTGGTGTGGGAGAAATAAGCTTTATACGATCTTGTGATGTGGAAGTAATAAAAGCTAAAGACTGCATAATAAAGGTTCATATCACAAGGGGCAATATAAAGTGATGTTCTTTCGCATTGAGATTTTATGCATCCAACCATAAAAGCGCATAGCAACCTCTGCTTCCCTCTGCGAAGGGCCTATCCTTTATTATTATCTTCTACCTTATGCAAGAGTCATGGTGATCTTCACCTTTTCTTTTTCATTTTATCCTTTGGCAAGCTCAGCATGTTGGAAAGAACATGATATATATATCTAATTGGATGTAGGGGAGCATGAACCATTATTGTTGACATTACCCTTGAGGTAAAAGGTTGTGGGGCAAAACTATAAGCCCCTATCTTTCTCTGTGTCCGATTGAAACTCCGTAACCACAAGTATCGCGTGAGTGTTAGCAATTACGGAAGACTAAATGATAGTTGAGTATGTGGACTTGCTTTTTAGCTCTGACATAGACTCTTTCTAATGTTATGATAAATTGCAATTGTTTCAATGACTGAGATTATAGTTCGCCGGAGCCCAATAAGGTTTATGATTTATACTTTTGCATTGTGAATAGATCATCACTTGAACATAAGTAATCATATGACAAAAGCTATATATGTTGCTGCTATGAGAATAATCATGATGCCTTCATGTCCGTATTTTATTTTTATCGACGCCTCTACCTCTAAACATGAGGACATATTTATTGTTATCAGCTTTTCGCTTGAGGACAAGCGAGGTGTAAGCTTGGGGGAGTTGATACGTCCATTTTGCATCATGCTTTTATGTCAATATTTATCGCGTTATGGACTGTTATTTCACTTTATATCACAATACTTATGGCTATTCTCTCTTATTTTACAAGGTTTACATAAGGAGGGAGAATGCCGGCAGCTGGAATTCTGGGCTGGAAAAGGAGCAAATATTAGAGACCTATTCCGCGCAACTCCAAAAGTCCTGAAACTCCACGGAACATCTTAAAGGAAATAAAGAAAAATCCTCACCAAAGATGAAGGCCAGGGGGCCCACACCCTGCTCACGAGGGTGGGGGGCGCCCCCCCTAGGGCGTGCCCCCTACCTTGTGGGCCCCCTGGTGGCTCTCCGACGTCCATCTTCTCCTATATGAGGTCTTTCAATGAGAAAAAAATAGGAAGGAACTTTTCGGGATGAGACTCCGCCGCCACGAGGCGGAACCTTGGCGGATCCAATCTAGAGCTCCGGCAGAGCTGTTCTGCCGGGGATATTCCCCTCTAGGAGGGGGAAATCATCACCATCGTCATCACCAACGCTCCTCTCATCGGGAGAGGGCAATCTCCATCAACATCTTCACCAGCACCATCTCATCTCCAAACCCTAGTTCATCTCTTGTATCCAATTCTTGTCTCAAAGTCCGGGATTGGTGCTAGTAGGTTGCTAGTAGTGTTGATTACTCCTTGTAGTTGATGCTAGTTGGTTTATTTGGTGGAAGATCATATGTTCAGATCCTATATGCATATTATTACCCCTCTGATTATGAACATGAATATGCTTTGTGAGTAATTACGTTTGTTCCTGAGGACAAGGGAGAAGTCTTGCTATGAGTAGTCATGTGAATTTGGTATTCGTTTGATATTTTGATAAGATGTATGTTGTCTAGCCTCTAGTGGTGTTATGTGAACGTCGACTACATAACACTTCACCATTATTTGGGCCTAGAGGAAGGCATTGGGACGTAATAAGTAGATGACGGGTTGCTAGAGTGACAGAAGCTTAAACCCTAGTTTATGCGTTGCTTCGTAAGGGGCTGATTTGGATCCACATGTTTCATGCTATGGTTAGGTTTACCTTAATACTTTTGTTGTAGTTGCGGATGCTTGCAATGGAGGTTAATCATAAGTGGGATGCTTGTTCAAGTAAGAACAGCACCCAAGCACCAGTCCACCCACATATCAAATTATCAAAGTATCGAACGCGAATCATATGAACGTGATGAAAACTAGCTTGACGATATTCCCATGTGTCCTCGGGAGCGCTTTTCCTATTATAAGAGTTTGTTCCGGCTTGTCCTTTGCTACAAAAGGATTGGGCCACCTTGCTGCACTTTATTTACTTTTGTTACTTGTTGCTCGTTACAATTTATCCTATCACAAAACTATCTGTTACCACTTATTTCAGTACTTGCAGAGAATACCTTACTGAAAACTGCTTATCATTTCCTTCTGCTCCTCGTTGGGTTCGACACTCTTACTTATCGAAAGGACTATGATAGATCCCCTATACTTGTGGGTCATCACCTGTAGCGCTTTTCATACCTACGCTACTACTAACCCTACCTTATCACCACGCGGCCGACCCTCTCTCTCACTTTCCCTCTCAGTCACTCTCGCCCGCGCCGATAACCATTGTCGTTCGTTGTCGCCGCCGCTGCCGTCGTCCATCCACCACCGAGGTACTCCCTCCTTTCGTCCCTCCTCCTCCCACCGCGCCCTCCTCCCTCCGCCTGCGGCCGCCCCTCCTCCCTCCTCCGCCGGCAGCCCTCCTCCCACCGCCCCTCCCTCCTCCTCCTCGTCCTCCGGCCAGCCCTTCCCCCTCCTCCACCAGCCGCCCCTCCCCCTCCTGTCTCCTCCCTCCCTCCCTTGTCTCTGTTTTTGCAAATCGTAGGTAACTAGTTTATTTAGCAAGTGATTAATATAACTAGCTTATTTATATTAAGTGCTTAATGGACCTAGTTTATTTAGTAAGTGCTTAATAGAACTAGTTTATTTAGTAAGTAGTTAATAAAACTAGTTTATTTAGTAAGTAGTTAATAAAACTAGTTTAATTAGTGTTAGGATTATATATAAGATATTTTCAATTTTTTTTTCATATTTTGAACCATTGAAATGCAATGACCATCGATAAGTGGCCTATGTTTTGTCGGAATGTTGATTAATTTCCGTTCCAGCAAATTTCAGGCGCTTGATGTGTCCTTTTTTTAGCAAAGGTCATGCCGGATTTTTTGGGTTGTGCTGTCGAGTTATAATCTCTGAATTTTGAACACAGGAGATGTCTGATGATGATGGGATCCCGGAGTGCGGGTACTGCTATGATGACCAGGGTGTGTGCGACAGGTTTCCTCACCTGCAAAATGATAGGTTTTTCACCGTGAAGCTGGAAGAGACCTTCGATGTTTGTACGGTATGCAACAACAATGATTTCATCGTAATTAATATCATCACTTGTGCTTCTTTTGTTCAACCTGTAATTTATGGAGTTTTTTCAATTCGATTAGTACATCCCGTGCCATGCTAGATCATATGTATTGGAGAAGCTTGGTTTTGGTTTAGATGATTTTGATAATGGGGAGACTAGGAGGGCTCACTTAAGAACTAAACATGGTTACGAGTTTCTGGTTAAGTTCTACAATGCGGTCGATCGCTCCCATTTCGGTTGCTCTAATTGGGAAGCTCTCCGCAAGGCATATGGATTTGAGGAGGGAATGCGAATAAGATTTGATATTCATCCCAAAGATTATGATGATGATGATGATAATATCGACATCTGGGTGGATGTGGATATGCCTCTAGTTTTGCCTAGATGTGAGTTTGTCAAACTAATTTGTTAACTTCAGTCATTTATGTTGTTAATTTAAAAATATTTGGTGTTCGTCCATACTAAACTTATTTATTTATAATTTTCAGCTTATTTCTTATCTTCAAGAAATACTCGGAAGGTAGTAGACAACACATACTACAGCTATGACTCCAAGCTTAATTGTGAGGAGAAAGGTTATCTTGTTTCATTCATAGAACATGTTGAGGCCTTCAAAACCAGTCACTCTATTAGCCAAAATTATACTAGATACGTGCCACTAGTCCATACATTGCTTGATGATAACTTCATTGCTAAAAACTTGGTAAGATTTTGTTAATGATGGTAACTTCATTGCATACATTATTCTTAAGTAAACCATTGCTAACTATACATGTTACTATTTCGTTTTTGAACAGAGGCTCCCGAAGCAGGTTGTGCCTAACATGCTATTTACCGAAGGTGATATGCATATGGTTAGCTTATGACCAACTCCTTCGGAGGCTTACCATACTGCATACTCGATTTCTTCAAACTATGGAAGGCTCAAAATCAAAGAATGGAGCAAAGTGATGAATGCGCACACACAAATAATTGGAGACAAAATGAATGTGCGCAAGCCACAAGTTGGAGGTAGGTTTATGTCCATTCTTCATTATGGTGAAGGACCGGTTTATCTGTTTTATGGTATTTTAGCTAGGAGAGAGGAGTAGGTCCTAAGTATTAAGAACAATTAGTTAGTGTTGATTATATATGACTACAATGTCTTAGACTTGATGGTGATGCTGAGTAGGAGTAGTGACTATGAGTACTATGATGATGATGAGGACGAGTTGTTATTATAACTAGTGATGAAGTTGTTATATGATGTCCCATCATGGACGAAAATGATGATTCTGAGGAGTTATATGACAATGATATATTATGATGATAAGTTGTTAATGATATTATGATGATGATGAGAAATTATTATGTCATTGGGTGAAAGAACCGCTGATTAGTTTCAAATGGATGGATCCAAAGTGACCATCGGTTACTTTGGATCCATGCACTTGAAACTAATCCAAGCTTCTTCCACCTAGTGATTTAATAACTCATTACAATGTAAAAACAATCTCTAAATTGCTACTGTATGAAAAATTGTATATAGGTATATGAATACGACCTAAAATTCAAAAGAAATGGAATAGGGAATAATAGTAGTAGCGGTTGTTTTCGAAAGCGCTACTAATAATTAGCAGTAGCGATTGACTTGGAAAGCGCTACTAGTAAGTAGATATAGCAGTAGCGAGTGCCAGTAGGCGCTACTGCTAAGCATTATCTATAGCGCCTTATCAGTAGCGCGCTTACCCATGCTACTGATAGGCCAAAAACCAGCACTACTGCTAGGCTTTTCCCTAGTAGTGCTCGGTAAAACCATTGGACCTTTATTGTGATAATTTTGGTGCCATCGCACAAGCCAAGGAGCCAAGGGATCACCACAAGACCAGACACATAGATCAGAAATATCACCTGATATGAAAGATCGTAAAGACTGGTGATGTTGAGTTATGCAAAATTCACACGGAGGCAAATGTTGCAGATCCATTGACTAAGCCGCTTCCACAATCCAAGCATGAGGGGCACGTTAGAGCTATGGGCATTTGATGTCTATTTGATTGACTCTAGTGCAAGTGAGAGACTCTTGGAGATATGCCCTAGAGGCAATCATGTATGATGTTATTTCCTATGTGTTTATGAATAAAGATAGTCCTTCGACATTATCAATGATGTGTATCAACAAGTATGTGACTTGTTTGTGGGACTATGCATTGTATGATGAACGTCCTAAAAGGTCCCTAGTCGAAAGGGCTGTGTGGACGCGCAACCATCTAGACTAGCATATGACATGGTCGATGGCTTGGTCTCACTAGCCATGGGGCATTGGATGCTAACTGGATAATATTGACTCGGAAGGATTTGGTCGGATTCGATGTAGTCGGATCCGAGTTGAGATAAGGTCCGAGTCGGACAGACCCAACTATGAGACACAGTGATATGTCATCTGTGAATCTCTAGTACAACATACGTTCTATGTCCTAAGACCTGAGCTGGCGCATATACTCAGGATGGTAACAGACTTGCTTTGGGCCAACCAAACGCTACTCCGTGACTGGGTAGTTACAAAGGTAGGTTTCGGGCTTGTCTAGACCCATGCTGCGAGACATGGTCGAGTAAGATGGGATTTGCCCCTCTGACCAGCAGAGATATACTCTGGGCCCCTCGTGTGATCCGACTAGAATAAGCATGGCCATGCGACAAGGATTATGAGATAATCTGGTTTGTGGTCAGCATCACTGGAACGAGAAAGAGGTCGGGCTAGCACAAGGATGACAGATTCGCCTTGAGCCCGAAAACATATATCGTGTGGCAAAAGGAATGGAAGTGTGATGTACAGGTTCGCCTAACCAGCTACATCGTCAGCTTGGTGGTTGGCACACCTTGCTAGAGGACTCTACCAGCCATGTAGTCTGGATGTGATCTGAACTGCGACCAAGCCGGCTTGAACCTAAGGGGTCGCACGCTTAAGGGAAGGAACCTACGAGGTTGGATCCGAGGACACTGGTCGGATGTGATCCAAGCTGTATTCGGATTGTGGCCGAGTAGACTTATGGGCTTTAGGGTCCGTGCGAGGCCCAAGTATTGAGCCTGCGACGGACACCTACATAAAGTGGGGTGCAGCAAACTCATGCGTTTTGATCGCTTCGGTGCTGTCACTAGGTTTTGCATGTGTTGCGAATAGACACCTCCACTCGCCGCCGTTTGTGTGATCGGACCTAGCAAATAATACGATGGGTAAACAAATTAATGTCGAACAATCGATAGAAAAGCGCAAAGTTATGATGATATCCATGGCAATGATTATGCATATAGGCATCACACCCGTGTCAAGTAGACCGACTCATGCCCGCATCTACTACTATTACTCCACACATCGACTGCTATCCAGCATGCATCTAGAGTATTAAGTTCATAAAGAATGGAGTAACGCCTTAAGTAAGATGACATGATGTAGAGGGATAAACTCAAGCAATATGATGAAAACCCCATCTTTTTATCCTTGATGGCAACAATACAATACGTGCCTCCACTAGTAGAAAATGACTCATTTGTCCTGGTTCCAGAGGCCCATTAGCCCCGGTTCTAGAAACGGGACTAAAGGGTCGGGACTAAAGCCCAAAACCTTTCGTCTCGGTTCGCTTATGAACCGGGACAGAAGGGGCTCCACGTGGCCGCTGCGGGGAGCCCAGGCAGGAGGACCTTTAGTCTTGGTTGGTAACACCAACGGGGACCAAAAGGCATCCACACGTCAGCAGCTGGCAGGAGCTGGAGTTTTTGTTTTTTTAAGGGGGGGGGGTTAGGGGGTTTTGGAGGGTTAATTTAGGGGTTTCATATTGTGTTAGCTAGCTAATAGAGAGAAGTGTCCTCTCTTTCTTCGTGCTTGGTCGACACTAGCTACTATACGTATAGAGAGAACTCAACACACTAGCTAGTAAGCAAATGAAGGAACCATTAAGTACAGAAGATCGTCATGAACATATACAGAGAGAAGTGATCGACCTCTCTTTCTCCGAGAGATTGGTCGAACAACAAGTTTTCGTATATCTATACAATATAAGATCTATTACAATCCCTAACATCTAATGTCAAATTCCACATGGTATTCTCTGGCTTTATTTATGACGTGGTCAAGAAAGAATCCCACCAATTCCTCTTGAATTGCTCGTATGCGATCATGTGGTAGGAGTTCATCCCGCATCTGCCACATCTAATTTGAAGAAGGGGGTCAATACATACATACATATATATATATATATGAATGAAACTCAACACAAATGATGGTAATAAAATAAAATTGTGAATATTATTGTTTACACACTTCATATTGTTTTTCAGAGTAGCCCCACTTAGAGGTCATGGCGTTGTAGATGAACTCGCAACGTAGTATCCACAAAAATCATTCCAGCGTTCCTCCCACAAGCACTTTACGAGAAATAGAGTTCAATCAAACTGATAATCAAGCATGATAAATGGTATTGATGAAACTAGAATCAAAGGGAGATGCACAGAACTAGCTAGTAGTACTTACTTTCAGGTCTGTAAATCGCAGCTCCGTCGGCAGTGCCGGAACAATTGCGGTGAACTCTTTCCAACAGACAAATAAAATAATTACTTGACATTAGGAAATGAACAAAGTTGCCGATATGATGCGACAATGATTGATTGAATTTACTTCTGGAGCATTTCAGTCATGTCCGCATAGTCCTGGGGATCTTTTCATCTCAAGTCTAAGACGGTTACTACTCCCCTCTCAAGCTTAATCTCTAGCAGAATAAAGTGGAAGCTACGCACACATGCATAACTCATCAATTACATTACTATAACCTCGAGTAATAAGGGAAACCGAATATGCACAAGACAGTAACACTCACTTGAAGTTATAAGGAAAGCGTATTTTCTCTTTGTTTTGATTTTTAAGCAATGATTGTAGCAAGTTGTCCTCGCTTTCCGTGACATTGTGTTTAACCGTCCATTCATGTATGACATTTGGGTTAATGAACCCAATTTCATAGATTTGTGGTTTTCTGCATTTGACGATCTTCAATCTGCATAATATAGTGAGGATAATTATATATACATGCAATGAAAGAGCTGAGCTATATATAGAGACTTAATTACAGAAGTAGTACTTACAAACACTAGCAAGTCACGAGTGATTTGTCGAGGGCCTTTTGATTGTATAACTGGAATAACTCGTCAAATTCACCAGAAAACAGATCCATTCCAACGAGGTCGTGCTCCTCTTTAATTTTCATCGTCAAAGTATCCTTCCCAGACTCGCTACAGGTTTTCATGTACCATTCATGGAATCTTCGCATCATCGTTGTTAGAGGAGGATGATGATCAGGTTTGACGAGAGGCTTCCCATACTGGTATTTAAATTCGTCCACCTCCATTGTCTCAAACTCTACATCATCGCCCAGGTAATCAGTAGGATTGGTATCGGGCACCATCCCCGGCAGATTAGCGACGATATCGCAAGACACCTTGAGCAGGGGGCATGATTGGCTCGCCTGTTCGCCGAGCTGGGGAATTTTTTCCCACTTCTTCGTTCTGCTAACCTTTTATCACTGGAAGTAGTTCCCGACCGCCGCGCATCTTCATATGTCCTTTTAAGAGCGCATACATAGTTGGAATCCGGTGGAGGCGGTGGTGGTCGCTTCAGGGCATCGATAGTGCGCTTCGCTTTCACTGGATCTATCATCTTCTTCGGAGGTGGAGGTTTCTTTGCAAAAAATTCCCTCACTTGGGCTTCAAAGATCTCCTTGTTTTCCTTCTCGGTCCTCTCGTATGGTAACTTTTCCGGAGTCTTGACAGATGGACCATATCTGAATTGCCACCTCCCGCCTCTCCTTGTACTGCTAGCCACCGAAGCGGCGGTGTCTCACTTCTGTTGTTGCTTATGAGGCGGAGAAGGAGGCGGAGTGCTCTGACACGCCGGAGGAGCCGGAGCGGCGGCAACTGTCTTCCGTCGTTGCTGACGAGGCAGAGAAGGAGGCAAAGTGCTCCGACGCGCCGGAGCAGGCCAAGGAGGAGGCGGAGTGCCCTGATCACTCGCCGGAGGAGGAGGAGGAGGAGGTGGAGTGCCCTGACTCGCCAGAGGAGGAGGAGGAGGCGGAGGCATCCAGTTTGGAAGCTTGATGTACTCGTTCTTCCATAGACATGTAGTCCTCAGAGCATGAACTAGCTGATTCTCCCCTTCACATGTAGGGTAGTCAAGCTAGATCTCCTCAAATTCCTCCATTACTTCATCCACCATGACAAAAACATAGCCATGTGGAATCGAACGACAGTGAAATGTTTCGTCGGGTTGAGGAGGTGCAACAGAGCTGACAGCCGCCTTCAAAGTGAGGTTTTGCCATTTCATCATAAGCTGGCAATGTTGAGCCTCCGTGATAGTATCCACGGGGTAGCTAGGAGCTGTGAAGTCAGGCTGAACAAGCTCCGTGGAAGCCACCCAGCTTCTCCACTGAGATGGCGGGGTGGCTTTAGGGGCAGCTTCGTGCCGCTGAGATGGTTGGCCGGCAGCTCGCTGGCTCTCAAGTTCCTCTAGCGTTAATAGTCTTGCACTGAGCTTCTGCATTTCGCTTGGCTCCTGTTTCCTCTTCCTCTCTCGGCTTCTGTAGCTGCCTGCACCGGGAAACCGAACCACCCATGAAATGGATCCTGGCGTGCCTCATGTTCGTCCAGGGTGCTCAGGATTCCCGAGGGCCTCAGTCAACTCGTCCTTCTCTCTGTCGGGAATGAACGTCCCTTCCTGCGCTGCGGTGATATACTTCTGAAGCTTCTTGACGGGTATTGATAGTTGCTCATCCGTCCAACGGCACTTCCCTGTTTCAGGGTCCAAAGTTCCCCCAACCCCAAAGAACCAAGTCCTTGAATGGTCTAGCTAGTTCAATGTCTCTGGTTCGACCCCTTTAGCAAGCAGGTCATTCTCAGCTTTGTCCCACAACGGCCAGGCTTTGAGGTAGCCACCTGACCCCGTGCGATGGTGATACTGCTTCTTTGCAGCATTTATCTTTGACATTTTCTTACTCTTGTCTCATGTCTTGTACGACACAAATCCAGGCCAGTGATCTCTTATCTTCTCAGATCGGCCAATGAATTCTGGAGTCTTCCCTTTGTCGACAAACTTTGATTTCAACTCATTCTTCCACCTCCTGAATATTTGTTGTTGTTGTTGTTGTTGTTGTTGTTGTTGCCTTGGTTCTGAACTAGTACCTGCATCAAGGCATTCTGCTGCTGGATCAACTGAGTGAGCTCCGGTGGGAAGACAAATCCGGGGTCACGTCTCCGAGGCATCTGATGGGTTTAGAGGGAAGATATTAGAATAGAGTGAGGTCTAAGGAGAAAATCACTACCCATATGCACATGATACAAACACATTCATATCACACCACTCAATTCAAACAAGGGCATACAATCGATCTAAACTACCGTTACAAAATACTCCAACTACTCTATATACATGGGGAAATACTACTGATAATATGGTGGTCGACTAGAAATTTTGACCGGAAGAAGACTCCATGATATCTGCTCCAGCTTCGTCTTCATAGTCATCATCACTATCGGGGTTGGAGTCAATGTCGTCTATGATGATGTAGTCTTCGGGATGGTCGTCACCTCCTGGCGCCGGGTCTCCCATGAATACTCCTAGCTTCTTCTTCAGGTCTTCATTCTTCTCCAGTAGTACTGCAATTTCCTCTTCATATGCATCGCGTGTAGACTTGAGTTCCTATTCTAGCTACATGTTCCTGGTCATCACCTTCTTCAGGTCTATCATGCTGGCGCACATCTGGTTCTCCTGGTGGCGAATGTGTTGGTTCAACTCTTGGATGTACGCTGCAATGGACTTGTCCGTCCTGGTGCTGATCATCTCCCATTGTTCCTCTCGGCACCCACATATCTGGTAGATTGTGTCCTTAAGATCCTTGTGGTAAACTTGCCGATGCATCCCATGGCGATGTGAGCTGCCATGCTCTTTCCTAGACTCCAGGTTGGTGCATCAAAGGAACACTCTATGGGCTCAGTAATTGGGGTGAATGTCCTTCCTGGGACACGTACTCGAATGGTCCAACGCTCTTCTTCAGGTAGAGTGGCGGTGTAGGTCCCAGTGAAGCTTGGTATTCCGATGTTCAAATATCTGGTGGCTTCCTTCGAGTGTCGTCCAAAAGGGGTGTCTTCATACGGTTGAGCAAACTTGTTCCTTGGGTTTGCCATCGATAGAGTGGAAAGTGAGAAGAGTCAGAAATGAGTAGAGAAGAGTGACCTAAGGCTTATCTTAGTGGTCGCGTCCTACAGTCAGCGTGTGCTCTGATACCATTGATACGTCCATTTTGCATCATGCTTTTATATTGATATTTATTGCATTATGGGTTGTTATTACACATTATGTCACAATACTTATGCCTATTTTCTCTTATTTTATAAGGTTTACATGAAGAGGGAGAATGCCGGTAGCTGGAATGCTGGGCTGGAAAAGGAGCAAATATTAGAGACCTATTCTGCACAACTCCAAAAGTCCTGAAACTTCACGGGAGCACTTTTGGAATATATATATAATACTGGCGAAAGAATCAACCAGAGGGGGCACACACCCTGGCCACGAGGGTGGGGGCGCGCCCTACCCCCCTGGGCGCGCGCCCCTGTCTCATGGGCCCCCTGGCAGGCCTCCGGTGCCCATCTTTGGCTATATGAGGTATTTCGCCCTGGAAAAAACTCTGCCGCCACGAGGCAGAACCTTGACGGAACCAATCTAGGGCTCCAACGGAGCTGTTCTACCGGGGAAACATCCCTCCGGGAGGGGGAAATCATCACCATCGATCCTCTCATCGGGAGGGGGTCAATCTCCATCAACATCTTCACCAACACCATCTCATCTCAAATCCTAGTTCATCTCTTGTATCCAATCTTTGTCTCAAAACCTCAGATTGGTACCTGTGGGTTGCTAGTAGTGTTGATTACTCCTTGTAGTTGATGCTAATTGGTTTATTCGGTGGAAGATAATATGTTCAGATCCTTTATGCATATTAATACCCCTCTGATTATGAACATGAATATGATTTGTGAGTAGTTACGTTTATTCCTGAGGACATGGGAGAAGTCTTGCTATAAGTAGTCATGTGAATTTGGTATTCGTTCAATATCTTGATGAGATGTATGTTGTCTCTCCTCTAGTGGTGTCATGTGAACGTCGACTACATGACACTTCACCATTGTTTGGGCCTAGGGGAAGGCATTGGGAAGTAATAAGTAGATGATGGGTTGCTAGAGTGACAGAAGCTTAAACCCTTGTTTATGAGTTGCTTCGTAAGGGGCTGATTTAAATCCATATGTTTCATGCTATGGTTAGGTTTACCTTAATACTTCTTTTGTAGTTGCGGATGCTTGCAAGAGGGGTTAATCATAAGTGGGATGCTTGTACAAGGAAGGGCAGCACCCAAGCACCGGTCCACCCACATATCAAATTATCAAAGTACCGAACGTGAATCATATGAACGTGATGAAAACTAGCTTGACGATAATTCCCACGTGTCCTCGGAGCGTTTTTCTTTATATAAGAGTTTGTCCAGGCTTGTCCTTTTCTACAAAAAGGATTGGGCCATATTGCTGCACCTTATTTACTTTTATTACTTGTTACCCGTTACAAATTACCTTATCACAAAACTATCTGTTATCGATAATTTCAGTGCTTGCAGAGAATACCTTACTGAAAACTGCTTATCATTTCCTTCTGCTCCTCGTTGGGTTTGACACTCTTACTTATCGAAAGGACTACGATAGATCCCCTATACTTGTCGGTCATCAAGACTCTTTTCTGGCGCCGTTGGCGGGGAATGAAGCGCCTTTGTTAGGTGGAATTTGGTAAGGAAAAATTTATATAGTGTGCTCAAATTTACTGTCAATTGTTACTATGGTACATAATCCTTTGAGGGGCTTGTTCGGGGTATCTTCACACCGACCAGTAGAGCAAAGAGTTGCTCCTCAACCTACTTAAACCTATTGAAAATGTTTACTTTGAAATTCCTTCGTGTATGATAGAGAAACTGCTAGCTAATCCTTTCATTGGTGATGGAACATTACATCCCTATTTGCACCTAATCTATGTTTATGAAGTTTGTGGACTATTTAAGCTTGCAGGTATGCCCAAGGATGTTATCAAGAAGAAGGTCTTCCCTTTATCTTTGAAGGGAAAGGCATTGACATGGTTTAGGCTATGTGATGATATGGGATCATGGAAGTACAACCGATTGAAACTGGAATTTCATCAGAAGTTTTATCCTATGCATCTTGTTCACCGTGATCGTAATTATATATATAATTTTTGGCCTCGCAAAGGAGAAAGCATCGCTCAAGCTTGGGGGAGGCTTAAGTCAATGTTATATTCATGCCCCAATCATGAGCTCTCAAGAGAAATTATTATTCAAAATTTTTATGCTCGGCTTTCTCTCAGTAATAGCTCCATGCTTGATACTTCTTGTACTGGATCTTTTATGATGAAGACTATTGAATTCAAATGGGATTTATTGGAAAGAATCAAACGCAACTCTGAAGATTGGGATCTCGACAAAGGTAAGGAGTCAGGTATAACATCCAAGTTTGATTGTGTTAAATCTTTTATGGATACCGATCTTTTTCGTGAATTTAGCACTAAATATGGTCTTGACTCTGAGATAGTAGCTTCTTTCTGTGAATCCTTTGCTACTCATGTTGATCTCCCTAAGGAGAAGTGGTTTAAATATAATCCTCCCATTGAAGTAAAAGTAGTTGCACCTATTAAAGTTGAATAAAATACTATCACTTATAATGTCGATCCTATTGTTCCTACTGCTTATATTGAGAAACCCCCTTTCCCTGCTAGAATAAAGGATCATGATAAAGCTTCAACTGTGGTTCGTAAGAGTAATACTAGAACACCTACACCCTCTGATAAAATTAAAGTTGAACCTAGTATTGTTATGGTTAAGGATCTCTTGTCTGATAATATTGATGGGAATGTTATTTACTATTGTGATGAAGCTGCTAGAATTGCTAGACCCAATACTAAAAATAAACATAGACCTGTTTTATGCATGCCTGTTATTTCTGTTAAAATAGGAGATCATGCTATCATGGCTTATGTGATATGGGTGCTAGTGCAAGTGCAATACCTCATTCCTTATACAAAGAAATTATGCACGATATTGCACCTGCTGAGATAGTGGAAATTGATGTTAGAATTAATTTTGCCAATAGAGACACTATTTCACCAATTGGGATTGTTAGAGATGTTGAAGTCTTGTGTGGGAAAGTTAAATATCCTGCTGATTTTCTTGTTCTTGGTTCCCCACAACATAACTTTTGTCCCATTATATTTGGTAGACCCTTCTTGAATACTGGTAATGCTAAGATAGATGGCAAAAAGGATGTTGTTACTATTGGTTTAGGGGATATGTCTCATGAGTTTGATTTTGCTAAATTTCGTAGACAACCCCATGATAAAGAATTGCCTAGTAAAGATGAAATTATTGGTCTTGCTTCTATTGCGGTGCCTCCTAATGATACTTTAAAACAATATTTTCTTGACCATGAAAATGATATGTTTATGAATGAAAGAAGGGAAATAGATGAAGTATTCTTTAAACAACGAACTATTTTGAAACACAACTTTCCTATTGAAATCCTAGGTGATCCTCCTCCATCCAACGGTGATCCCGTGTTTGAGCTTAAACCTTTACCTGATACTCTAAAATATGCTTATCTTGATGAGAAAAAGACACATCCTGTTATTATTAGTGCTAACCTTTCAGAGCATGAAGAAAAGAAATTATTGGAAACTCTGAAGAAGCATCGTGCTGCTACTGGATATACTCTTGATGATCTTAAGGGCATTAGTCCCACTCTATGCCAGCACAAAATAAAATTGGAGAAAGACGCAAAACCGGTTGTTGATCACCAACGACGGTTAAATCCTAAGATGAAAGAAGTGGTAAGAAAAGAAATACTAAAGCTTCTGGAGGCAGGTATAATTTATCCTGTTGCTGGTAGTCAGTGGTTAAGTCATGTCCATTGTGTCCCTAAGAAGGGAGGTATTACTATTGTCCCTAATGATAAAGATGAATTGGTCCCACAAAGAATTGTTACAGGTTATAGAATGGTAATTGATTTCCGCAAATTAAATAAAGCTACTAAAAAGGATCATTACCATTTACCTTTTATTGATCAAATGCTAGAACGATTATCCAAACATACACATTTTTACTTTCTAGATGGTTATTCTGGTTTCTCTCAAATACCTGTGTCAAAAGAGGATCAAGAAAAGACAACTTTTACTTGCCCTTTCGGTACCTTTGCTTATAGACGTATGCCTTTTGGTTTATGCAATGCACCTGCTACCTTTCAAAGATGCATGACTGCTATATTCTGACTTTTGTGAAAAGATTGTTGATGTTTTCATGGATGATTTCTCCGTATATGGAACTTATTTTGATGATTGCTTAAGCAACCTTGATCGAGTTTTGCAGAGATGTGAAGAAACTAATCTTGTCTTGAATTGGGAGAAGTGCCACTTTATGGTTAATGAAGGTATTGTCTTGGGGCATAAAATTTCTGAAAAAGGTATTGAAGTTGATAAAGCTAAAGTTGATGCTATTGAAAAGATGCCATTGAGGGAGTCCTGGACTAAGGGGTCCTCGGGCGTCTGACCTGTTAGCCATGGGCCGGACTGATGGGCTGTGAAGATATGAAGACCGAAGACTGCACCCATGTCCGGATGGTACTCTCCTTGGCGTGGAAGGCAAGCTTGGCGACCAAATATGTAGATTCCTTTCTTTGTAACCTACCTTGTGTAACCCTAGATCCTCCCAGTGACTATATAAGCCGGAGGACTTAGTCCGGAGGGGGAGATATTCATTATCATAGCCATACAAGCTAGACCTCTAGGGTTTAGCCACTACGATCTCGAGGTAGATCAACTCTTTTAATACTCGTATTCATCAATATCAATCAAGCAGGATGTAGGGTATTACCTCTATAGAGAGGGCCTGAACCTGGGTAAACATCATGTACCTTGTCTCCTGTTACCATCGACCTAAGACGCACAGTCGGGACCCCCTACCCGAGATCTGCCGGTTTTGACACCGACATTGATGCTTTAATTGGGAGTTTCACTGTGCCACCGACAACAAGATCGATGTCTCGCCTTGTTCTCAAGGATAATATCACCACCGGAGGAACGCTGGCTCCAGGCCAAACTCTCCGGCTAGGCGACTTTACCATGACCGCCCGTTCGGTCATTAAGACGACGATGACCTCTCAGGAAATCGAAAATCCCCTTCGTATCGACTCTAAAAACTCCAAGCATATGGATCTAGCGGAGCTTTCGTCCTTGAATGAGCTCCTAGATCGCATCTACGCCCTAGGGGTCGCTACAGACTACGATCGGATTGGGCTTAAACCCGATCAGAGAGATATCAAATCTCCCCCGATCACCCACCAGATAGCGGTATTAGAAGAGCGAGTCGACAACTCTTCCTCCATATTAAGGTCGGACTATGTCCAGATCTCCAGTCTCGAAGAGCCGGACACCTACCCGCGAGGTGATGCATCCTTCCCTCCGAACATAGAATCGGACGACGGGCCTAAGAAATTAGTGGACATCCCCGAGCCCGATCTGCTAAGTTCGGAAGACCTTTAGACTCCAGATCCAAAACTAGGGCAGGGTTCAGATTTAAATCCACCCACCCACCCACCCGAATACAAGCGCTGAGCATAAAACAACAGTCTCAGGAAACGGTCCACCACTTCTGGGCCAGATTCCTTCTTGTCAAAAATAAGATTAAAGATTGTCGCGACGAGGAAGCGATCTAAGTGTTCTGCAACAATTATTGCAGGGACAAAGGAATCCTCAACGCCATCAACCGTCGTCGCATCCTACATTTCGCTGACTTGGCAACTATCGTACAGAAGTATAGTGCAATGGAAAGCACCTGGAAAACTCAAGCAGCTTGTTGGGAATCATCGGTCCCCACTCAACCCCTCATTCAGGTGAAAAGGGCGCGCCCTTGCAACGCGCCCGGTTCAATAGCAAAGAAATACAAGTCCAGTATGGGGCACGGAACCGTTCTGGAAGGATTGCTCGATAGGCCATGAAAAATACACGCAACACCGGATAACATACCAACACATAGCCTTAGAGCATGTTGGATACTCCGGCAAGTGGCCAAGAGCTGCGAGGATATCCTCACCAAGAATAACCCAGAACAACACCCCCTAGAGGATAACGACCCCAAAGTACTGACGGTCTTCGAGACATTCGCCTCAAACAATAGGCACAAAAGAGCACTACGCGGACTCGCCGAAGTCTGTCAAATAGCAGCAATAAACCCTGGGAATGACACGGCTATAACTTTTAATGCCGGCGACGAACCAAAATACAGGACAGTCCGAGCTCCAGCCGCCTTTCAGCTCACCAAGGTCCTCATGGACGACGGTAGCGGACTAAACCTCATCTACGAAGGTACACTCCACAAAATGGAAATAGACAGGAGCCGCATTGAGCAAAGTAGCACGACCTTCCAAGGAATTATCCCCAGTCGGGAGGCGCGGTGTGCGGGAAAAATAACACTCGACGTGGTAGTCGGCACGCCAGAGAATTATTGGTCCTAAGAAATAACCTTCCAAGTGGCCCTTTTCAACAGCGGATATCACACCCTCTTAGGGCGAGATGCATTTATGCGCTTCCAAGCGGTACCCCATTATGGATACATGAAGCTTAAGATGCCTGGGCCCAGTGGTATAATCACTCTACCTAGTGATCCGGACATAGCACTCCGCGCCGATAATAAAACCGTATCCCTGGCCCTCGAGGCATTATCTGAAGCCCTCGCGGCCGAAGAATTAACTGCGCTGCACTCCACGGTGGATAGGGATGATGTGGTCCTAGACAAACGACCCAAATCCACCTCCTTCAAACCAACAGAAGAAATAGTCAAATTCCAAGTCCATCCAACGGACCCCAAGGAGACAGCATCCATCGGAGCACAACTAGACCCAACGGTTAACACCACGCTACGAGAGTTCCTGCACGAGAATTTGGATATATTCGCCTGGCACCCTTCTGATATGCAAGGAATCCCACGTGAGTTGGCCGAACACAGCCTCGATATATTAAAGGGATATAAACCGGTCAAGCAAACACTGCGGCGCTTTTCCGAACCCAAACATCAAATCATTGATCAAATAAGGCTTTCCCTAAGGATCCCTTCCCCCTCCCCCTCCCCCACATTGATCAAATCATTGATGCTACCGCAGGACACGACTCACTGTGTTTCCTTGATGCATATTCCGGATACCATCAAATCAAAATGAAGGAGTCCAATCAAGCTGCAACAGCATTCGTTACCCCATATGGGCCATTCTGCTTCAACACCACGCCCTTCGGGCTCAAGAACGCCGGCGCGACATACCAACGCATGATTCAAACATGCCTAGAGAAACAGATTGGCAAGACAGTTGAAGCTTATGTGGACGACGTCATCATCAAAACTAGGCGCGTCGAAACATTAATAGACGATTTACGTCTCACATTCTCGATAACTCCACGCGTATGACATTAAGCTCAATCCTGAAAAGTGCATTTTCGGCGTCCCAGCTGGAAAACTGCTGGGCTTCATCATTTCCAACAGAGGAATTGAAGCAAATCCAGCCAAAATCTGAGCTCCGTCACAATTGGCTACGCCAACAGACCTTAAACAAGTCCAAAAGCTCGTGGGTTGCGTGGCAGCTCTAAGCTGCTTTATCTTCAGATTGGGAGAAAAGGCACTACCACTCTATCGCCTTCTACGGCAAACCGATCACTTTGAGTGGACGGACGCGGCAACAGCCGGACTGGAGGAAATAAAAACCCTTCTTGCGAGCAACCCAATCCTGGCTGCACCAAACATCGGCGAACCGATGCTATTATACATATCGACAACACATCAGGTGGTGAGCGCCGTGCTCGTCGTTGAACGAGAACATGACGGACACAAATTCCTACTTCAGAAGCCAGTATACTACGTATCCATTGTCCTTAGACCATGCAAATCCCGATACCCCCATTATCAAAAGATAGCATACACGGTCTTCATGGCATCCCGAAAGCTCCGTCACTACTTCCAGGAGTGTTCTGTCACGGTGGCTTCCGAAGTACCACTCAATGACATTATAAACAACCGTGATGCCACGGGCCGAATTGCCAAATGGGCCATTGAGATCCTTCCATTTGATATTACATACAAACCACGTCGAGCTATTAAATCCCATGTATTGGCTGACTTCGTCGCTGAATGGACAGAGGCCGAACTCCCTAAAGAGTACGGCGCATATTCCAACTGGGTTATGTATTTCGATGGCTCCAAACTACTGGCAGGGCTAGGGGCGGGCATCGTCTTAACGTCACCAACTGGAGACGTCATTTAGTATGTACTCCAAATACTATACATAGGCTCCAACGATGCAGCCGAATACGATGCCTTATTGCATTGTCTCCGGATGGCTGTCTCCATGGGCATACAACGCCTAGAAGTGCGCGGGGACTCAAACCGTGCAATATCTCTAATAAATGGAGACTTCGACGCCAAAGATCCGAAGATTGCAGCTTATCGTAATGCCGTCATAAAAATGTCGTCCTAGTTCGAGGGGCTTGAGTTCCACTATGTGGCTCGAAAAAGTAATCAGGCGGCGGACGTTCTTGCTCGTATCGGTGCTAAGCGCGACCCCGTTCCACCTAATATCTTTCTGGAAAGGAATTTTAAGCCATCCGTGGTGTGGCAGGGGGAAAACGGCAACACTAGTCCGGATCCGAACATAACCCTAGATTCCGAAAACACCGACATCATCGGAGGCTCAGCCATCGAAATAACACCGCCGGCGCATCTCATCATGGCAGTCATTGCCCCATGGACCGAACCCTTCCTTGCCTACCTTAACAGGAAGGAGCTTCCTGAGGACCAGAATGAGGCCCGCTGCATTGTCCGGCGTTCGAAGTCCTACAAGGTTCATGACGGAGAGCTCTATAAGAAAAGCGCTACCGGAGTTCTTCAAAGATGTATCTCTGAGGAAGAGGGGCGGCAACTGTTGGCTGAAATTCACGCTGGACTTGGCGGTCACCACGCCGCAGCTCGGGCCCTTGTTAGCAAGGCCTTCCGTACAGGGTTTTATTGGCCGACGGCCCGAGCAGATGCACATGACCTTGTCCAACATTGCGTCGGATGCCAACTCTTCGCCAACCAAAGCCATATGCCCCCACTACCTTACAAACAATCCCCATCAGTTGGCCTTTTGTGGTCCGCAGACTCGATATGGTCAGACCCCTTAAAGGAGGAAGCCATAAGAGAAAGTACCTGCTGGTCATGGTGGATAAATTCACTAAGTGGATAGAGGCCAAACTAGTCAAAACGGCCGAAGCGGGGCCGGTAATAAATTTCATATCCGACGTGGTACACTGCTATGGTGTCCCACATAGCATAATCACCGATAACGGCTCTAATTTCACAGCCGATGAAGTGAAAACCTAGTGTGCTAATCTGGGCATTAAGCTCGATTACGCCTCTGTCTATTACCCGCAGACAAACGGTCAAGTCGAACGGGCTAATGGTCTTATTATGAGAAGCATCAAACCTAGACTAGTGCGGTCTTTGACAGAATCAGACAAGCACTGGGTGGAGGAACTTGACTTCGTACTCTGGGGGCTGCGGACCACACCCAACCGCACTACTGGATATACACCTTTCTTCATGGTGTACGGTGCAGAAGCAGTGTTACCCTGCGATATTATTCATGACTCACCTCGAGTGCACATGTACGAAGAGAGAGAAGCTGAGCTTGATCGGAAGGATAGCTTAGATGCCCTGGAGGAGGAGCGCGACGTCGCATAAGACCGTTCTGCATTTTATCAACAGCAGGATCGCAGGTATCAAAGCAGAGAAGTGCAGGCCAAGACTTATAACGTTGGTGAACTCGTTCTACGCTTGCCGGAGAAGAAAACGGACAAACTCAAGCCCAAGTGGCAGGGTCCCTTCACCATTGACGAAGTCCTCACCGGAGGAGCGTACCGCCTGCGTGATGCGTCATACAATCACCTGGAGCCGAACCCCTGGAACGCGGCCAGACTCCGATGATTTTATGCCTAGCGCCTAACTCTGTGTTCGTCTTCTTCCTCCTGTTATTAACGTTATTTTTTCTCTCTCTTTTCGTTTTTATCTTTTTTCGTTTTGCTCTTTAGCCCTACGACTTTAGTACGGCTAGACCGTCCTCCCCTTATGCGTACATCTACACATATGTACGTTCATTATACCTAGGGGCTTCTCGTACATAAGCTTGCTATTATTCTTTGAGCATCAAGCTCACCACATATGCGTTTTTCCATATGTACCTTTTCTTCGCCATTATATGCATCGATATGACTTAAGTTTTGGCCAAGCTGGGTTGCCTGGCTCCTGTGCTTATGCCCTACATTCCCGTTAGTTCGGCTAGGGCATAAAGGGAACACCTCTGTGATTGTTACTGCCGGGTCATCCAGATGTGTACCTCAGACTGGGTGAAGCCGAAAGCTAGCATTCTTAAGGGAATATTTGGTTGGCGAATTAAAGATGTTTCCGCATTCACTCCATTGCGCAACCCCAGAAGTTACTTACTCTACGTTTTTTGCAATCACAGTTCGGACATGCACATTAAACGCATGCACACACAGGGAAAGGAACCCTTAACGGAACTATTCTCTCTGGAATATGTTTCTTACATAATGTAATATAACATAACTAGCCGGATACACATTGTCTGTTCAAGCAACTATGACACCTACGCCTGGTTCCCATTCATACCCCGGTATATTGTACCAGTAGGGTATTCGGAAACACTCCACACCTTTGGGTCTAGAGGTCGAAGCGAAAAGGTCGGCCATGACAATTGTTTTTATTATCCAGCTAGAAGGAAAGTACATAGTCACTTAGGACTCAAAAACTTCCTCCTCTATATCGTCCAACAGGCGGTCTAATTTACAATCCTGTTGGGAGTATCTAGCAGCCACCTCTACTTGGCCATATACTAAACTAACGGGAATTTCTTCCCCATTTGACCCTAGTGGTCCGACCCGGGCCATGTGATTCGGATCCAACTTGGTATATCGTGTTTTTACCTTGGCCTAGGCCTCTCGCGCACCCTCTCGGCAGGCCGATATCTTCCATAGACGGATACGCCTCCGTGCTCCCTTGACCATCTCTACAAGCTTCTCCATACTCCCTGGAGGCGAGTCGGATGGCCATAAGGCCTTGGCTACACTCCGCATTGCCAGCCGAGCTTGCTCGTGCAACTGCGACGGCCCTTGCAGAAGATCACTTGATGATCCGGACACCTCCTCTTCGGGACGGCCCGTCAATATATCTGCAATCACAGCTATATCAGCTACTTTTACTTTCAAACTGTTATAAGATAAATACAGCTACATATTGAATATGCCGCCTCATAGTTTTTTGTTCTCCTTCACGGAGTCGGCTAGTTGGGCCCGCACATCCTTCAGCTCTTCACCCAGCTGGGTGTTTGCATCTTGGAGTTTTTTTTTCTCCTGTCTGACACGGGTCAAAACCCGCTCGCCTGCGGCATGCAGTCTTTTCGACTCTTTTTCCTCCAATTGATCCGATGATCCTGTTATGAGATAAAGCCGCAGTGTTAACACGGTCGCTATGCAATAACTGTTTCTCGATGGAGGGAAATATCACCGGAGGACACCGCTTTGGATTTTTCCAGTTCGGCGGTCACTGTGTTCGACTGCGTCCGGCACTTTTCTAGCTCTTGGGCTAGCACGTCGTTCCTCTTCGACAGAACCTGGTCATGCAACGATCCTCAAATCAGTTGTCCCAACTACTTTAAGTCTCGGGGGCTACTGACATATGGTTATCATAGTCAGACAAAGTAAACTTACTTGCACATCTTTTAAATGCTGCTTTGTGGCTCTGTTAAGCCCATCTCGAGCAGCTCGGATATATGCATCAGCCGAGCGGAAGGCGTTAAATTCCTCTTCTGAAAAGCCAGGGTCTTGTAAAACGGCCCTGCAGCGCCGATGATTCATGGTGCTCTCCACTTCCGAGTTGGTGACGGATACGTCATTCGAATCCTTGGCTGGAGGAAAGTCCGGCGTCATCCCCGCATCAGCCCCTGCTTCATGGCAGGATCTGGATCCTGGTTGCGGGAAGTATGGCCGGCCGGACCCCCGGATATAGTCCGGCACACCTTTTTCCTGATATAGGGTAAATGGAAAGGTCACAATTGGATGTGTCTGCCAAGGTGCATATTTGCAAATTCATACCTCTTTGATGAAGGCTCGGCCGTATCTTCATTTGCCTTCCTCTTCGAAGGCTTGCCTGGTATGGGGGACGCTCTCTTCGGAGATGCCCCCGGGGCAGCATGGCGCGCCGAACGCCTCCCCTTTTGAGCACAGGACAGTGCGGTGGGTGAGGAGGAATGAGAAAACTCTCTTGGACAAGGTATCTCCGGATTACTTACATGGGAAGCAGGAAGGAGACTGGGGTAATCGGCGATGATGGGTACATCTGTACCGTCATAGCTCATCTGATAGAATATTCCATCCTCGAGCTCCACAAATATGTCTAGATCCTCTTCATATCCGGGGTCAAGATCCCGATTGTGATTCTTCGGCTGAGGAGCAGGGTCATGGATCCCCTCGATAGCCTTTCGCCATTCCTGTTATAAGCGGATAAGATACTTCCTGTCAAGAATGATTCAGGGATAGGAGTAAAAAAGTGGAGCAGAAGCTTACCCAGCTGGGAGGATTATACATCAAAAATCCATCTCGATATTGGAGATGGGTGAACTCCTCTTTCTCCCCTTTATGCAGCTCGACCAGTATTTTGGCCAGGGCGGCGGGGGTCTTCGGGCCCTTCCGACCATAGCGTGAGGCGTCGTCTTCCCCGTTATAATGCCACATGGGCAGCCCTCTGATATTGGAGTGGCTGGACCCCCCGCGCTATAGAGGTCGCCATTACCTCGACTATTGACAATCCGGACTGGGCAAGCGTCGTAATCTTGCCCAGCAGCATGCTGATCTCTTCCTCGAGGCTCCGAGGACGCCAGCTATGGTGTTTCTTTAGCGGATCACTTCAAAACTCTGGGAGGCCCATACGGACGGGGCCGGGTAGAGCGACGTCGTCGATGTAGAACCATTCGGAAGGCCACCCTTCGGAAGCTTTCTTCGGTGTGCCGGACAGGTATCCGGTCCCGATGATGCACCACACTTCGGCACCTCCCACTTCAAAAATTGACCCACCATGATTACGAGGGACAAGGCAGAACAGTCTTCTCCATAAATCGAAATGGGCCTCACAGCCCAGGAATAGCTCACATAGAGCAACGTAACCCGCAATATGAAGGATAGAGGCGGGAGTGAGATTGTGCAGTTGGAGGCCATAATACTCCAGCAGACCTCAGAGGAAGGGATGGATTGGAAATCCGAAACCTCTTAATAAGAAGGGGACGAAGCACAATCGTTCTCCCGTAGACGGATTGGGGAAATCCTCCGCCTGAGTTTTGCCGGTTAAAGGAGGCCAGTCCTGCTCGAATAAGGACTAAGTCTGCGGGGGGAAGAAAGCCCTGTGTTTGCAGCTTCGCCAGCTGACTGTGGGGTACGGAACATCTCTCCCAATTACCCTTTTTGGAGCCATGGGGACGAGAGGAAGAGCTGGGAGCGCTAGCCATGTTGGGATAGTTCTTCTTAGCAAGCTCTGAGGATTTTTCACGGGGTGTAGAATGGATCTGAGATCTCATCTCTTTAAATAGGCGCCTTTGTGGTACGGTCGGGGTGGTATATATATGCAAAAATACCCTGACCTCTCGCATTCGCTCGACATGTGGAAACTGAAGTTGTTGATGCACAGAAGCCGAGCAGTACAACATTAAATGGAAGGCCGAACACACTACTCGGAAGTCATTGGTGGAGGAACCCGCCTTGCAATGCTGAAGATAATCTATGTGCCGAACACCTCTATCGGATGTGGGGTTCCGGCAAACCCTTAAGGTTCGAACACTGGGGTGCACGCGAAGTCTTTCCCTCCTACCAATACGCACCCTAGGTCACTAAGATCTCGCGGACGAACTCGACGAACTCGCAACACAGAAAGACACAAGATTTATACTGGTTCGGGCCACCGTTGTGGTGTAATACCCTACTCTAGTGTGGTGGTGGTGGATTGCCTATAGGGCTGATGATGAACAGTACAAGGGAAGAACAGCCTCTTGAGGTTGAGGTGTCCTTGTGAGTATGCTCTCGATCGGGTTGGGTCAAGCGAAGATGAGGTGCCTCTACTATGGTGGCTAGCTCTACTTATATAGGCCCCGATCCTCTTCCCAAATATCGAGCGGGAAGGGAACCAACAATGGCGGGCTAATTTGAAGGGGGACAACTAGTACAAGCTATCCTGACGAAAGTGGTCTTCGCCTACCAAAGGCTCTGGTGGTGATGCCGTCTTGGGCTCCATGATGACCTCCATCTTGTCGTCCTCCTAGTCTTGGTCTCGTTGCACCAATATAGTAACCTTTACCTGATGCCTCGGTACTCTTCGCCCGCGCTGGCCTCCTTAGAACCAAAGAGGAAACAAGGACGCTGCACGCGCTGGCGCCCTCCTGGCGCCCGCCTGGTGCCGTGCGTCATGGCTCACGCCATGAGGGTCTCGTGAGGTTTGCCCTGCCTTGATATCTCTACTCCTCATGAGCCTGCCTAGCTAGGCTACTTCCGAGGAGGTCTTGCGTCATCCGCCTCGCGAGGCTTGGACCCTCGCGAGGGTCTTGGATGCTTTGTTGGTGAAGACGGGCCGTACGGCCTGCTGGCTCAGCCACGCTGTGGGCCGCAGGCAGGCAAGTCTAGGGACCCCCGTTCCCAGGACGCCGACAGTAGCCCCTGGGCCCAAGGTGCTCTCGGGCTTGGCTTCGTGGCGAAGCCAAGGGCCAATTTCAGAGCACCGCGGGCCCCAAAAGCCCACGGCCTCGATTGACGCGTGGCGGTTGATTGGACGTGGGCGTCTCCGCTTCCCCATGTTGTCTCGGAAACTGCATGACTTGACAAGTCCCTACGATATGCAAGTAAAACCATCATTACCAGCGATCGTGGGAGACGCCGGTTGGCCTTCTCTTGCTATAAATGGGGAGTGGGGGCAGAGCCCCCGTTGCCCATCTCTTCCTCGCTTGCTTGCTTCTTCCTCCTTGCTCCACTGCCAACAACAATGGCGCCCATCAAAAAGTTTTCTACCGAAGAGAAAGGAAAGGCTCCCCGCGATGATCCAGGGCCTCTTCTACCAAAGAAGAGTTCGATCCATCACCGTGATGAGGCTACGATGCAGGTGGTGTCGAGGCCTTGGTGCGAGCGGCCTCCTCCGGGGTACCCGCTGCCCTTGTACGCCCAAGCCAAGGGCTCGGGAGAACGGAGTGATGAGCAGCGCTGCCCACGCCACATCCAGGGCCGCCGCACCTCGGCGACGCGCACCGTTGCCCCTGGGGTTCATGTCGTGGACTCCTCGCGCGAGTTGGTGCTGTGGGCGCCGATGCCTCCGAGCTCCTGGATCCACTTCCCGCAGTTCTTCTCCGACGTGATGCCGCCGAGGGAGCCTCTCGAGCTTTGGCCGCAGCACGCCGACTGTAGTGCTCCGGCGACCAGAGCGGAGATCGAAGTGGTCCCCACCGGCAAGATCTTCATGATGCACGGCTGGGGCGAGATTGCGCGGGTCTGACGTGCGAGGGGCGCCCTCGCGATCCACTTCGAGTATGACAGCGTCTCCATGCTCTTCTTCAAGGTCTTCGATGCCGAGGGCCGCCGCCTGGAGTTCTTCTCCGGAGAGGAGCACGAGGCTGATGCGCGCCCTGCTCGCGACCACTCCAGCAGCAGCCCTTGGGAGTGCAGCAGCTCTCATGAGCTCTATGAGACTCCGGAGACGAGTGACGACAGCTACGTGCCCCCGAGCTCTTGCCCTGCTCGGAGCAGAGCTGCGGCGTCCGGCCGTCGTCGCCGCTGATTTGGATGGGGTTGGCGCTAGCCTCCCGTGGCCCACTGTTGATGATGGCGTCCACCGCGGGAGGATGTAGATAGGATTCCCCTTAGTATCGGCTTTTGTTTCCTGCAATGAATCATGAATTACCCCGTGGGGGCATGTAAGGGTCCATGATGTCTTTTGTGCTTATCTTCCATGTTCTAAAAATTTGGTCAACGCATGTCCCGTTAAGGCTCGGTCTCCCCTTTCTTTCCTCGCGATATCTTGTTGCTCTACACCGACAGGTCCCGGTCCCCAGGCAGGCTACAGTCGTCGCTGGTATGCCAGGTCGCGTGTCGTGGTCAAGGCCAGGAGGTGTGCCTCCCGAGGTCCAGTAAGAGCCCCTGAGACGCGATGCTCAGGAGGTCCCCCTTAGTGCTCAAGCAGCCATGGTAAGGTGAGAAAGGGAGTTTACATGGCCGCAACGAGGCTGCAGCAAGGCGTGAGGTACCATTAGGCCCAAACATTTAGCTAATTCGAGTGCGAGACTTATCTTATTGATCTCGTGGCGACTCCTGACGTTGCGCTAGGGCTGCGCGCCTACTCGTGCGGCATAGCTAGGCTGGCCCATACGAGTTTCCCTCCCCTCATGCTCTCCTTAGTGCTCTACGTCCTCAAGTCCCGACCCTCGAGCGAGCTCAGCCGCCGCTGGTATGCCAAGTGGCGATGCCGTGGTCAAGGCCAGGAGGTGAGGGCTGGAGAGCTAGTAAGAGCTCCTGTGTCGCGATGCTCAGGAGCCCCCCTTTTAATGCGCAAGCGAATTGCACGAGAGAAAAGGAGACTCGCGGTACCGCCTGCTATCCTTCCCACGGGGTCCCTATGAACATGCACAAGAAGAAACATGGTTTTCCGTTACAGCTGTCAGCCTGCCTCTGGTTGCTCTGGATGAGGAGAAGGCAATGAGGGCCTGGTGAGGTGACGTGCGCGGGGCGTGCCGCAAGGCAGCGCTTGACCGCTCAGATTTGTCGGCGTGGCTGGGACGGACCCATGCACCAGCGCCATGCCCGTGTGGAGGTCCCGGGGGGGGCGACGATGATCGAGCAGGTGATAGCAGTTGGCAGGTTAAGCATGGAGAGCAGATCAGCTTGGATAAATGCAGGAAGATACATGCCACCGGGTCCAGCCCGAGCGGCTTGGAGATGATGCAGCCCGAGGGGCGCCCCCAACAAGGTAAGCTGAAGACATAAGCAAAAGGGGTACATGCCGCAGGGGCGGACCCACGCGGCCTGGGAATAATGCGGCCTGAGGGGCGCTCCCAGCTAAACGAGCTTGGAAAATGTCACCTGGTTCTATAGACGAAGTAGAGTTGGCGCAGCTGAAGGCGTGCGTTGAAGAAATGACTCCTCATGAGCCGCCAGAACCCTGAGCCTCAGGAGGCTCTAAGGGTTCGGGAGGTTCCCTGAAGACCGTCTACATCTCCTCTAGAACGGCGTGGTACCTGGCTTCCTGAGCCGCCAGGACACGCTGCATGTTGCGCTGATAGGCCGACGCCATGCTCGGCATGCCAAAGGGCATACGAACATAGCTGTGGGGCGGGCCCTCGCAGCGGCCCACACGCGAAGCCAGAAATGCTCCTGAGATGCGGCCCTGTCGAGCCCTGGGACATCAATGCAGACACGCAGCCCAGCATCCTCGCTAGGATGCGGGGCTGCGCCTTGCGGGCCGCCGTCGCCGCGCATGGCTCTTGCTTCTTGCAATTCCTGGATGGTCTTGGTGATCGACTCCTGGGTGGTGGGCACTCGTTGCCCGGTGCTCTCCTAAGGGTCACGTGCCGTGAAGCACGCTTCCAAGTGGTGCCCGAGCGCCTCCCTTGTGGGGTTGGCAAGGTCTGAGGCCCTCCAGAAGAGAGCCCCCGAGCCCTGCCTGAGGAGGGCGCCGGGCACGCCTTCCTATGCGACGGAGGGAGGCGCCCCTTGAGCGGGCGCTGGTCCTGACGTGGCTTCTGCCGCGACGCCGTCCTCCTGAGGTCTTGCGCGGCACGGCTGCTTCTTCTTGCGGATGGTCTCTAGAGGGCCTTCATTTCTGCTGCCGGTGTCGTCGATTGCAGCGGCTTGAAAGGCGCGCTCAGGCGAGCACACCACATCTCTCTCTTCACACGGGACCGTGATGATTCCTCCGCTTCCTGGCATCTTGAGAACATTGTAGCCATGATGAGTGACTGTCAAGAACTTGGCCAGGGCTGGATACCCGAGGATGGCATTGTACGGCAGGAGGATGTGTGCGACGTCGAAGTCGATGAGCTTGGTGCGTTAGTTCTTGAGCTCCACGAAGCTGACAGGCAGGAGGACCTGCCCTATCGGCGTGGTGGAGCCGTCGGTCACTCCCGAGAAAGGCTTGGTGGGCTGGAGCTGCTCATATGGCACTTGAAGGTTGTTGAAGGTGTCAACGGATAGGATGTTGAGCCCTGCGCCACCGTCGATGAGGGTCTTGGTGACCTACACATTGCTGATGACTGGAAAACACAACATAGGGAGGGTGCCAGTGGTGGCTACGCACTTGAGTTCATCCGCCGAGTTGAAAGTGATGGTGCATTGGGACCACCTGAGCGGGTGCGTGGCCTCGAGCTTGGGAAGCGCCGCGTTCACCTCATGAGCAAACTGCTTGAAGACGCGCTGGGAGGCTGGGGCCTGGGCGCTGCCCAAAATGCAGGCGACCGCGCGCGGCTCCTGGAAGCCCCCAGCCCCCTCGTCCTGGTGGTGGTCGTCGTTCCTTCTTAGTGGCGGCAGCGGGGCAAGACCGGCATTGCCCTGGGGGTGATCCTCACGAGGCGGGTCCCTCCAGGCGCCCTCACGAGGTTGGTCCTGCCAATGGTCCTCATGAGGTCGGTCGCGCCACTCCTGGCGTGGGCCACGGTCGTCCCAGCGTCCGCCTCCACGTCCTCCTCCGCGGCCATAGCCCCAATCGTTGCGCTCAGGGCATCGATCGTCGCGTCCTTCTCGTATGGCTCTGAGCTCTTGACAGTCACTGGTATTGTGGGTGTTTAGGTTGTGGAAGGCGCAGAATGGTCGGCCGTTCTTGGATGACTCGGGCTGATCTCTGCCTCGCTTGATGTCGGGCTCCGCTGTGAGCACAGCTACCTCCTTGTGCTTTACGTCCTTGCCCTTGGCCTTCTTCTCCTCCGCGCCCATGGCTTGCGGCACAAGGAGAGAGAGGTGACCCTCCTCAGCTCTTGCACACCTGTTCGCCAGGTTGAACAGCTCCTGAGATGTGCAGAGCTCCTCGTGGATGGCGAGCTCTTCCTTCATCTTGACTTCACGGACGCCGTCGGAGAACGCGGTGATGATGGCCTCGTCCATGACCTTGGGGATCTTGAGGCGAGTGTTGTTGAAGTGCTGGATGTACTTCTGGAGGGTCTCTCCTGGCTGCTGCCTGATGCGGCGCAGGTCACCCGTGGCCGGTGGACGGTCGCGAGTGCCCTGGAAGTTGGCGACGAAGCGGTCGCGCATCTCATCCTTGGAGGAGATCGAGCCGTGCAGCAGGTTCAGGAGCCAGGAGCGAGCTCCATCCTTGAGAGCCATGGGAAACCAGTTCGCCATGACCTTTTCGTCGCCGTTGGCCGCTTCGATGCTCAGCTCATAGAGCTGCAGGGACTACGCTGGGTCGGCGGTACCGTCATAGCGAGGAGGCAGATCAGGCTTGACTTGCCCGGCCAGGCGACGCTACGCATCTCGGGAGTGAAGGTGCGACAGCTAGCCGTGGTCGCCGGGGCCCACCTGTAAGGCCCTGAGACCGTTGCGCCAGGTGTCTTCCAGTTATTCGCTGCTATTGCCTTGTCATTTGCTTGTGTGTTATGCATTTCATATCATGTTATCATGTGCATCGCATTTGGATACATGTTTGTTTCATGCATCCGAGCATTTTCCCCGTTGTCCGTTTTGCAATCCGGCGCTCCTATGTCATCTGGTGTCCCTTTTGCCTCTTTTCGTGTGCGGGTGTTAAACGTTCTCAGATTGGACCGAGATTTGCCAAGCGGCCTTGGTTTACTACCGGTAGACCGCATGTTAAGTTTTGTGACATTTGGACTTCGTTTGATACTCCAACGGTTAACCGGGGAATCATAAAGGCCTCGTTCATGTTGCAGCCCAACACCCTTTCAAAGTAGCCCCTAACCCACCTAAACCCCCTCCATCCTCTCGGTCGTTCGATCAAGATCGTGTGGCCGGAAACCGCACCTAATTTGGACTCTCCTAGCTCCCTCTACCTATATATATGTGTGCCTCCCCGAAAATTCGCGTAGTCTAACCCTAGATCCAACACTCTCTCCGCACCGGACATGTCCGTCCGCCGTCGGACGCGTCCACCGCCACCACGTGTTTCAACCAATCAGGGCTCGCCACGTCATCGCCGCCGCTCCCTCGTCCAACCGAAGGCCGCCACATGTCCCTACCGCGCCCACTTCTCCGCCGGGCCCGCGAAGCCCATCCGGGGCCCGGCCAGGCCCGAGTCCCCGTCGCCCGATCCGGAACGCGCCGCCCTCGCCGCTCCGTCTGCCTCGCCGCTCTGCCTGCCTCGCCGTCCGCTGCCATCCTTCGTTCGCCGGCCACCGCCTCCCGCCCTCCGCCGGTCGCCGCCGGTGTCCCGTGCCTCCTCGCCGTCTGCTACGCTGGCGCGCCACCGCCCCAAGCTCCGCCGGCGTCCCTGTCAACGGATCCGGCCGGGAAAGGGGCCGGAGCGACCGGATCCGGCCACCTCTGCGCCGATCCACGCCCGCCGCCGTCGTTCGTCTCCGGCGCCGGCGACGAGCCGCCTTTGCCTTCCAGCGCCTTCTCGGCTTCGAGGAGAGGCCGGCGACCGTGCCTCGACCTCGTGGGCCACAAGGTCCAGCCAGGCCGCAGCCGACCCAGATCCTGCGCAAGGCCCGGCCTGCCTCGCCTCCTCTCCATTCCGGGCCAGGCCCATGGTGAGCCATCCCTCTAAACCCCGCGCGTGCGCACTTTAGCTATCCTGCGCCCATGTTTTTTCTCTAAGTCCCCAGATCCATATATTATATGCCCATGTTCAACGCATCATAACTCCTCATCCGTAGCACCGTTTTGCGCGTGCCATATATCAAATTGTTCATATGGATGTCCTGTTCATTTCATTCCATTGAACAATGCTTGTTTGAGTTCATATTGATGCCCTAAATGCTGTTGCAAGAGTGCTATGTAATTTTACAATCTGTTTCTTAATAGATTATGGACATTTGTCATTTTTGCCATGTTTAATGTGTGCCTCCTATGAACTTGAGCTCTACATGTGTTTTGTTATAGGCCATGGCATCCTTACAGGGGTGTATGCCATGTATTTTTGTGATCAATGTGGTGACTAGCAAAAGCATGCAAAGTAGCTCTCGTGATGTTGCTGATTTCAGGGACTTAGAATTTCACTAAGTCATTTCCCTGATATTATTTTTATGCCATGTATTCATGTTGCTACAGAGTGATCCATGCCCCTTTTGAGCATGTTTAGTAAGGATGATTTGGAGATATTTTCATGCTCTATCCATCCATGTCTTTGTTTGCAATTATGGAGTGCCCTAGCATGACTCAATCTTGCTCTACTTTTGCTATAAAATGATCCTAGCAGATTGTTTATGTGTTAAGCAATTTTGCCGAGGTTGTCATAGTGGATCCTTGCATGCTATGAGATTGTTCTTGCCATGGTCAACTTCTTTAACATGTCTTCTTGCTGGTAGTATGCTTAGCTTGTCATGCAATGCCTTGTGGTGAGTGCATCGAGCTCGCAAACATGCCTATGTAACTCTGTTTTTGCCATGTCCAGTTTTCTGCTAAGTCTGAATCTGTTAACGTAACTTGCTATGTTTACATGGGTGCCATCATATCTTCTAATCCTTTTTGGCTTATGGTCAGTAAGGGACTTTTGTTATATGCTTTGAGTAGTTTCATGCCATGCCTTATATTGCTATGATATGTTCCTGTAGCATGTTGTTATCTTGCTCTAAACTTTGCTTCCTGATGTTAATCCTGACATGTTATTTTCACTAAGTCTGTGAAACTGATATCTTTTGCACTTTTGCCATGCTTGTTTGAACCTGCTATTGTGTGAATTAGCTATAGCTCAGTGTTCATCGTTTGTCAAGCATCTTGAGTGGATAACTACCATGTACTTTGTTGCTATGTTGGAGTGCAGTAGCTTAGTTTCTTGTTGCATTCTAGATGGCTTCGTGCTGTTAATCGCAGAATCGTGCCATTGTTGTTTTGCTTGCCATTTGCAAACCGTGCATCCGATTTCGGTGATCTTTATATCGGTTTCGACCGAAATCAACTCATCTTTCTAGTGGCACACTTGGTTTGCCAAGTTGAGGCCTGGTTCAATCTTTTACTTCCGGAGCATGCATATGCATTGCATATCACATCCCGCATATCATGCCATGTTTTGCATCATGTTGCTTGCGCATTGCACCGTGGTTGATTGTTGTTTCCTTTGCTTGTGTTCTTGCCTTGGGTAGAGCCGGGAGACGATTTTGTGTTCGAGGTACCCGTTGAGTACGCTTATGAGGATCAAGCTTTCGTCTACTCGGAGAACTTTGCAGGCAAGATGACCTTACCCTCGAAATCACTTCTATCTTTGCTTGCTAGTTGCTCGCTCTATTGCTATGCCTATGCTGCGATACCTACCACTTTCTATATCATGCCTCCCATGTTGCCATGTCAAGCCCCTAACCCACCTTGTCCTAGCAAACCGTTGTTTGGCTATGTTACTGCTTTGCTCAGCCCCTCTTATAGCGTTGTTAGTTGCAGGTGAAGATTGGAGTGTGTTCCTTGTTGGAACATGTTTATTGTTGGGATATCCCAATATCTCTTATTTAATTAATGCATCTATATTCTTGGTAAAGGGTGGAAGGCTCGGCCTTATGCCTGGTGTTTTGTTCCACTCTTGCCGCCCTAGTTTCCGTCATACCAGTGTTATGTTCCTTGATTTTGCGTTCCTTACGCGGTCGGGTTATAATGGGAACCCCTTGACAGTTCGCCTTGAATAAAACTCCTCCAGCAAGGCCCAACCTTGGTTTTACCATTTGCACTAACAACCTATCACCTTCCCTTGGGTTCTGCAGACTCAGGGGTCATCTTTATTTCAACCCCCCGGGCCAGTGCTTGTCTAAGTGTTGGTCCGAAACAGAGCCACTTGCGGCGCCACCTCGGTGAAACTTGAGGGTTGGTTTTAGCTGTATGTAGTGTTCATCCGGTGTTCCCCTGAGAACGAGATATGTGCAGCTCCTATCAGGATGTCGGCGCATCGGGTGGTCTTGATGGTCTTGTTTTACCATTGTCGAAATGTCTTGTAACCAGGATTCCGAGTCTGATCGGGTCTTCCTGGGAGAAGGAATATCCTTCGTTGACCATGAGAGCTTGTGATGGGCTAAGTTGGGACAGATGGTTTTGAACTTTCAAAAGCCGTGCCCGCGGTTATGGGCAGATGGGAATTTGTTAATGTCCGGTTGTAGAAAACTTGAAACTTAACTTAATTAAAATGCATCAACCGCGTGTGTAGTCGTGATGGTCTCTTCTCGGCGGAGTCCAGGAAGTGAACACGGTGTTGGAGTTATGCTTGAACGTAAGTAGTTTCAGGATCACTTCTTGATCACTTCTAGTTCACGACCGTGCTTTGCCTTCTCTTCTCGCTCTCATCTGCGTAGGCTAGCCACAATATATGCTAGTGCTTGCTGCAGCTCCACCTCACTACCCTTTTCCCTACCCATAAGCTTAAATAGTCTTGATCGCGAGGGTGTGAGATTGCTGAGTCCCCGTGACTCATAGATTACTTCCAAATCCAGTTGCAGGTGCTGTTGATACCATTCTAGGAGATGCGACTGAGCTCAAGTGGAAGTTCGATGAGGACTCATGACGATACTGTGTTTTTTTCCAGACGATCAGTAGTGGAGCCCAGTTGGGGCGATCGGGAATTTGTAGCATTAGGGGTAGTCTTCTTTTATTTTGGTTCCAAAGTCGGACCTTGATTGTATCTGGATGATGTAATGCTATATTTATGTATTGTGTGAAGTGGCGATTGTAAGCCAACTCTTTATCCCTTTCTTGTTCAGTACATGGGATGTGTAACATTTACCCCTCTTGCGACATGCCTACAATGCAGTTATGCCTCTAAGTCGTGCTCCGACACGTGGGAGATATAGCCGCATCGTGGGTGTTACACCGCCTCGGAGGTGGAGCTTGGTCTTGACCAGGTGCGCGCTGCGCCGCTGCGGGTGGTACACGGTCTTGATGAGATGGCGTGGGGAGCGCAGGTGCAGCTTGTCGCGGCCGCGAAATTTCTTGGCAGCTTCTCTCTTCACGCGCGGGCGCCGGGCGCGACGGATCACATCACGGAGCCGTGAACCTTGGTGCTAAGGCGACGTCTTGGGGCTGAGGTGGTGGAGGCGCGCCATGAGCCCTGTCGCCCGCGGCTGGTTGAGGGGGAGGCAGAGAGTGGGACGGCGCCGGAGAGCCCCCTGCAGCGCTGACGAGCTCGGCGACGCATTCGAGCCACTCCACGTATAGGTCGTCGATGGGGCGGTAGTGCAGGAGCTCGTTCGCTGCGAGGAGCGTGGCCCGTGCCTCCAAGGGAGCGCGGTGCGCGTGAGACAAAGAACCGGCAGGAGTCAGCGATGGAGTGGCGGTGCGGCCGTCCTGCCGCACCGAAGGATGGAGCAAAGATGCCTGCTGCTCGTTCCCCGACAGGCCGGTGGCAGCATTGGCGGCGGGGAACGGAGAACGGCGATGTGGCCCGCCAACGGGAGCCGTCTGAGCGACGCGGGCGGTCAGGGAAGCCCGACGCTCACCTCGAGCACGGCTTGCGTCCGCCATGGAGACGACGGAGCGACGAACTGATGGAAGGGAGGCTATGGAGCACCCCTACCTGGCGCGCCAAATGTCGGATGTGGGGTTCCGGCAAACCCTGAAGGTGCGAACACTAGGGTGCGCACAAAGTCTTTCCCTCCTACTAATCCGCACCCTAGCTCGCTAAGATCTCGTGGACGAACTCGACGAACTCGCAACACAGAAAGACACAAGATTTATACTAGTTCAGGCCACCGTTGTGGTGTAATACCCTACTCCAGTGTGGTGGTGGTGGATTGCCTCTAGGGCTGATGATGAATAGTACAAGGGAAGAACAACCTCCTGATGTTGAGGTGTTCTTGTGAGTAGGCTCTCGATCGGGTTGGGTCAAGCTAAGATGCGATGCCTCTACTATGGTGGCTAGCTCTACTTATATAGGCCCTAGCCATCTTCCCAAATATCGAGCGGGAAGGGAGCCAACAATGGCGGGCTAATTCGAAGGGGGACAACTAGTACAAGCTATCCTGACAAAAGTGGTCTTCGCGTGCCAAAGGCTCTGGTGGTGACGCCGTCTTGGGCTCCACGATGACCTCCATCTTGCCGTCCTCCTGGTCTTGGTCTCGTTGCACCAATATAGCAACCTTTACCTAATGCCTCGGTACTCTTCGCCCACGCTGGACTCCTTAGCACCAAAGAGGAAACAAGGACGCTGCGCACGCTGGCGCCCGCCTGGTGCCGTGCGTCATGGCTCACGTCACGAGGGTCTCGTGAGGTTTGCCCCGCCTTGATATCTCCGCTCCTCGTGAGCTTGCCTGGCTAGGCTACTCCCGAGGAGGTCTTGCGTCGTCCGCCTCACGAGGCTTGGACCCTCGCGAGGGTCTTGGATGCTTTGTTGGTGAAGACGAGCCGTACGGCCTGCTGGCTCAGCCATGCTGCGGGCCGCAGGTAGGCAAGTCTGGGGACCCCCGTCCTAGGACGCCGACAACCTCATCATTGAAGACTGGTTCGGGGGCTACTGAGGGAGTCCTGGACTAAGGGGTCCTCGGGCGTCTGGCCTGTTAGCCATGTGCCGGACTGATGGGCTGTGAAGATACGAAGATCGAAGATTGCACCCGTGTCCGGATGGGACTCTCCTTGGTGTGGAAGGTAAGCTTGGCGACCAAATATATAGATTGCTTTCTTTGTAACCGACCTTGTGTAACCGTAGATCCTCCCGGTGTCTATATAAGCCGGAGGACTTAGTCCGGAGGGGGAGATATTCATTATCATAGCCATACAAGCTAGACCTCTAGGGTTTAGCCATTACGATCTCGCGGTAGATCAACTCTTGTAATACTCGTATTCATCAATATCAATCAAGCAGGACGTAGGGTATTACCTCCATAGAGAGGGCCTGAACCTGGGTAAACATCGTGTCCCCTGTCTCCTATTACCATCGACCTAAGACGCACAGTTCGGAACCCCCTACCCGAGATCCGCCGGTTTTGACACCGACAGCCATGTCCTAAGGACATTAAAGGTATAAGAAGTTTCCTTGGTCATGCCAGTTTTTATAGGAGGTTCATTAAAGACTTCTAAAAAATTTCTAGGCCTCTGACTAATCTCTTACAAAAAGATGTTCCTTTTATCTTTGATGATGATTGTGTAGAAGAATTTGAAATACTTAAGAAAGCCTTGATTTCTGCACCTATTGTTCAGCCACCTGATTGGAATGTACCCTTTGAAATTATGTGTGATGCTAGTGATTATGCTGTAGGGGTTGTTCTAGGACAAAGAGTTGATAATAAATTAAATGTTATCCAATATGCTACTAAAACTCTAGACAGTTCCCAGAAAAATTATGCTACTACTAAAAAAGAATGTTTAGCAGTTGTATTTTCTTGTGATAAGTTCAGACCTTATATTGTTGATTCTAAGGTAACTGTTCACACTGATCATGCTGCTATTAAATATATTATGGAAAAGAAAGATGCCAAACCTGGGTTCTCCTGCTATAAGAATTTGATTTGCATATTATTGATAGAAAGGGAGCTGAGAACCCCGTTGCAGACAACTTGTCTAGGTTAGAGAATGTTCTTGATGACCCCCTACCTATTGATGATAGCTTTCCTGATGAATAATTAGCTATCATAAATGCTTCTCGTACTGCTCCATGGTATGCTGATTATGCTAATTACATTGTTGCTAAATTCATACCATGTAGTTTCACATACCAGCAAAAGAAAAAGTGTTTCTATGATTTAAGACATTACTTCTGGGATGACCCACGCCTTTATAAAGAAGGAGTAGATGGTGTCATTAGACGTTGTGTACCTGAGCATGAACAAGGATAGATCCTACGCAAATGTCACTTTGAGGCTTATGGAGGACACCACGCTGGAGATAGAACTGCACATAAGGTATTGCAATTCGGTTTTTATTGGCCTACTCTCTTCAAAGATGCCCATAAGTTTGTCTTGTCTTGTGATGAATGTCAAACAATTGGTAATATTAGTAGAAATCAAGAAATGTCTATGAATTATTCACTTGTTGTCGGAGTAATGGGCCACGGGTAGGCCAACCCGAGCCCCAGAACCTTTCAAGACATCGGGGCAGGCTGCGCCCCTCAAGACCCTAGGACGAAGAGCCGCCTCCTGAGGACTCGACGGCAAGATGGCCGAGTGACCACCCACGACCGAGTCCCAGGGATGACTTCAGGGAAAGCCGACTCCTGACTAGCGACTTCTAGAGAAGCCGGCTTTGGGGAGTCGGCCTGCGACTCCAACAAACCCCATGACCTTATCAAACGGGACGGGGCAGGGGCGTAGCTACAACGAAGCCCACCCCCGCCCCTTACCAAGGGCAGGCATGGACACAGCATGCTGTACCCCGGAAGATCTCCGTGCGGCGTGGCACTGTTGCCATGCCGGCCCTGACATCAGCACCGCAGGGCCGAATCCTGCACCCACGACGGCTTGTCTGTACGGCCTAGAGGCAGCAGGCCCCACTAGTTAGTGAGACCTCAGGAGATGGCAGGAGAACCACTAGTCGGACCCGTCGGGAGTCGGCCTGGGGGAGTCGGCTGAGCCCTCCTCCGGGGCCCACGCGCCATTAATCAAGGTGTGATGGGGAGTGGCAGCAGTGATCGCCCGCCAGGCGGCGGGGCTGTTGCCACGACCTCATGATCAAGCCCGCGTCATCAGAAGCACGACTATAGTAATCAGCAGCCGGCAAGACCCGCCCGCGGCGGACGCGGCCTGTCAGCTCCGTACCAGGCCAGTCAGGCTGGCGGGCCCCAGCGGTCGGCAGAGAAGACGGAGGTCAGAGGCGCTGACGACTGGGCCCGCGTCCAGCCGGATTACCCTTGTACCCCTTGGGGTAGGCCTATATAAACACCCAGGGCACCGATGCAAGGGTATGGAACCCATTAGCTCTAGGCCAGATCATATAGAAGGGAGAGAGCTAGCCTTGCCCTCTCCTATCTCCAAGAAACAGCTCAAGGAGCAACCGTGTAAACACTTTGCCATAGTGATCATGCGGAGACCCCGTAGAGCAGCAGTTGGGGTATTATCTCCTTAGAGAGCCCTGAAGCTGGGTAAGATTCACCGGCGTGCATGTCTTCGCCTCATCCCATTTCCAGGCACCGGCGACGTTCTACTCGCCCCCACCATGATAAGCCATCCTTTGGCATATGTCGCACCAAACCCCCGACATTTGGCGCCCACCGTGGGGCCTGGTGCACCGCCGTCCTGAGATCTGTTCTGGACAGGAACCCTTTTCCTCCCTGGCGAGCGCCGCCAGCCAGGCACGCCAGACGGAGTTTGCACTGACGCGCTAAGCAGCGTTGAGATCGCCTGCGCAGCTAGCTCCTTGGCCGAACTTGTCGGCGAGGTCCGCCTCTGCCAGGGTACTGATCCACGGGCACCTATGGGACCGGCGGACCGGGTCCCTTTCGGTTTGGCGGGGGCGGAGGTCGCACGAAGAGCGGATCGAGGCGAAGCACGCGAGCGGTTTACCTAGGTTCGGGCCGCACGGATGCGTAAAACCCTACTCCTGCTTTGTGGTTTGTATTGAGTTCTTGCTCGGGAGCGTGGAGTGCTACAGTATGCACCAGCAGCTAACAAGACCGAGCGTGAGTGTTCTCCGAACTAGCTAACCCCCTCTACGTTGCGCATGGGCCTCCTTTTATATGCTCAAGGGGTCACCGACAGGTGGCAACATAGACAAGGGTAAAAATGGAAAGGTGCTGCGGTAGGTACAGCTACCTGGTACAGTGTATCATACCTAACCCTGACGGCAGGGGACAAGGGCATTAAATGCCCGTCCGCGTCGCCTAAACAGTGCAAAAGGGACCGTCAGGGACGCCACCGCTCGCCACGATGGCAATCTTGTCAGCACCGCTTGCCACCGCGCACCGCTGGCTGCGCAGCCTCCCGCCGCGCATGCCTGGAAGGGTCCCAGAGCGACACGTTGGTGGATGTGCTGGAGCGCGGGCACGGGGTGGTGGCTTGCCGCGGCAAGCGCCTTGCCGCGGTCGTTGTCTTGTCGCGTCCGGGAGCTTGTCGCTCACCGGGCCTTGCCGGGACGCGTGGCGCGTCGTGGCAAGTTCCTTGAGATGCCTTGGGTGGCCTTCCCGGCAAGCTCCTCTTGCCGGGGTCTTGTCTCCTTGGCTTGGATACTTTGTTCTTGAATGGCTCCAAAGGAACCACGGAGGACCTTGGCGGTCACCCGGCAAGCCTTGCCGCGGGATGCTGCCACTGCCCGTGCACAAGTTCGGGATACTAGGGTACCCCTACTCTAGTACACCGACAGGAGCCCCCGGGCCTGGGCCATACACGGTGCCAAGCGCTGTTGGGCTAGGCCCAAAACAGGGCACGGGCACGCGCGGCCTAGGTTACGCCATATCTCTCTCCGTATCCACCGCGCCCTCCCCGAACGGCACGCGTTGAATGCGGCGTCGTGGGAGAGATCGTGGGTGGTTTATTTATTCGGAAATGCGGAACGTCCGCCCCCTCCCCCTTTATAAGCAGGGGAAACAGGGACAGTTTGCCCATTCGCCCGTTGCTGCTCCAATCTCAGAAATCTCCGCTGCTCCCTCGTCTCCCCAAAGCCTAAAGAGAGCAGCGCCCCACCCCCCATCGCCACCAGCACCACCAACGCCGTCGGCCTCCTCCACCACTTTCGCCATGGCTCCAAAAGCCGACAAGGGGAAGGTCGTGAAGTCGACCGAGGCGCAGCGGCTTGCGGCGCTGCGAAAGGAGCGGGCAGTCTTCCCCCCCAAGCTTGCCGTGAGGGAGCTGAGGGAGAACTACTACCTCTTCTGGTCGACGGAGACACGAGCGCATCCGCGCACGAAGGTACTTCCCGCCGCCGCTTGGAAGAAGGCCCCAAATGGATACCCCTTCTTCGCCTTGTTCTTCTACTGCTGGCTCTGCCCGCCTTTCTCTGAGTTCTTCTGCGACATCATGAATACCTACGGATTCCACCTCCTTGACTTCACCCCCAATGCCGTTCTGACCATGGCAGTTTTCGCACATCTCTGCGAAAACTTTGTCGGAGTCCACCCCAGTGTATCCCTCTTTCGCCATTTCTTCATACACCGAGTAGAGAGAGGAGAGCCTTTATCCGGCGGAATCGCCTGGATCTCAAGGGCCGGCAAGAAGGAAACTTATCTGGAGGGAGAATTCCGCGGCAAGTGGGAGGAGTGGAGAGCAGACTGGTGCTGGATTGACGAGGAGAACCCGCAGCCATTCACCACCCGGCGCCAAACCCCAGTAGCACGCGGCAGCGATTGGAGTGACGTGGCCCCGGAAGACGACAAGCTGAAGATTGTTGTCACCCGGATCCTACGCCTCAGGCTTGCCGGGCTCACTGTAGGCGCTGTTGGCGCAGATTTTCTTCACCGCCGCATCGCCCCCCTGCAGGAGCGGGGGAGACCCACTTGGGAGTTCAAGAATGCGGCGGATATCATGAGGCTGCGGCCGGGCCTCAACTTCAACTTCACTGTTTTGGAGCTCAACGTGATGCTCCAGGAGCTCTTCAAGTATGACCCCCAACATCCCGAAGTGTTCAGGTTGCCGGGGGGCTTCGTTCCGCTGTGCAACAATTCCGCGCTCGACCACATCCGTGCAATGATGCCGCTATGCGACTCGCATGGAATTGTGCCAACTTGGCAGGAGCCTGCAGACGACGTCGTGCAACAGTTCTTCGATGACTTGGTAGAAGTGCCGATCCACTCCGACGAGAAGGATAGCCTCACCCGCGACACCACGGATGCGGAGATGGCACTCATCGCCACTAGGCTATAAGAGGCGGCGGCAGCCGCAGCCGCGGGCGAATTTGGATTCACCGTGGAGGAGGCAGAGGCAGCAGAGGCGGCAAGCCGTGCCGAGCGAGGGGAGCCCACCGGCGAGAAAGAACTTGCCGGACATGGCGTCGGGTCGAGCGAGCCCGCCAAGGATACGAGCGGCTCGCTGGAGTTCAACTCGTCTTCCTCTTCATCTTTAGACAGCTCGCCGCAAGCAGAGCCTCCATCCCCACCAAGAAGGCGTCTCCGCAAGGCCGGTGACGTAGCGGAGCGGCAGGCGAGTGAACAGCCGCCGCGCCGCGCGACACGCTCCACCGAGGCAAGCACTGTTGCCGCGGGAGCATCTCACGCTGCAACGGCAACTGGAGCGGGGCCCTCCCGGACCACCGCTTCTACTCCAGCCGGAGCGGGGTCGTCTCAGACCACCGCCACTGCTCCCGCCAAGCGGCCAAGGGAAGCTACTCCTCCGCCTCCTCGTGCCAGATGTGAGCCAGACTTCGACTTCTCCGCGTTCAGCTCCGACGAGGTGGAAGAAGAAGAGTAAGATTCCCTTGTTGTACTTGTAGTTCTTCAATCCTTGCTGTTTGTCTTGTATCTCATTTGCTTTTCTCTGAACTTGTTCCTCTTTAGGACTCTGGCCCAGAGAGCAGCAAAGAGGGCCAAGGTCCCGGTGATTGTCATCGAGGACGAACCTACTGCGACAGCAGGAGGTGCGCCCGAGACAACCTTGCCGGACATGGCAACTTTTCTCTAGAGCAGCCCCCAGCGTAAGTATATGGTTTGCTTCCGCTTGTGAGGTGCGCATGGATACTCTGTCTTTGCTGATATTTGACTGCTGTTTTGCGTAGGAGCAGAGCAGCCCCACCAGGAGCCAAGGGAGAATCCCCCGACAAGGGAGAACTCTCCGGCAAGGGAAGGCTTTCCGGTAAAGGAGAAGTCTCCGGCAAGGGAGGGTTCTCCGGCAAGGGACAGCACCAGCGGCCCCCCGACGGCGGAGACCACGACTGCAGAACCCGGTACAGGTAACCCTTTCGCTTCAAAACTTCCCTTGGGTTCTTCTTCTCTTGATCTTCTTTTTGTTGGATTTTTGCTTGACTCTTCTCCCCTTTCCGGCTGTCAGACCCATCTGCTATGGAGCCGATGGAGACCGAGGTTGCCGCTGAAGAAGCAGCCGGTGCTAGTGATCCCGCCGGCGCAGAGGCCGCCAAGGCTGCCGCCGCAGCAACTGGCGATGGGTCTGGCGATCGCACTGATGGCCCTGAGGTCGCAGGAGCGCCAGGCGCTACACCGACCGCCGACCCGTCCGCTCCTGCCGCAGCGCCAGGCTCCGAAGAGCCCCAGCCAAGCGTCTACTTGAAGGCCGGCGATGACGTCTTCATCAACCTCCCCTGGGCGTCAAGCTCCAGGGCGCCGGTCGAGGGGGAGATCTTCGACAGGGAGGTGCTCGCCTCCGCGGGGCTGACGCTGGTTGACGCGCCGAGCAGCAGAAGCAACGAGCCTGAGGAGGAGCGGCTGCTGCGGAAGTTGTTGTCGATCTACCGCGCGCGGCAAGCCAAACTGGACTCCTGCGAGGCGCTTGTCGCGAAGGCGGGAGCAGACATCGAGAAGCGCGTGGAGGAGCTCCGGGGTCTTCACCAAGAAGCTCTCCGGTCCTTGGCAGAGGAGCGGGAGCAACTTGCCGAAGCGCAGAAGGCCTTCCTCCTCGAGAAGGCTGAAGTTAGAGAGCAACAGCGGCTTGCCGCTGAGAAACTGTCTGCGCAGGAGGGCGAGCTGGCGCAGCGGAAGGTCAATCTTGACACCCACGAGGAGGAGCTTGCCGTGCGCGAGGGAAAATTTGGCAGAGCCCTCAAGCAAGCGGAGGATGCTGTCGCAGCCGCCGAGACCGCCAGGAAGGAGCTGGAGACGAAGGTGGCGCAGCTGGAGGCCGATCTCGTCGAGAAGGGCAAAGAGCTCAGCGCCGCCAAGGTCTCCAACGTGGATCTTGAGTTGAAGCTGACCACTTTGACCAAGATGCTGGACGGCGCCAAGGAGCAGGAGGTGGCCTTGAAGGAGGAGATCAAGGCCGACAAGGCGCTGCTAGAAAGTGCTGCCGCCACCCAGAATGCTTTCAGGGAGACTGTGGAGCACTGGACGGAGAGTCTTGTGAGTGTCGCCGCAGACATTGACAGGAAGCTGGCGCAGCTGGGGATGGAGGATCTCGGGTATCCCTCCGACGAGAACCTCCAACCCAGCGCCAAGCTTGTCTTGTTCTTCAAAGGCGTGGCGACGGCCCTCCAGCGACTCCGGGAGAAGATTCCAAAGCAGCTGGCCGACGAGTCGCGCAAGATCTGCGCGGGAGCTCTTCAGAAAGTGTTGGTGAAGGTGGCCTTCCGCAATTCGGGCCTCAACCTCACCAACGTCCTCAAGACCCTGCCACCGGATGCTGATCTGGAGGCGCTCAAGACCATTGTCGCACCCATTGTGGACAAGGTGAGCGGGATCAAGAGGATCGAGGGCGATCGGGTAGACTAGGCCGCCCGTTTCTTCTTTTCTTGTCGCTGTTTGTCATGTTATGAAAACAATCTGTTAGAGCTGCGACAAGCTATCTTTGTAATATAACTTTATTCTGGGTAATGATTGCAATGTTATTCCCTTTACTTGATTCCTCGCTTTGTATGTCTTTTTACCCTACGCTTTTAGGGAACTTGCCGGTGCAGGCACCTGAGCCGCGAGCGCTGAGTGCGGGACGTCAGCAGCCTGCTGGCGGTGCCGCTACAGACAAGAAGCCTTGTCGCAACTATTTGCAGCTCACTTAAGTTGTTGAGCGGACTCGAAACAAAGTAAGGGCGCAACTAGCTACGAGTTGGTTCCTCCGCGCACAGGTTTTCCATACAAAGTGTGGTCGTTCAAGGGAGATAACTTAAAATTTTTAAAAAATCTGATTGCTCAAACTTTGGCAACTTAGCTTTTCTGTTGTTTGCTACCCGGCAGGGCGAAACTTTCTTGGACGACGCCTGGTCCATACCATTATCTTCTCCTTTCCCCCCCGGCAAACTTGTGGGCGAGGGGAACCTTCCTTTTCTTGAGAAAAAAGAAAGAAGAGAAAATAAAGATATGGAGCCTTATGGCTCGTTATTGCTTACCGGGGAGTAGGTGCTGCACAAGGTGTCAGATCATATATGCCCAAAAAATAAAAAGCATGAAATTGACAAGATGTGCGGAGCACATGAGCTTTACTTATGCACGGGGTCTGCGCCCGGCTTTGTACAAAGGATTACATGCAACAGCGGCAAGACTTGTACAAAAGGTGGTTGTCAGAACAGGTTCCGGCAACCGCGCCTTACGGGTAAAACTTACGAAGATGCTCAATGTTCCAGGAGTTGCTCACCGGAATGGCATCTTCGGTCTCAAGGCGGACAGCGCCAGGCCTAGTGACTCGTTTCACCCGATAAGGGCCTTCCCACTTCGGCGTCAACTTGTTGGAATTCTTGGCGGACTGAGCACGCCAAAGAACAAGGTTGCCTTCCTCGAGACTTCTGGCGTTAACTTTGCGGCTATGGTAGCGGCGCAAAGCTTGCTGGTAGCGAGCAGCTCGTACAGCAGCCTGAAGACGATCTTTCTCAAGGAGCAGCGCGTCATCTTGTCGCAGCTGCTCTTGCTCGAGCTCATCATAAGCGAGCACTCGAGGTGACCCGTATACGAGTTCCATGGGGAGAACTGCCTCTGCTCCATAGACTAGAGCAAAAGGTGTCTGGCCAGTGGCTCGATTTGGCTTCGTCCTGATCGACCAAAGAACCACCGGCAGCTCCTCGATCCAGTTTCTTCCGCACTTGTGCAGCCTGTCGAAAGTTCTGGTCTTGAGCCCGCACAGCACTTCAGCATTTGCCCTTTCCGCTTGACCGTTGCTTCTGGGGTGAGCAACAGAAGCGAAGCAGACCTTGGCGCCAAGATCTTGGACGTACTGCATGAAGGTGCGGCTCGTGAATTGTGTACCGTTGTCGGTGATTATCCTGTTAGGGATCCCGAAGCGGCAAACAATCGACCTGAAGAACTTGACTGCTGACTGTGCTGTCACCTTCCTCACTGGTTCCACTTCCGGCCACTTTGTGAACTTGTCGATTGCAACGTACAAGTACTCAAAGCCCCCAACTGCTCGGGGAAAGGGGCCGAGGATGTCGAGCCCCCAGACCGAAAATGGCCAGGATAAAGGGATCGTCTGGAGAGCTTGAGCTGGTTGGTGTATCTGCTTGGAATGGAACTGGCACGCTTCACACTTGGTTACTTGTGCAGTTGCATCCTGGAGGGCTGCCGGCCAAAAGAAACCTTGCCGGAATGCTTTGCCGACAAGTGCTCTTGCGCCAATGTGGTGACCACATATGCCCCCATGTATCTCTGCCAACAGCTTTTGTCCGTCTTCCCGGTGAATACACTTCAATTTCACACCGTTCAGTCTTCTTCTGTACAGTGTCTTGTCGACAAACTGGTACATACTTGACTGCCGGGCTACTCTTTCCGCTTCTTCTTGCTCTTCGGGAAGTTCTCCTGTCTGAAGGAAACGGACAATCTGCTGCGCCCATGCTGGAGCTTGCGGCTCGACAATAAGGACTAAAGGCAAATCTGCTGCTGCGGGAACATCCGCTTCTACGGCGAGAACCTGCGGCTCTACCGGAGCTTGACGTTCCCCGGCAAGCTTGCCGGAGCAAAACTTGCCGGGAGCTTCTGCTTCAACGGAACAAACCCTAGGGATTGCCGGAGCAGAGTGCTCCTCAGCGCTCTTGGCGTTGATCTTGGGGACTGCTACGGGAACATTCGCTTCTACGGCGAGAAGCTATGGCTCTGCCGGAGCTTGACGTTCCCCGACAAGCTTGCCGGAGCAAAACTTGCCGGGAGCTTCTGCTTCAACGGAACAAACCCTAGGGCTTGCCGGAGCAGACTGCTCCTCAGCGCCTTTGGCGTTGATCTTGGGGACCTTCTTGGCGGCGGCTTCTGGAAGCTCTGCCGGAAAATAGTCACCAGAAATCAACTTCCTCTTCTTGCTCTGTTCAGTTGATGGCGTTACAGACGGTTGAGTCAGCTTGAGCACAAAGATCCCTGGTTCCACAGGTAACTTAAGTGCAGCGCACTTTGACAGGCCATCGGCAATGGCGTTCTGAGCTCTTGGAACATGCTCCATTTGTAGGCCGTCAAAGTGCTCTTCTAGCTTTCTCACTTCGTCGACGTAAGCTTCCATCAACGGACTTTTATAGCTCTTGTTCACTTGGCGGACGACAAGCTGCGAGTCACCCCTGATGATGAGCTTCTTGATCCCAAGGTCTGCCGCGATCCTGAGACCGGCAAGCAAGCCTTCATACTCTGCAGTATTGTTTGTTGCTTGCTCCTTGGGAAAGTGCATCTGGACTATGTACTTGAGGTGCTCTCCGGCGGGTGCGACAAGAAGCACGCCAGCGCCGGCGCCTTGCAGCAAAAAGGCACCATCAAAGTACATCAGTCACTCTTTGCTTGCTTTGTCGTCGGGGATGCTCGTTTCTGGAATTTCTTCATCTGGTGTTGGCATCCATTCTGCTATAAATTCTGCCAATGCTCTGCTCTGGATAGTTGAAGTACTCTCAAACTTGAGGCTAAAGCTTGACAGTTCCAGTGCCCACTCAACAATCCTGCCTGTCGCTTCTGGATTCTGTAGTATCCTCTTCAGCGGAAAGCGAGTGACAACTGTGATCTCATGTGCTTGGAAGTAATGGCGCAGCTTTCTCGAGGCCATGAGAAGGCCGAAAAGCAATTTATGCACGCCAGAGTACCTTGACCTAGCTCCCTGCATAAGGGAGCTGACAAAGTAAACTGGGCGCTGCACCATTTTCTTCTGTATCTCCTCGCGCGTCTGCGCAGATCCATCCTTGTCGGGACCAGAGCTTGCCGGGGAAGCCCCCTGCTTGTCGCTGGATGTGCCTACCGCGGTTGCTGGCTCGTCATCTGCCTCCCTCTCCGCTACTAACGCAGCACTAACCACTTGATTGGTTGCCGCTATATACAGTAGCAACTTCTCTTGTGGCTTAGGTGCGGCAAGTATTGGAGGGGAGGACAGGTGTCTCTTCAAGTCTTGCAGCGCAGCCTCTGCTTCCGGAGTCCATTTCATTGGACCTGCCTTTTTCAATAATTTGAAAAATGGCAGGGCGCACTCAGCAGACCTAGAGATAAACCTGCTGAGAGCAGCCACGCAACCGGCAAGTCTTTGTACATCTTTGACGCACTTTGGTGCTTCAATCTGCTCAATGGCCTTGATCTTGTCGGGATTGGCTTCAATTCCCCGCTGAGACACGAAGAACCCGAGAAGCTTGCCGGAGGGGACTCCAAACACACACTTCTCTGGGTTGAGCTTGAGGCTGATCTTGCGCAGATTTGCAAAGGTCTCTTCTAAATCTTGGATCAGAGTTGCCTAGTCCTTGCTCTTGACCACTATGTCATCCATATAGGCTTCCACATTTCTGTGTATTTGTGGCTCAAGAGCGACATGGACTACTCTTGCAAATGTTGAACCGGCATTTTTCAATCCGAAAGGCATCCGTATGAAATAGTACGTGCCACATGGAGTAATGAATGCGGTCTTCTCCTCATCCTCTTCTACCATGAAGATCTGATGGTATCCTGAGTATGCGTCAAGAAATGAAAGCAAGTCACATTCGGCTGTGGAGTCAACAATCTGGTCAATGCGCGGCAAAGGAAATGGGTCTTTGGGACAAGCTTTGTTAACATCGGTAAAGTCGATACAAAGTCTCCATTTCCCGTTCGCCTTGCGCACGACTACAGGATTGGCCAACCACGTAGGATGGAGCACTCCTGTGACAAGGCCTGCTGCTTCCAACTTCTTGATCTCTTCTGCAATGAATTCTTGGCGCTCCACTGCTTGCTTCCTGACCTTCTGCTTGACGGGCCGCGCATGAGGACAAACGGCAAGATGGTGCTCAATTACTCTCCTGGGAACACCGGGGATGTCAGACGGTTGCCACGCAAACACGTCGACATTCGCCCGCAGGAAAGCAATGAGCACGCTTTCCTATTTAGGGTCGAGAGTGGCACTAATGGTGAAGGTACCACCAGTGCCGTCCCCCTTGGCGGACACCTTCTTCGTCTCTGGCGGAGCTGCCATTGTCTTCTTACACTTGCTGGTGGAGCTCGATGGTGCACCCTCGACGGCAGCGCAGCACTCCGAAGAGGTGTGTTTGCCGGAGTGGGCATCAGAACTCTTGCCGGACTTGGTCTTCTTCCCCCCGGGAGCTTCAACGGCAAGTGACTTGCGATCTGCTGCGGCTGCCGCTTCCCGGTAGATCTTGTCGGCACAGATAAGAGCATCCTTCTTGTCGCCAGGGACAGAGATGACGCTTATCGGGCCTGGCATCTTCAGCATGTTGTATGCATAGTGAGAGGCTGCCATGAACTTGGTGAGCGCTGGACGGCCAAGTATCCCATTGTAAGGCATTGGAATATCGGCAACGTCAAAAGTGACCCTCTCAGTCCTGAAGTTCAACTCGCTGCCAAATGTTACTGGAAACGTGTCCTTCCCCTTCGGCTTGCTTCTTCCCGGGTTGATTCCTTGGAATGTGCCGGTCTCTTCAAGCTCGCTGTCAGGGATCTGGAGTTTCTGGAGTACAGCGGAGGAGATCAGGTTCAAGCCGGCCCCGCCGTCAACTAGCATCTTAGTGACCTTGAGGTTGCGGATAGTTGGCGAAACCAACATCGGCAAGCACTCGACCGCAGTTGTGCGATCAGGGTGGTCCTCAGTATCAAAGATGATAGGTGTGCTGGACCATTTCAGAAGCTTGCGTGACTCGACAGGTGGTTCCGCCGCATTGACTTCCCGCACCCACTGCTTAAGTTGGCGGTGCGAAGTATGCAGAGAGGCACCGCCGTCAACGCACAAGACCTCTGTGGCTTTCTGGAACTCCTGCTCACTGGTCTCGACATCGTCCATGTCTTCGTTGTCGTCGTCATCTTCATCCTTGTCGCGGCCGCGGGGTGGTCTGTCTCCTTGCCGCTGCTTGGCCTTGCCGCGGCATCCTCCCTGGCCGGCGCGCTTCTTGCTGGATTCTCCAGCACCTCCTTGGGCCCTCTCCTTGTCGCGTCGCTCGTATTCAGCCTTTTGCTGCTGAACAAGCTGCTCGACTTTCTTGCAGCTCTGGAGGTCATGGCCCTTGGTGCGGTGAATCTTGCAGTACTGCTTGTCGGTGCCGTCCTGCTTGTCGGCGACCGCCACAGCCTGGCAGTTGTTGCATGCGGCAATCTCCTTGCCGGAGCTACCAACTTTGGCTTTCTTGGCGCCACCTTCGTTGCCGGACTGCTCAACGACTAGCACATCTTTGCCTTTCTTCTTCCTGTTCCGCCGCCGGTTTTTCTTTGCCGGGGCAGCATCCTCGCTGTCAGATCCTTCTGCTCCGGTATTCTCTCCGGGGAGTTTCCTCCCTTCCTCAGCACGTGCGCACTTGTCGGCCAGGACATACAGCTCACTGACGTCTCTGATCCTACACATTGCCATCTCCTCCCGCATCCTACGGTTACGCACCTTCTGATGGAACGCGCTGATGACCGCGGCGGGGTGGACATCTGGGATGTTGTACTGTACACGGCTGAACCTCTGAATGTACTTGCGCAGGGGCTCTCCTTCCTTCTGGGCGAGCAGATGAAGGTCACACTCTTGGCCATGAGGTTTGTGGCCGCCTGTAAAGGCGCCGACAAACTGATGGCATAGGTCTGCCCAGGAGGATATGGAGTTGTCTGGCAAGTGCATGAGCCAGGACCTGACGTTGGGCTTGAGCACCAGCGGGAAGTAGTTGGCAAGGATCTTGTCGTCCCGCCCCCCGGCAGCCTGCACCGCGATGGTGTAGATGCTGAGGAACTCCGACGGATGCGTCTTGCCGTCGTACTTCTCTGGAACGTCTGGCTTGAAATTCTTCGTGCTGGGCCACTGGACTCGCCGCAGGTCACGAGTGAACGCAGGGCAACCTACCGCGTACGGCAAGTCGCCTGGTTCCCCTGGCGCATGCATGTCAACAGAGGGCCCAGCGCGCTGGTCCGATTGACGTCGCGCTTCTCTTCGGCGCTCGATGCGAGTTCGAGCGTCTTCTTGCTGTCGTTCGTGAAGAACTTGGCGCTGATCGCGACGAGCTCGTGGATCTGATGACGCGGTGGAGTCGCTGTCGAGGTGGATCCGGCGAGTCGGCGATCTTGGCCTTCGGGGCGGAGAGTGCACAGTGGTTGCACCCCCACCGGTCTTGTCGTCACCCCTACCAGCGGGAGATGGATCGCGCCGTCGGCGGCTTGCCGGCCCCGGTGGGGCCCAGCCGCCTTGGCGCAATCCAGCAGCGCGGCGTAGCCATCGCCAAACTATTTGGGGCAAGCCGCCCTGTGTATGCTACACTAGCGGAGAACATCCGAGCCACCCAGGCAGCGGCGGATGAGTTGGACAATTTCGAGGGCGAAGAACGCCGCCTCATGATGGAGCGAGTCCAGCGGCTCCTCGACGCGACCGCCGCGCAGAACGAGGCCAGCTGCCGCACGGAGGTGCCGCAACGGCCAAACGACGACCTTCACTGAGATCAAGGCGCGATGTCTCGGACACCGACTGGCGGCGCCCGAGGAAGAAGGGACAAGGAGCCGGCTGTCAGCCACAGTCGGACTCGCATTACCATAGAGCGCGACCGAGATGGCCGCCCAAGTGCAGTGGAACGACGGGACGACTGTCCGCCTCCCCCTCCCCGCAAGGAGAGGCGAGTCTCCCTGCCGCCTGTTGACCATCCGACTCTCGGCGACCGCCTTGGCCGCCGAGAGGGAGTTGGAGAGAATGACGCCCGCCACCGGATCGACCGACTTCACCGATCCTTAGCGCTGGAAGAAGAAGACGAGCTGGGTCCGCCTTGTTTTGGGCCCCGCATTCGGGACGAGCCCTTTCCCAGAGGATTCACGCTCCTAAGAGACACGCCCAAGTATACCGGCTCCGTGAAGCCGGAAGACTGGCTAGTCGACTACTCCATGGCTGTCAGCATAGCGAACGGCAACAAGCGTGTCGCCGTAAAGTACATTCCGCTCATGCTCCAGGGCACGGCCCGGACATGGCTGAATAGCCTAAAGCCCCGCAGCATCAACAGCTGGGCCGACTTCATCGAAGTGTTCGTCCGCAACTTCACCAGCACGTACAAGCGCCCTCCCAAGCCTCGTCAGCTCTCCTTGTGCGTGCAAGGCCCCGACGAGTCGACTCTCGATTACCTCACGCGTTGGGCCGAGCTCCGGAACTCCTGCGAGGGCGTGCACGAGGTGCAGGCCATCGAGTACTTCACAACCGGGTGCAGAGAAGGCACCCTCCTCAAGCACAAGCTCCTTTGCGACGAGCCAGAAACCCTCGACAAGCTGCTGATCATAGCGGACAAGTACGCCACGGCCGACTCCTCCATGAAGGCGGAGATTCAAATCAGCACAACTGGCAAAGTGGTTGCTCAAGCTCCAAGAACTCAGGCGGCAGACGCCAACCGGCGACAATAGCAGGACGACCACAAGCGCAAGGCCCCACAGCCGGCTTCCAGCAGCCGGCAGGTCGCGACCGTTGAAGCCCAGCAGCCAGATGAGCAGCCCCCGCCTAAGCGACAGAAAGGCGGCAAGCCAAACTGGTTGCCGGCCTTCTCCTACGAACAGACCCTGGATGGACCTTGCAAGTTCCATAGCGGCGTGAAGCCGTTGAACCACACCACCCGGAAGTGCCACTGGCGACGGCCTCCTGCCTCCCCCGCCTGCTGGGCAGCCGCCTCCGCTGCCGCCCCAGCAGCCGACTGTCAGGCCAGTCGGCGCGGTACAAGACGAATACCCTGAAGATCACGGAGCATACTGGTGTTCACCAGTGTGGCTGATGATCGACGCAGCAGGCGGCTGCAGTGACAAGAGGTGAATGCAGTAGCGTCGGAGACGCTAGAGTTTAGGCACCGGTCCGAGAAGCCCATCAGCTGGAGCAGGGCTGACCACCGAGAAGTGATGCCGAGTCCGGGTTCCTATGCCTTGGTCCTGGACGCCACCTTTGCTACAGATAGACGAGCCGCGCGTTTCTCGTGAGTTCTGATAGACGGAGGCAGCATCATCAATATCCTGTACAAGGACACCATGGAGAAGTTAGGAACCAAGCAAAGACAGCTTCAGAACAGCTGAACTGTGTTCCATGGCATTGTTCCTGGGCTTTCCTGCTCGCTAATCGGCAAGATCCTGATGGACGTCCTCTTTGGAGACAAAGATCACTTCCGCAGAGAGTCTGTTTGGTTTGAGGTGGTGGACCTTGAGAGCCCATACCATGCGCTACTTGGCCGACCCGCCTTGGCCAAGTTCATGGCAGTCCCCCACTACGCCTACCTCAAGATGAAGATGCCCAGTTCCCGGGGAATTCTGACTGTGGCTGGCGACTACCGGAAGTCGTATGCTTGCGCGGCTGAGAGCAGTCGGCTGGCCGAGTCCCTGGTAATCGTGGCCGAAAAGCGGCTCTTTGAGAGAGTTGTGGCGATGGCCGGCAAGCAGCCTGAGGTATCGCCCAACCCAAAAGAGTCGGAAGCTGAGGGTTCGTTCAAGCCGGCCAAAGAGACAAAGAAGATACCCTTGGATCCGGAGCACCCAGAGAGGTACGCCGTTGTAGGAGCAAACCTCGATAGCAAATAGGAAGGCGAGCTCGTCGATTTCCTCCGTGAGAATCGGGACATCTTCGCATGGTCCCCCAAAGACATGCTAGGTGTACCGACGGAATTCGCCGAGCACAAGTTACATGTCCGATCTGATGCAAAGCTGGTCAGGCAGCCCCTGCGCCGCCTGTCAGAAGAGAAGAGAAGAGTTGTCGGAGAAGAGATAGCCCGACTCCTAGCAGCCGGCTTCATTATGGAAGTGTTCTTTCCAGAATGGCTAGCAAATCCGGTCCTGGTACTGAAGAAGAACAAGCAGTGGCGAATGTGTATTGACTACACGAGCCTCAACAAGGCCTGCCCCAAGGACCCATTTGCTCTACCAAGAATCGATCAGGTGATAGACTCCACAGCCGGATGCGAGCTATTGAGTTTTTTGGATGCATACTCAGGATATCACCAGATCAAGTTGAACCCGGCTGACAGACTGAAGACCGCCTTCATCACGCCGTTTGGTGCCTTCTGCTACCTCACCATGACGTTCGGTTTAAGGAATGCCGGCGCCACCTTTCAGTGTTGCATGCAGAAGTGCCTCCTCAAGCAGCTCGGCAGGAATGCCCATGTCTACGTGGACGACGTGGTGGTGAACACTGCTGGAAGACCTCAAGGAGACCTTTGAGAACCTGCGCCGATTCCAGATCAAGCTCAACCCCGAGAAGTGTGTCTTCGGAGTACCACCCGGCCAGCTCCTAGGCTTCCTGGTGTCTGAACGCGGCATAGAATGCAACCCAGTAAATATCAAGGCCATTGAGAGAATGGAGGTACCCAGCCGACTGCTGGATGTGTAAAAGTTCACCGTCTGCTTGGCGTCCATCAGCCGATTCATCAGTCGGCTGTGCGAGAAAGCTCTCCCCTTATACCAACTCGTGAAGAAGACCACTTTTTTCGAGTGGAACCATAAGGCGGACGAAGCTTTTCTCCAGTTGAAGAAGATGCTGACTACTCCACCCGTCCTGGCGGCTCCGACCCCCAAGGAACCTATGCTCCTATACATCGCCGCCACCAGCCAGGTAGTCAACACGGTCATTGTAGTGGAAGGCAAGGAGGAAGGCAAGGCGCTACATATCCAAAGACCGGTATATTACCTGAGCGAGGTACTATTGACCTCCAAGAAAAACTACCCCCACTACCAGAAGATGTGCTATGGCGTACACTTTGCTGCCAAGAAATTGAAGCCTTACGTTCAAGAGCATCCAATCACGGTGGTCTGCACGGCCCCGCTTGCCGAGATTATTGGTAGCCGAGATGCTTCTGGACGAGTGGCCAAATGGGCCATAGAGCTGGCTCCCTACACCATCCACTACCAGCCCCGCACCGCTATCAAGTCACAAGCACTGGCCGACTTCCTCATCGACTGGGCCGAGACCCAGTACCTACCTCCAGCGCCTGATTCCACCCATTGGCGGATGCATTTCGACGGCTCCAAGATGCGCACTGGCTTGGGAGCCGGCGTCGTCCTCACCTCTCCCAAAGGCGACAAGCTCAAATACGCGCTGCAAATCCACTTTGCCGCCTCCAACAACGTCGCCGAGTACGAGGCGCTCATTCACGGGCTCCGGCTTGCCAAAGAACTTGGCATCCGCCAGATCTTGTGTTATGGCGACTCGGAGTTAGTGTTCCAGCAATCATCTGGCGACTGGGACGCGAAAGATGCAAACATGGCGAGTTACCGTTTCCTCGTGCAACAACTCAGCGGGTACTTCGAAGGGTGCGAGTTCCTCCATGTGCCAAGAAACGACAACGACCAAGCAGATGCCTTGGCACGAATCGGCTCTACCCGCCAAGCAATACCATCTAGCATCGCCCTTCAGCGCCTCCTCAAGCCGTCTGTCAAGCCTTCACCAGAATCAGACTCCATTTTTGTGCCAGCTCCTCCCGAAGATGTCGGATCCGACTCTAGAGCTCCGGCAGTCGGTACGGGGATTTTGGCGGATGACTCCAAAGCTGCCACAGTCGAACCCGGCCCGGGGACTGCGGCAGCGGACTTGAAGACTCCAGAACTCAACCCAAGGGCCGCGCCAGTCAGCTTGGGGACTTCATTAAACCAGCAAGTGGTTGTTGACTCCAACCCGCCGCCTCCCAGCCCAACCGCCCTCGTCCAAGTCGCAGTTTTGGCAGTCGAAGAAATAGTAGCACCCTCATGGGCCCAGCCCATCCTCAAATTCCTGGTGAACAAAGAGCTGCCGACTGATGAGACCTCAGCTCGGCAAATACAACGCCGGGCGGCAGCCTACACCATAGTCAATAGAGAGCTGGTCAGGCGCAGCGTCACAGGTGTCTACCAGCGCTGCGTAGAGCCAGAGCAAGGCCAAGCAATTCTCAAAGACATCCATCAAGGCGAGTGCGGCCACCATGCGGCTTCAAGAGCACTCGTCGCCAAAGCCTTTCGACATAGTTTCTTCTAGCCAACTGCCTTGGAAGAGGCCAAGGAGTTGGTCCAAAAATGCAAAGGGTGCCAGAAGTTCAGCTCCAAGCCGCACCAGCCAGCTTCTACACTCAAGACCATCCCCATTGCCTAGCCTTTCGTAGTTTGGGGTCTAGACATGGTGGGACCATTCAAGACAGCACGAGGTGGTTTAACTCACTTACTTGTCGCAGTGGACAAGTTCACCAAGTGGATAGAAGCAAAGCCAATCAAGAAGCTGAACGGTCCGACTGCCTTAACTTTCATCTCCGATATCATAATTCGGTACGGCATACCACACAGCATCATCATCGACAACAGCACAAATTTCGCCAAAGGCGCCTTGGCCCGTGTCTATGCAACACAGGGCATCTGACTAGCGTCCGTCGCCCATCCACAGTCAAACGGCCAAGTGGAGCGAGCAAACGGCCTCATCCTGTCCGGCATCAAGCCTCGGCTGATCGAGCCTTTGGAGCGTTCGGCTGGCTGCTGGCTCGACGAGCTACCAGCCGTCCTCTAGAGTCTGCGCACGACTCCAAACAAGTCAACTGACTTCACGCCCTTCTTCCTCGTCTACGGTGCCGAAACCGTCATCCCAACGGACATAGAGTTCGACTCCCCACGAGTCACCATGTACACCGAGGAGGAAGCAGAAGAAGCACGACAAGACGGCGTCGACCTGCTGGAAGAGGGCCAGCTGTTGGCACTCAGCCGGTCCAGCATCTACCAGCAGAGCCTGCGCCGATAACACAACAGGAAGGTCAGGCCAAGATCTTTCCAAGAAGGCGATCTTGTGCTCCGGCTGATCCAGCGAACAGCCGTCCAACACAAGCTGTCGGTGCCTTGGGAAGGCCCTTTCATCATCAGCAAAGTACTGGGCAACGACTCCTACTACCTGATTGACGCTCAGAAGCCCCGAGCACGCAAGAGGGACGACACCGGCAAGGAGACAGAGCGGCCATGGAATGCAAATCTCCTCCGAAGATTTTACAGTTGATGCAGTATGTACCTCCAGCTCGGGCCGAAGAGCCCTTCCAGGCCTCAAGACGACCAGCCACGACCTCTAGCCAGTCGGCTGTCAGGCTAGGGGTGCGCGGAGCCTGCATGTCCGGCCACAGGGCGGCAATCGCCTGGGCACCAACACGCTGAAGCCGGCGCAGCATCCGGTGAGCCGGCCGAAGGCGAGCCTCGATGCTCAGGATGTGCTCGTCAAGAGTTCGGGGGGCGTCGGCGGCAATCTCTGCGCCCTCGGCCTTCCGACCTTCTCGGTCAGCCTCGAGGGCTTGGATGGCGGCCTGCGAGTGCCCAGGAAAGAAGTCTGCAAAGACAAGAAGAAACGAAGAAGCAAGTCAGAAACCGGGAGTCGGAATGACTTAAATCGGCAGCTCGAAGAAAGAAAGTAATGAAACTCACCATCAACGATGTCTTCGATCTCATGGAAGCCGGAGGCCAGCAGCGCCTCCTTATCAGACTAGGAGGAGCGCTCGCTCGCGAACTCGGCCAGGAGGGCGGTCTCCGTCTCCTCCGCCTCCCTCTGCGTCTTCACAAGCAGCTCCTTCTGCTCTGCCAATTGAGTGGCCAGTAGGCCGCGCTCCATGGCGAGCTTGCTGCACTCCTCCTCTTTGGCACGCAAAGCGGAGTTGGCGTCGCTCAGCTGCTGTTGAAGAGCGGCGTTGGCCCCTGAAAAGAAGGAAGAAACAAGGCGTTAAGTCGTCAGTAATGAAGGTCGCTGGGGAGATCCGGCCCGACTGCTTAACATTCGGCCCGAATCTCGGGGACTACAGCCCGCGGGTGCGCCAGCACGCCCCCGCAAAGAAGGAAAAAGACTTACTCCGGCTCTCCGACAAATCGGCAGTCCGCTTGCCCAGCTCTTCAACGTTACGGTTGAAGGCAGTGACGCGGAGGTTGTGGTAATCCTGTGTCAAGTATTTCACACAAAAAGTCAATAGCCAGAGTTTATCAATTGGAGTTCCGGGTCGCCTGCTCAGCAGCCAGCCCGAAACTCGGGGACTACACCCAGTGGGTGCGCTGGCGCGCCACCACAGAGAGGAACAAGAAAACAAAGACCAAAGGAAAAACATACCCAGACGGCTGCCCGCGACGCCAGGTACGCCTTGGTGCAATTCTGGAGAGCGTCGCCCTCGGCACAAAGCTTCGCCTGGACGTCCAGAAGCGCCTGGTTCAGCGGCCTGTGCCGCCTCCTCGCACCCACCCAATGGGCGCGGCGCTCGTCGCTTCGGCGTCTGGGATCGCCGAGCTGGCGATGCCGACTTCCAGGGGGCGGGGTGCCAAAGTCGCCTTCTCCAGACGGTGGCGCGTTGGTGAGCCGACTTGGAGGAGTAGCCTCGCCACGGCCTCGTCTTCGGTCGGCGGCACCGGAGGGTCCGCTGGCTGCTTGCCTTGCGCACCTTCAGATGGCGGCGGAGGCGGCGGCGGAACGTTCATGTCCGGCGTAGAGGGGCCACCGCCTTCCCTCTCCACAGCGGGGTTCTGCCCGCCGGCTTCCCCATTCTGCCCCGTGAACTCCGGAGGCGGCGGCGCAGAGTTCAACAGGGTGACGAGCACCGCCCACTAGCGGCGTGCGGCTTCCTCAGCCTGCCGCTTCGTCGCGGCGGCGGCTTTGGCCTCCACCAGTTTTTTCTTGGTGGAGGCCTCCACCCTGTCGGCCTCCGCCTTCTCCAGGCGAAGGGCCTCTTCTTCGTTGCGCCTCTCCTGCGCATTCCACTCCGTCGCCTCCCAGAGGTCAGCAGCGGGGTCAATCCGCCGAGTGGTGGCGGACGTCTCCGCTGATCCCATGACGGAGGCGGCGGTGACCCTCTCAAGAGTGAGGGGAGCCCTGAAGAAAGGGAAGCAAGCAAAGACTCAGGCAAAGCCACAGAGAAAGAATAAAGCATCGAGATAGAATACTCACGCGGAGACCAATGGCGGCTTCTTCACTTTCTTACGGAAGCGGATGGCCTTCGCAGCCGCCTCGTCCCGCCGGGTCGCTGCAGCCGAGCCCTTGGGCTTCTTTGGCCGACTGCCGAACAAGGTCGGCACGGCCCTGCGCTTCTTCCCACCGCCTGGAGCGTCCGGCGCGGCAGAAGAGCCCGCGCCAGGCTGGCTGGCTCCTGGCCGATGGCGAGGGGCGACTTCTCCCTCGGCGTCGTTGTTAGGCCAGTCGGCGAAAGTGGCCGAAGGCCTGAAGTTGCCTGCTGTTCCTCCTCCTCCCTCGGCGTCGTCTTCCAGAGCCGCGCCCCCAGATCGGGGTCGTCGATGTCGCTCACTACCCGGTCGGCGAGGAACTCGCGGGCCGGACCCGAGGTGCCGGCTGGCGGGTGGAGGAGGGGATTCTGACCAAAGCTGACTGGTCAAAACAAACTCGGCAAGAAAGAAGACATTCCAAAGAAAAAAAGGAAAGGCAACTCACCACGGGCGGGGGGTTGGCGCGGGAGTATGCCTCCTTGCCGAACCGCCAATCCTCCAGGAGCTTGCTGTCCGAGAGGTAGTTCACCATGAAGGCCACCTCTTTGTGAGGCATGTCCTTGGTGCACATCCGACTCAGGTCATGGTGCCCGCTCATCCGGCATATCGTGTGGGGGCGGCCTTGGAGTGGGAGAACTCGGCGCGCCATAAAGGCGGCCAGTAGGTCTGGACCAGTCAAACCCTCCGACTGCGTCAGCACTAGGAGTCGCGTGATGGCACCGGCTCCCGCAGGCGTCAGCGACTTGGCCCGGAATGACCAGTTGGGCAGTCGCCCAGCTGGCGGGCCGGCTTCGAAAGCTGGCAGGTTGGACCAGTCCCCCATCGCGGAGGCGTTCCTGACGTAGAAGTAGGATCTCTGCCACATCTTCACCGACTTTATCAGCGAGATGGAGGGGAAGGGATTGTCGGCCCCCGACCTTCGCACGACGATAAAAGCGCCGCACTCAGCCGGCACGCCCGCAGCCTGGGTGCCGAGCTTAGAGAAGAAGAACTCCCCCCCAGAGCTCGAGGGTGGGGAGGACTCCGAGGAAGCCTTCGCACAAGGCCACGAAGGCGGACAGTAGCACCACTGCGTTGTGGGTGAGGTGGTGCGGCTGGAGGCCGTAGAACTCTAGGAAGGATCGGAAGAAACTGCTCGCCGGCAGCCCCAACCCGCGCAGGCAGTGCGAGCAGAAGATAACCCGCTCGCCCTCCTAGGGCGCGCGGGAAATCTCCCCCTTCGGCGCAAGACGTACCTGCACGCGATCCTTGCCGAGGAGCCGACGAGTCCGGCGGAGGAACTTGATGTGGTCTTCATGAACTTCGTAGTCGTCCCAGGTGCCGGAGTGCACCGGGGGAGGCGTGGCGGCAGAGGAAGAACTCATCGTGAGCTGTCACCGTGGCGGTCGCCGGAGCTTGGGCGCGCGGCGGAGTGAAGAAGAAGAAGAAGGAGGAGAGCAAGGAGCAGTGTGAAGGAAGAGAGCGAGGAGTGGTGGGAAGGAGGGGCGCGCGTGCCCCCCTCTTCCCCCTACTTATAGCCCAGTGGGCTGCGAAGCCGAGGGGGCGGTCATGGGGATTTACTGCACCCACGGCCCCACGACCCCCACTATCCACGATAAAGTTACTGCGCACAGTAACTCCACGGGAATCCCAACGGTCCACCAGGGCCGCAGCGGATCCGCTCGGGCGGCGAGGCGCGGTGGTGGCGGGCCCCGCCTATGGGCCTGTCCCGTCGCGCGCGTAGGCTGGCAGGACAGCCCAGCCACGTGCCATCGTGTGACAGGCCTAGAACGGGCGGCGGCCTAGAGGCTTAGCTAGCACGCCACTTAAATCCCGCCGCGACGTTCGAAATACAGTGCGAGTCGGAATTGAGTACGTCCGAATCGAGCGAGTCCGACTCCTTCTAGTCGGCCCAGTAGAAGTCCATCAAAGACCATGTGTTGAGCACTCGGAAAGAGAAACTGCTGAGGCTTCTCGGCCGATCGGCCGCGGCGCCTCACCAGCTTCGGGGACTACTTTCGGAGTAATGGGCCACGGGTAGGCCAACCCGAGCCCCAGAACCTTTCAAGACATCATGGCAGGCTGCGCCCCTCAAGACCCCAGGACGAAGATCCGCCTCCTGAGGAGTCGACGGCAAGACGGCCAACTGACCACCCACGGCCGAGTCCCAGGGATGACTTCAGGGAAAGCCGACTCCTGACTAGCGACTTCCAGAGAAGCCGGCTTTGGGGAGTTGGCCTGCGACTCCAACAAACCCCATGACCTCATCAAAGGGGACGGGGCAGGGGCGTGGCTACAGCGAAGCCCACCCCCGCCCCTTACCAAGGGCAGGCATGGCCACAGCACGCCGTACCCCGAAAGATCTCCGTGCGGCGTGGCACTGTTGCCATGTCGGCCCTGGCATCAGCACCGCAGGGCCGAATCCTGCACCCACGACGGCTTGTCTATACGGCCTAGAGGCAGCAGGCCCCACCAGTTAGTGAGACCTCCGGAGACGGCAGGAGAACCACCAGTCGGACCCGTCGGGAGTCGGCCCGGGGGAGTCGGCCGAGCCCTCCTCCGGGGCCCACGCGCCATTAATCAAGATGTGATGGGGAGTGGCAACAGTGATCGCCTGCCAGGCAGCGAGGCTGTTGCCACGACCTCATGATCAAGCCCGCGTCATCAGAAGCACGGCTACAGTAATCAGCAGCCGGCAAGACCCGCCCGCGATGGACGTGGCCTGTCGGCTCCGTACCAGGCCAGTCAGCGGGGCCCGCCAGCCGGCGGGCCCCAGCGGTCGGCAGAGAAGACGGAGGTCAGAGGCACTGACGACTGGGCCCGCGTCCAGCCGGATTACCCTTGTACCCCTGGGGGGTAGGCCTATATAAACCCCCCAGGGCACCCATGCAAGGGGTTGGAACCCATTAGCTCTAGGCCAGATCATATAGAAGGGAGAGAGCTAGCCTTGCCCTATCCTACCTCCAAGAAACAACTCAAGGAGCAACCGTGTAAACACTTTGCCATAGTGATCATGCGGAGACCCCGCAGAGCAGCAGTAGGGGTATTATCTCCTCGGAGAGCCCTGAAGCTGGGTAAGATTCGCCGGCGTGCATGTCGTCGCCTCATCCCATTTCCAGGCACCGGCGACGTTCTACTCGCCCCCACCATGCATGATAAGCCATCCTTTGGCATATGTCGCACCAAACCCCCGACACTTGTTATCGAACCATTTGATGTTTGGGGTTTTATTATATGGGACCATTTCCTTCCTCTAATGGGTATACACATATTTTAGTTGTTGCTGATTACGTTACTAAGTGGGTAGAAGCTGTTCCAACTAGTAGTGCTGATCATAACACCTCTATTAAGATGCTTAAAAAAGTTATTTTTCCGAGGTTTGGAGGCCCTAGATACTTAATGAATGATGGCGGTTCACATTTTATTCATGGCCCTTTTCGTAAAATGCTTGCTAAGTATGATGTTAATCATAGAATTGCATCCCCGTATCACCCGCAGTCTAGTGGTCAAGTAGTACTGAGTAATAGAGAGCTTAACTTAATTTTGCAAAAGACTGTTAATAGATCTAGAAAGAATTGGTCAAAGAAACTTGATGATGCATTATGGGCTTATAGAACTGCATATAAAAATCCTATGGGTATGTCTCCGTATGAAATGGTTTATGGAAAAGCTTATCACTTACCTCTCGAACTAGAACATAAGGCATATTGGGCCATTAAAGAGCTCAATTATGATTTCAAACTTGCTGGTAAGAAGAGGTTATTTGACATTAGCTCACTTGATGAATGGAGAACCCAAGCCTATGAAAATGCCAAACTGTTTAGAGAAAAAGTTAAGAGATGGCATGACAAAAGGATACAAAAGCGTGAGTTTAATGTAGGTGATTATGTTTTGCTACACAACTCTCGCTTAAGATATTTTGCAGGCAAACTCCTCTCTAAATGGGAAGGCCCTTACATTATCGAGGAGGTCTATCATTCCGGTGCCATAAAAATCAATAACTTCGAAGGCCCAAATCCGAGGGTGGTGAACGGTCTAAGAATCAAACATTATATCTCAGGTAATCCTATAAATGTTGAAAATAATGTTATTGAAACTGTAACACCAGAGCAATATATAAGGGACACTATCCAGAATGTTTCAGACTCCGAAAGGAATAGGTATGTGGTACGGTAAGTAAACTGATGACCCACAAGTGTAGGGGATCTATCGTAGTCCTTTCGATAAGTAAGAGTGTCGAACCCAACGAGGAGCGGAAGGAAATAATAAGCGGTTTTCAGCAAGATATTCTCTGCAAGCACTGAAATTATAGGTAATAGATAGTTTTGTGATAAGATAATTTGTAATGAGCAACAAATAACAAAAGTAAATAAAGTGCAGCAAGGTGGCCTAATCCTTTTTGTAGCAAAGGACAAGCCTGGACAAATTCTTATATAGAGAAAAGCGCTCCCGAGGACACATGGGAATACCGTCAAGCTAGGTTTCATCACGGTCATATGATTCGCGTTCGGTACTTTGATAATCTGATATGTGGGTGGACCGGTGCTTGGGTACTGTCCTTACTTGGAGAAGCATCCCTTATGATTAACCTCTATTGCAAGCATCCGCAACTACAACAAAAGTATTAAGGTAAACCTAACCATAGCATGAAACATGTGGATCCAAATCAGCCCCTTATGAAGCAATACATAAACTAGGGTTTAAGCTTCTGTCACTCTAGCAACCCATCATCTACTTATTACTTCCCAATGCCTTCCTCTAGGCCCAAATAATGGTGAAGTGTCATGTAGTCGACACTCACATAACACCACTAGAGGAGAGACAACATACATCTCATCAAAATATCAAACGAATACCAAATTCACAGGACTACTAATAGCAAGACTTCTCCCATGTCCTCGGGAACAAATGTAACTACTCACAAAGCATATTCAGGTTCATAATCAGAGGGGTATTAATATGCATATAGGATCTGAACATATGATCTTCCACCAAATAAACCAACTAGCATCAACTACAAGGAGTAATCAACACTACTAGCAACCCATAGGTACCAATCCCAAACTTAGAGACAAGAATTGGATACAAGAGATGAACTAGGGTTTGAGAGGAGATGGTGCTGGTGAAGATGTTGATGGAGATTGACCCCCTTCCGATGAGAGGATCGTTGGTGATAATGATGATGGCGATGATTTCCCCCTCCCGGAGGGAAGTTTCCCCGACAGAACCACTCCGCCAGAGCCCTAGATTGGTTCCGCCAAGGTTCCGCCTCGTGGCGGCGGAGTCTCGTCCCGAAAGCTTGCTTCTGATTTTTTTTCTCATCGAAGGACTCCATATAGCAGAAGATTGGCATCGGAGGGCCACGAGGGGGCCCATGAGGCAGGGGGCGCGCCCCCACCCTCATGGGCAGGGTGTGGCTCCCCTCTGGAACTTCTTGTGCTCAGTATTTTTTATATATTCTAAAAATGACTTTCGTGAAGTTTCAGGACTTTTGGAGCTGTGCATAATAGGTCTCTAATATTTGCTCCTCTTCCAGCCCAGAATCCCAGCTGCCTGCATTCTCCCTCTTTATGTAAACCTTGCAAAATACGAGAGAATAGGCATACGTATTGTGACATAATGTGTAATAACATCCCATAATGCAATAAATATCGATATAAAAGCATGATGCAAAATGGATGTATCAACTCCCCCAAGCTTAGACCTCGCTTGTCCTCAAGCGAAAGCCGAAATCTAAAAATATGTCCACATGTTTAGAGATAGAGGTGTCGATAAAAATAAAATACGGACATGAGGGCATCATGATCATTCTTAGAACAACAACTTATATAATTCTTTTCATATGATCTCTTATGCTAGAGTAACAATTCAATCACAATTTCAAGTATGAATCGTAAACTTCATTGAAAACTAGCAAACTATAATCTCAGCCATTGGAGCAATTGCAATTTATCATAACATAGGAAAGAGTCAATATAAGAGCTTTTCAGCAAGTCCACATACTCAACTACCATATAGTCTTTCACAATTGCTAACATTCACGCAATACTTATTGGTATGGAGTTTTAATCGGACACAGAGAAAGATAGGGGCTTATAGTTTTGCCTCCCAACGTTTTACCTCAAGGGTAATGTCAACAATAGTAGTTTATGAAAACTCACATCCAATTAGCCATATATACCAGGATCTTTCCAACATGTTGTGCTTGCCACAAGACAAAATGTAAAAAGGAAGGGTGAAGATCACCATGACTCTTATGCAAGGTAGGAGATAAAAGTAAAAGATAGGCCCTTCACAGAGGGAAGCAGAGGTTGTCATGCGCTGTTATGGTTGGATGCACAAAATCTTAATGCGAAAGAACGTCACTTTATATTGCCACTTGTGATATGGACCTTTATTATGCAGTCCGTCGCTTTTATTTCTTCTGTATCACACGATCGTATATAGCTTATTTTCTCCCACAACTTACTTGAGGGATCTTACTCAATCCATAGGTAGGTATGGTGGACTCTCATGGCAAAACTGGTTTAAGGGTGTTTGGAAGCACAAGTAGTATCTCTACTTGGTGCAAAGAATTTGGCTAGCATAAGGGGGAAAGGCAAGCTCAATCATGTTGGATGATCCATGAAAATATAATTTATCTCAGATGTAAGAAAACATAACCCATTACGTTGTCTTCCTTGTCCAACGTCAACTCTTTAGTATGTCATATTTTAATGAGTTCTCACAATCATAAAAGATGTCCAAGATAGTGTATTTATATGTGAATACCTCTCTTTCTTTATTACTTCCTATTAAGTGCAACGTTGACCAAAACTATGTTTGTCAACTCTCAACAACTTTAATTCATAATACCCTTTATATGTGAGCTCATTACTCTCCATAAGATCCATATGATCTCTTTTATTCTTTTTATTCTTTTCTCTTTTCTTTTATTCACTCAAGATCATGGCAAAATAATCAAGCCCTTAACTCAACACTAATCTTTATTATATAGCTCACTGACTCGATTACATAGAAGGATCATAAAGCAAAACTCACAACTAGATCATACTAAAACTTTATGCTACTAGATCAAGATATTACCAAAAGGATCGAACTAAGAAAAACGGTAAAGATAAAAGTGATGGGGATACGATACCAGGGCACTCCCCCAAGCTTGGCAGTTGCCAAGGGGAGTGCCCATACCAAATACTCAGTTCTTCTTTGTTGGTGGAGAGGGTGGAGTTGTTGATGATGTAGGCTTGTCGTCCCTCTTCCAAGGCATAGGCTCGCCATCATAGAAGGATGAACGAGTCTCCGGGATCCTCAAATCTGCAGGCAAACTCATCCTCTTGAATCTATATTCATACTCACAGTTTTGGTTTTGCAGGTCATAGATTTCGGCTTGGAGTTGCTCGATCTTCTCATGAATCTTGAAGATGGTCTCCCCAATGTTCTTGGCATCCAGCTTGTGGTTGTTGGTGAACTCCGCGATCATCATATGGTTGGTGTCGAGTCCGCATTCCACCATATCCTGGCACTTGAAAACTTGTTGCTCCATTGCCTCGAGCCTTGTCTCCATGCTTCCGGTCCTCCTTGGTCCCTCAACATCACAGATGTGTAGCACCCCCTCATGCATCTCAATGGTTTGAGGGTGTTGGAACACTTCCGCGAGGTAGGGGTTGATGACCTTCTCGAAAAACTTGTCCTTGGGGGCACTTCAAGACGACATGACGACCTAGATCTATCAGAAAAACAAATCAAAACAAAGATGAGAGATATTTGCGTGATACAGGAGTCAAAACCTCCGGGAGATTATATACTGAATTTTTACCGACCAAAATACGTATCGTGCAACAAAACGGAGTCCGGAGAGCGCACAAGGTGCCCACGAGACAGGGGGCGCGCCCAGGGGGGTAGGGCGCGCCCTCCACCCTCGTGGAGCCCTCATGTCCTTCCCGGACTGCTTCTTATTTTTCTATTTTTCTAAATATTCCAAAACTGAGAAAAATTGCCATTAGAACTGTTTTGGAGTCGATTTACTTACCGTACCACATACCTATTCCTTTTCGGAGTCTGAAACATTCCGGAAAGTGTCCCTTATGTATTCCTCCGGGGTTACGGTTTCAATAACATTGGTTTTAACATTTATAGGATTACCTGAGATATAATGTTTGATTCTGTGACTGTTCACCACCTTCGGATTTATGCCTTCGAAGTTGTTGATTTTTATGGCACCGAAACGATCGATAGACCTCGATAACGTAAGGACCTTCCCATTTAGAAAGAAGCTTTCCTACAAAAAAATCTTAAACGAGAGTTGTATAGCAATACATAATCACCTGCATTAAACTCATGCTTTTGTATTCTTTTGTCATGCCATCTTTTAACTTTTTCTTTAAACAATTTGGCATTCTCATAGGCTTGGGTTCTCCATTCATCAAGTGAGCTAATGTCAAATAACCTCTTCTCACCAGTAAGTTTGAAATCATAATTGAGCTCTTTAATAGCCCAATATGCCTTATGTTCTAGTTCGAGAGGTAAGTGACATGCTTTACCACAAACCATTTTATACAGAGACATACCCATAGGATTTTTATATGCAATTCTAGAGGCCCATAATGCATCATCAAGTTTCTTGGACCAATTCTTTCTAGATCTATTAACAGTATTTTGCAAAATTAATTTGAGTTCTCTATTACTCAATTCTACATGACCACTAGACTGTGGGTGATAAGGAGATGCAATTCTATGATTAACATCATACTTATTAAGCATTTTACGGAAAGCACCATGAATAAAACACTACTAGGAAAAGGGCTATAGATGGAGTTGACACTAATGGCGCACCAAACATGTGGTGCGCCATTACTATATACTAATGGCGCACCATGTGTTGGTACGCCATTAGTGTGGTAGACACTAATGGCGCACCACGTCCACGGTGCGCCATTAGTAATTTTTTTTTATTTTTTTCAAAACTACTAATGGCGCACCGTGGGAGTGGTGCGCCATTACTAGTTGAACTAGTAATGGCGCACCACATCCACGGTGCGCCATTAGTAAAATTTTTTTTTTATTTTTTTTTAATTTTTTGTCAAAACTACTAATGGCGCACCGTCGGAGTGGTGCGCCATTACTAGTTGAACTAGTAATGGCGCACCATGCCACGGTGCGCCATTAGTAACTTGGCCACCACTTCCACCGAATGCACCCCCCCCCTGGATCACCTTTTCAGTTTAAAAAAAATAAAAGAAAATGATGAAAATGTCAAAAAATAAAAGAAAATAAGTTTCCCATGAGATATGTGGTCTAGTTGTTGGGAAAATTTGTAAATATGACTTTCGACTTCATTTGCAAAATCTCTCGAGAATTTGTAAAAATGGGCATAACTTTTGCATACTAACTCGGATGAAAAAGTTTTTTATATGAAAAATCATCTACTCGAAAAGTTACATCCGAATTTAACTGGGGGAACCCCGTTAAACATTTTCAAAATCGTCAAAAACCTAACCAAAAAAAGATATGGGGCTTTTAAGATCTCGAGAGGCAAAAAAATTCAAAAAAATTCAAACTTACTAATGGCGCACCTGCCCAGGGTGCGCCATTAGTATCTTCCCGCCTTCAAAATTCAAAATAGGTCAACAAAATAAAAAAAAGTTACTAATGGCGCACCTGCCCATGGTGCGCCATTAGTATCTTCCCGCCTTCAAAATTCAAAATAAGTCAAAAAAATAAAAAAAAGATACTAATGGCGCACCTGCCCATGGTGTGCCATTAGTATCTTCCCGCCTCCTCTCCTCTCCTCCACTCCATCCCCTCCTCTCCTCTCCTCCACTCCATCTCCTCCTCTCCGGTGACCTCCTCCTCCTCTCCGGCGACCTCCTCCTCCCTCCTCTCCTCCCCTCCCCTCACGATTTCTCCTCCCTCCTCTCCGGTGAGCTCCTCCTCCCTCCTCTCCGGTGACCTCCTCCTCCCTCATCTCCGGTGAGCTCCTCCTCCCTCATCTCCGGTGAGCTCCTCCTCCCTCCTCTCCGGTGAGCTCCTCATGGTTTCTCCTTCCTCCTCTCCGATGCTCCGGTGAACTCCTCTCCGGCGACCTCCTCCTCCTCTCCGGCGATGTAGGCGAGCGCCTCTCCAGTCACCTCCTCCTCCTCCTCTCCGGCAAAAGAACGTACAAGATCCAAAAACAGGAACAAAATTTGAAATAATATCGTGCAAAAATGAGCAAAAAATGAGCAAAAAATGGGCAAAAAATCGCGATCCAGATCCAAATTCAAAATTCTAAAATAGCAATGGCGCACGGTGGGGATTAGACGGTGCGCCACTCCTATTTTCCCGCCTTCAAAATTCAAAAATACTAATGGCGCACCATGGCCTATACTAATGGCGCACCAGTGGCCTGTACTAATGGCGCACCGTGGCCTATACTAATGGCGCACCATTGGTGCGCCATTAGTATACCAGATACTAATGGCGCACCAGTGGTGCGCCATTAGTAAAAATTACTAATGGCGTGCTAGTAATGGCGCACCAGTGATGCGCCATTAGTAGGCAAAACTGGTGCGCCATTAGTAGGCCTTTTCCTAGTAGTGAAATGTGAACCACCATCAGTCATTAAATACCTAGGGACTCCAAACCTCGGAAAAATAACTTCTTTAAGAATCTTAATAGAGTTGTTATGATCAACACTACTAGTTGGAATAGCTTCTACCCACTTAGTAACGTAATCAACAGCAACTAAAATATGTGTATATCCATTAGAGGCAGGAAAAGGTCCCATATAATCAAAGCCCCAAACATCAAATGGTTCAATAACAAGTGAATAATTCATAGGCATTTCTTGACGTCTACTAATATTACCAATTCTTTGACATTCATCACAAGACATGACAAACTTACGGGCATCCTTGAAGAGAGTAGGCCAATAAAAACCGGACTGCAACACCTTGTGTGCAGTTCTATCTCCAGCATGGTGTCCTCCATAAGCCTCAGAGTGACACTTGCGTAGGATCTATTCCTGTTCATGCTCAGGTACATAACATCTAATAACACAGTCTACTCCTTCTTTATAAAGATGTGGATCATCCCAGAAGTAATGTCTTAAGTCACAGAAAAATATTTTCTTTTGGTGGTATGTGAAACTAGGTGGTATAAATTTAGCAACAATGCAATTAGCATAATCAGCATACCATGGAGCAGTATGAGAAGCATTTATGACATTTAATTGTTCATCAGGAAAGCTATCATCAATTGGTAGTGGGTCATCAAGAACTTTTTCCAACCTAGACAAGTTATCTGCAACGGGGTTCTCAGCTCCCTTTCTATCTATAATATGCAAATCAAATTCTTGTAGCAAGAGAACCCATCTAATAAGTCTAGGTTTAGCATCTTTATTTTCCATAAGATATTTAATAGCAGCATGATCAGTGTGAATAGTTATTTTAGAATCAACAATATAAGGTCTGAACTTATCACAGGCCAATACAATTGCTAAGAATTCTTTTTCAGTAGTAGCATAATTTCTCTAAGCATTGTCTAGAGTTTTACTAGCATATTGAATAACATGTAATTTCTTATCAACTCTTTGCCCTAGAACAGCACCTACATCATAATCACTAGCATGACACATAATTTCAAAAGGTAAATTCCAATCAGGTGGCTGAACAATAGGTGCAGAGATTAATGCTTTCTTAAGTATTTCAAAGGCTTCTACACAATCATCATCAAAGACGAATGGTATATCTTTTTGCAATAAATTAGTCAGAGGCCGATAAATTTTTGAGAAGTCCTTAATGAACCTCCTATAAAAACCGGCATGACCAAGGAAACTTCTTATACCTTTGATGTCCTTGGGACACGGCATCTTTTCAATAGCATCAACTTTAGCTTTATCAACTTCAATGCCACTTTCAGAAATTTTGTGCCCCAAGACAATACCGTCATTAACCATAAAGTGTCATTTCTCCCAATTCAAGAAAAGGTTAGTTTCTTCACATCTCTGCAAAACTCGATCAAGGTTTCTTAAGCAATCATCAAAAGAGGATCCATAAATGGAGAAATCATCCATGAATACCTCACATATCTTTTCACAAAAATCAGAAAATATAGCCATCATGCATCTTTCAAAGGTAGCAGGTGCATTACATAAACCAAAAGGCATACATCTATAAGCAAAAGTATCGAAAGGGCAAGTAAAAGTGGTCTTAGATTGATCATCATCTGACACAGGTATTTGAGAGAAACCAGAATAACCATCTAGAAAGAAAAAATATGTATGTTTGGATAATCTTTCTAGCATTTGATCAATAAAAGGTAAGTGGTAATGATATTTTTGAGTAGCCTTATTTAATTTGCGAAAATCAATTACCATCCTATAACCTATAATAATTCTTTGCGGAATCAATTCATCTTTATCATTAGGAACGACATTAATACCTCCCTTCTTAGGAACACAATGGACATGACTTACCCACTGACTATCAGCAACGGGATAAATTATACCTGCCTCAAGGAGCTTTAGTATCTCTTTTATTACAACTTCTTTCATCTTAGGATTCAGTCGTCGTTGGTGATCAATAACTGGTTTGGCATCTTTTTCCAAATTTATTTTGTGTTGACATAGAGTGGGACTAATGCCCTTAAGATCATCAAGAGTATATCCAATAGCAGCACGGTGCTTCTTCAGAGTTTTCAATAATCTTTCTTCCTCCTTCTCTGAAAGGTTATCACTAATAATAATAGGATATATCTTCTTTTCATCAAGATAAGAATATTTAAGTGTATTAGGCAATGGTTTAAGCTCAAACATGGGATCACCCTTGGGTGGAGGAGGACCCCCTAAGATTTCAACAGGCAAGTTGTGTTTCAGAATAGGTCCCTGTTTAAAGAACACTTCATCTATTTCCCTTCTTTCATTCATAAACATATCATTTTCATGGTCTAGCAAATATTGTTCTAAACGATCACTAGGAGGTACAGCAATAGAAGCAAGACCAATAATTTCATCTTTACTAGGCAATTCTTCTTCACGGTGTTGTCTACGAAATTTAGAAATGTTGAACTCATGAGACATATCACCTAAACCAATAGTAATAACATCCTTCTTGCATTCTATCCTAGCATTAACAGTGTTTAAGAAGGGTCTACCAAATATAATGGGACAAAAGCTATCTTGTGGGGAACTAAGAACAAGAAAATCAGCAGGATATTTTGTTTTCACACACAAGACTTCAACATCTCTAACAATCCCAATTGGTGAAATAGTATCTCTATTGGCTAGTTTAATTGTGACATCAATATCTTCTAACTCAGCAGGTGCAATATCATGCATAATCTCGTTGTACATGTCAATAGGTATTGCACTAGCACTACCACCCATATCACACATGCCATGATAACAATGATATCCTATTTTAACAGAAATAATAAGCATGCGTACCACATGTCTATGTTTATCTTTAGCACAAGGTTTTGCTATTCTAGCAGTTCCATCACAGAAAATAAATAACATGCCCATCAATATTATCAGCCAAGAGATCCTTGACAATAGCAATATTAGGTTCAACTTTAACTTTCTCAGGAGATGTATAGGTTCTAATATTGCTTTTACAAACCACTGTTGAAGCTTTAGCATGATCTTTTATCCTAACAGGAAATGGTGGTTTCTCAACATAAGCAGTAGGAACAATAGGACCATTATAAGTGACAGTCTTTTCTTCAACTTTAATAGGTGCAGCTACTTTTACTTCTATGGGAGGATGATATTTAAACCACTTCTCTTTAGGGAGATCAATATGAGTAGCAAAAGATTCACAGAAAGAAGCTACTATTTCAGAGTCAAGTCCATATTTAGTGCTAAATTTACGGAAAACATCAGTATCCATAAAAGATTTAAACAATCAAACTTAGGTGTCATACCTGACTCCGTACCTTCGTCGAGATCCCAATCTTTAGAGTTGCGTTTAATTATTTCGAATAAATCCCATTTGAATTCAATAGTCTTCATCATAAAAGAGCCAACACAAGAAGTATCGAGCATGGTGCGGTTGTTATCAGAAAGCCCAGCATAAATTTTTTGAATAGTCATTTCTCTTGAGAGCTCATGATTGGGGCCTGAATATAACATTGACTTAACCCTCCCCCAAGCTTGAGCGATGCTTTCTCCTTCGTGAGGCCAAAAATTATATATATAATTATGATCACGATTTACAAGATGCATAGGATAAAACTTCTGATGAAATTCCAATTTCAATTGTTTGTAGTTCCATGATCCCATATCATCACATAGCCTATACCATGTCAATGCGTCTCCCTCCAAAGATAAAGGGAAGACCTTCTTCTTCATAACATCATCGGGCATACCTGCAAGCTTAAATAATCCACAAACTTCATCCACATATATTAGGTGCTCATCAGGATGTAGTGTTCCATCTCCTGCAAAAGGATTAGCTAGCAGTTTTTCTATCATACCCGAAGGAAATTCAAACCAGACATTTTCATTTTCAGTAGGTTCAGTAGGTTGAGTAGGTTGAGGAGCAACTCTATGCTCTACTGGTCGGGATGAAGATACCCCGAAGAAGCCCCTCAAAGGATTACTTTCCATAGTAACAAGTGACAGTAAATTTCAGCACACTATATAAATTTTTTTCCTTACCAAATTCCACCTACCAAAGGCGCTTCACTCCCCGGCAACGGCGCCAGAAAAGAGTCTTGATGACCCACAAGTATAGGGAATCTATCGTAGTCCTTTTGATAAGTAAGAGTGTCGAACCCAACGAGGAGCAGAAGGAAATGATAAGCGGTTTTCAGCAAGGTATTCTCTGCAAGCACTGAAATTATAGGTAATAGATAGTTTTGTGATAAGATAATTTGTAACGAGCAACAAGTAACAAAAGTAAATAAAGTGCAGCAAGGTGGCCCAATCCTTTTTGTAGCAAGGGAGAAGCCTGGACAAATTCTTATATAGAGAAAAGCGCTCCCGAGGACACATGGGAATATCGTCAAGCTAGGTTTCATCACGATCATATGATTCGCGTTCGATACTTTGATAGGTCCCTGAAATCAGCATTAACGAATGCACCACTTTGCAAGCTTGTGCTAGTCACCACACACATCACAAAAATACATGGATAGCACCTCTGGAAAGATGGCAAAGCATATAACAAAACGCATGTAGAGCTCATGAGCATATCATGCACACATTAATCATGACAAAAATGACAAATAGCTATTTGGAGCAGCAGATCTGACAATTATCTCAAATAGCATTCTTCCAACAGCATTTCGGGCATCAAGATGAACTCAAATGAAAATGATGCAATGAGATGAAATGATGTGCTCTCTGAGGCGAACATTTTGATATGCTATATGCCCAAAACCGATCTACGGATGCAAATTTACGACACGATGAACATAGCAAAATAATTAGGGTTAGGGACGAAAAAGTCAACCCCGAGATTTCGGATCTCAGATCCAGATCGGGATCTCGCCGGAGTTACTGTTCATGCGCGGAAGCCGAGGACGCCGGAGCTTCGCCGGAGACGAAGGAGACCGGCCGGAGGGGGTGCGGGCGTGGAGGAGGAGGCCGGAGTGGGACGGCGGCCGGACGCGGGAGCGGCCCGGCGGGGCCCTGCCGGAGCTTGGGCGCTGAGCCGCGCCGGAGTTGGGCAGCGCGGCGGAGGGGCGACCGGCGATGTGGCCGGCCTCGGGGAAGAGGGCCCCGGGCGGCGGCGGGAGAAGATGGGCCTCGGGGGCCCCTCCTGGGCCTCCCGGGCCGGCGGCGGCGATGAAGTGGGGCGGCGGCGCAATCCAACGGACGGCTAACACGTGGCGGTGGCGGCGCGGGTCGGACAATGTCCGGCCCGGCGATTTTGTCCGGCGGCGGCGGATGAAGTGGATTTAGGGTTTCGGGAGAGGGGAAACGGGAATTTCGGAGGGGGGTGTATTTATAGGCATAGAGGGAGCTAGGAGTGTCCAAATGAGGTGCGGTTTTCGGCCACGGGATCGTGATCGAACGCTCTAGATGATGGAGAGGGTTTTGGTGGGTTTTGGGCCAAATTGGAGGGGTGTTGGGCTGCAACACACACGAGGCCTTTTCGGTCCCTTGGTTAACCATTGGAGCATCAAACGAAGTCCAAATGGTACGAAACTTGATAGGCGGTCTACCGGTAGTAAACCAAGGCCGCTTGGCAAGTCTCAGTCCAATTCGGAAATGTTTAACCCCCACACACGAAAGGAAGGTAGTAATGACCACCGGAGGAGAACGGAATGGCGGAATGCAAAACGGACAACGGGGAAAATGCTCGGATGCATGAGACGAACACGTATGCAAATGCAATGCACATGATGACATGATATGAGATGCATGACAACAACAACAACAACACACGGAGACAAAAAACCTAACCCGAGAAAATAAAATAACTTAACGCCGGAAACGGCAAGAGTTGGATTACATATTGGGTAAATCATATCCGGTGTGTTACATTAAGCTTCTGTCACTCTAGCAACCCATCATCTACTTATTACTTCCCAATGCCTTCCTCTAGGCCCAAATAACGGTGAAGTGTCATGTAGTCGACGTTCACATAACACCACTAGAGGAGAGACAACATACATCTCATCAAAATATCGAATGAATACCAAATTCACATGACTACTAATAGCAAAACTTCTCACATGTCCTCAGGAACAAACGTAACTACTCACAAAGCATATTCATGTTCATAATCAGAGGGGTATTAATATGCATATAGGATCTGAACATATGATCTTCCACCAAATAAACGAACTAGCATCAACTACAAGGAGTAATCAACACTACTAGCAACCCATAGGTACCAATCCCAGACTTAGAGAGAAGAATTTGATACAAGAGATGAACTAGGGTTTGAGAGGAGATGGTGCTGGTGAAGATGTTGATGGAGATTGACCCCCTCCCGATGAGAGGATCGTTTGTGATGACGATGGCGATGATTTCTCCCTCCTGGAGGGAAGTTTCCCCGGAAGAACAGCTCCGCCAGAGCCCTAGATTGGTTCTGCCAAGGTTCCGCCTCGTGGCGGTGGAGTCTCGTCCCGAAAGCATGCTTATGATTATTTTCTCATCGAAGGACTCCATATAGCAGAAGATGGGCATCGGAGGGCCACAAGGGGGCCCACGAGGCAGGGGGGCATGCCAAGGGGGTAGGGCGCACCCCCACCCTCGTGGGCAGGGTGTGGCCCCCCTCTGGAACTTCTTGCGCTCAGTAATTCTTATATATTACGAAAAGGACTTCCATGAAGTTTCAGGACTTTTGGAGCTATGCAGAATAGGTCTCAAATATTTTCTCCTTTTCCAGCCCAGAATCCCAACTGCCGGCATTCTCCCTCTTTATGTAAACCTTGTAAAATAAGAGAGAATAGGCATAAGTATTGTGACATAATGTGTAATAACAGCCCATAATGCAATAAATATTGATATAAAAGCATGATGCAAAATGGACGTATCATAAACCGACTCCAAAACAGTTCTAATATTAATTTTTCTCTGTTTTGGAATATTTAAAAAAAATAGGAAAATAAGAAGCTGTTCGGGAAGGACACGAGGCTTCCACGAGGGTGGAGGGCGCGCCCCTGGTTCGTGGGCACCTCGTGTGCTCTCCGGACTCCGTTTTCTTGCACGATACTTCTTTCGGTCTATAGAAATTCACTATACAATCTCCCGGAGGTTTTGACCACCGTACCACGCAAATATCCTCTATTTTTTTTCGAGCTGTTTTTCTGACAGATCTAGATCACCATGACATCTCCAAGTACCCCCAAGGATAAGTTCTTCGAGAAGGTCATCAACCCCTACCTCGCGGAAGTGCTGCAACATCCTCAAACCATTGAGAAGCGTGAGGGGTTGCTGCACATCTGCGATGTTGAGGGACCAAGGAGGACCGGAAGCGTGTAGACAAGACTCGAAGCAGTGGAGCAACAAGTTTTCAAGTGCCAGGACACGGTGGAACATGGACTTGATGCCAGCCACATAATGATCATGCATTTCATCAACAACACCAAGCTAGATGCCAGGAACATCGGGGAGACCATCTTCAGGCTTCATGAGAAAATCGAGCATCTCCAAGCCCAGATCTATGACCTGTGAAACCAAACTGTGAGTATGAATATAGATTCAAGAGGATGAGTTTGGCTGCAGATTCGAGGATTCCGGAGACTCGATCTTCCTTCTATGCTGGTGAGCCTATGCCTTGGAAGATGGACGACAAGCCTACATCATCAACAACTCCATCATCACCACCTCCGAGGAAGGAGACATAAATACACGAGTATGGGCACTCCCCTTGGCAACTGCCAAGCTTGGGGGAGGTGCCCCGGTATCGTATCACCTCCACACTCCTATCTTTATTGTTTTTCTTAGTTCGATCCTTTTAGTGATATTTTGATCTAGTAGAATAAAAGTTTTAGTATGATCTAGTTTTTGAGTTTTACTTTATGATCCTTCTATGTAATCGAGTCCATGAGCTATATATAATAAAAATTAGTTATGAGTCAAGGGCCTGATTATCTTGCCATGATCTGGAGGGAATAAAAATAAAAGAGAAGAGAAAGAATAAAAAGAAATGAAGAGATCATATGGATCTTATGGAGAGTAATGACTTCACATATAAAGAGTATGATGAATAAAAGTTGTTGAGAGTTGACAAACATAGTTTTGGTCATCATTGCAATTAATAGGAAGTAATAAAGAAGAGGTTCTCACATATAAATATACTATCTTGTACATTTTTATGATTGTGAGCACTCATTAAAATATGACATGCTAAAAAGTTGATGTTGGACAAGGAAGACAACGTAATGGGTGAAAGTGCGTTATATCGACTAGAGGGGGGGTGAATAGGCGATTTTTATGGAAGTCTTCAAAACGTGAGAGTTATGAAGACAAACAGTGAAGATTATGCCTATTACTATGCAGCGGAAGTTAGATTACACTAGGCCAGCCATGGTCATGTATTCAATAGAGTGAAAGCGCAATGACAAACAGCTTCAGTGTAATAAGGATCAGGTAGGAAGAAGTTATGAAGCCAAACAGATCATATATTCATGTTGTGAAGACAAAAGATAAAGCAAGCATGCAATGGCTTCACAATGAATAACTGTAAGTAAAAGGAAGTGAAGATGAAACCAGTGACACGTTGAAGACAATGATTTGTTGGACCAGTTCTAGTTGCTGTGACAACTGTACGTCTGGTTGGAGCGGCTAGGTATTTAAACCAAAGGACACACAGTCCCGGACACCCAGTCAAGGACACTTAGTCCAAGACACCCAGTCCTCACCGTTTTCTCCTTGAGCTAAGGTCACACAGACCTCGCCCAATCACTCTGGTAAGTCTTCAAGGTAGACTCCCAAACCTTCACAGACTTTGTTCACCGGCAATCCACAATTTCTCTTGGATGCTCAGAACGCGACGCCTAACCGTCTGGAGGATGCACAGTCCTCAAGTGTAATAAGTCTTCAGATCACACAGACACGAAGACTTAAGTGATGCCCAATTTACTCTGGCTCTGGGTGGTTAGGGCTTTTCTCCTCACTAGGAATTTTTCTTTCAAAGGCTTCGAGGTGGGTTGCTCTCAAACGACAAAAGCCGTGCACTGAAATCTGAGAAGCCAACCGTTTATGGTTGTGGGAGTGGACTATTTATAGCCACTTGGCAACCCGACCTGATCTGTCCGAAATGACCCTGGGTCACTAAGGAACTGACACGTGTAACAATGGTCGAATTTTGAACTCACACGACAACTTTACTTGGGCTACAAGTAAAGCTGACTTGTCTGACTCTGGACAAGATTTTCTCTCAAAGTCTTCGCTCGAAGACATAGGATTTGAATTAGGCATCACTTCAGTCATTTTGACTGGTTCTCTTGGACCCCACTTAACAGTACGGTGATTCCTATGACACAACATAAATGAAATAAAACTACAAAGGATCTAAGTCTTCGAGTTCCATAAGCTTCATAGGGAGTCTTCTCATGTCATTGTCTTCAATATGAATATCTTCATAAACCACCATTGTCTTCAATGTCTTCGTACATTTTTAGGGGTCATCTCTGGTAGTAAAACCGAATCAATGAGGGACTTCTACCTGTGTTTTCCTGTAATTCTCACAAACACATTAGTCCCTCAACTAGGTTTTCCATCAATACTCCAAAACCAACTAGGGGTGGCACTAGATGCACTTACAAATGGGTTATGTTTTCTTACATCCGAAATAAATTATGTTGTCATGGATCATTCAACATGTTTAGCTTGCCTTTCCCTCTCATGCTAGCCCAAATTCTTTGCACCAAGTAGAGATACTACTTGTGCTTCCAAATATCCTTAAACCCAGTTTTGCCATGAGAGTCCACCATATCTACCTATGGACTGAGTAAGATCCTTCAGGTAAGATGTCATTGTTGCAAGCAATAAAAATTGCTCTCTAAATATGTATGATTTATTAGTGTGGAGAAAATAAGCTTTATACGATCTTGTGATGTGGAAGAAATAAAAGCGACGGATTGCATAATAAAGGTCCATATCACAAGTGGCAATATAAAGTGATGTTCTTTTGCATTAAGATTTCGTGCATCCAACCATAAAAGCACATGACAACCTCTGCTTCCCTCTACGAAGGGCCTATCTTTTATCCTTGTCTTATACTTTATACAAGAGTCATGGTGATCTTCACCTTTCATTTTTACATTTTATCCTTTGGCAAGCACCTTGTGTTGGAAAGATCCTGATATATAAAGCTAATTGGATGTGAGTTTTCATGAACTATTACCGCTGACATTACCCTTGAGGTAAAAGGTTGGGAGGCAAAACTATAAGCCCATATCTTTCTCCGTGTCCGATTAAAACTTCATACCCATAAATATTGCGTGAGTGTTAGCAATTGTGAAAGACTAAATGATTGTTGAGTATGTGGACTTGCTAAAAAGCTCTTACATTGGCTCTTTCCAATGTTATGATAAATTGCAATTGCTTCAATGACTGAGATTATAGTTTGTTAGTTTTCAATCAAGTTTTTGATTCATACTTGAAATTGTGAATGAATTGTTACTTTAGCATAAGAAATCATATGACAATATATATATATATATATTGCTGTCATAAGAATGATCATGATACCCTCATGTCCGTACTTTATTTTATCGACACCTCTATCTCTAAACATGTGGACATATTTTTTGACATCGGCTTCCGCTTGAGGACAAGCGAGGTCTAAGCTTGGGGGAGTTGATACGTCCATTTTGCATCATGCTTTTATATCGATATTTATTGCATTATGGGCTGTTATTACACATTATGTCACAATACTTATGCCTATTCTCTTTTATTTTACAAGGTTTACATGAAGAGGGAGAATGTCGGCAGCTGGCATTCTGGGCTAGAAAAGGAGAAAAATATTAGAGACCTATTCTGCACAACTCCAAAAGTCCTAAAACTTCACGGGAGCATGTTTTGGAATATATAAAAAATACTGGCGAAAGAATCAACCAGAGGGGCCCACACCCTGGCCTTGAGGGTGGGCGAGCGCCCTAACTCCCTGGGTGCGCCCCCTGTCTCGTGGGCCCCATGGCAGGCCTCCGGTTCCCATATTTGGCTATATGAGGTCTTTCGCCCTGGAAAAAAAATCAAAAGCAAGCTCACGGGACGAAACTCCGCCGCCACGAGGCAGAACCTTGGCGGAACCAATCTAGGGCTCCGGCGGAGCCGTTCTGCTGGGGAAACATCCCTCCGGGAGGGGGAAATCATCACCATTGTCATGACCATCGATCCTCTCATCGGGAGGGGGTCAATCTCCATCAACATCTTCACCAGCACCATCTCATCTCAAACCCTAGTTCATCTCTTGTATCCAATCTTTGTCTCAAAACCTCAGATTGGTATGTGTGGGTTGCTAGTAGTGTTGATTATTCCTTGTAGTTGATGCTAGTTGGTTTATTCGGTGGAAGATCATAAGTTCTAATCCTTTATGCATATTAATACCCCTCTGATTATGAACATGAATATGATTTGTGAGTAGTTACATTTGTTCCTGAGGACATGGGAGAAGTCTTGCTATAAGTAGTCATGTGAATTTGGTATTCGTTCGATATTTTGATGAGATGTATGTTGTCTCTCCTCTAGTGGTGTCATGTGAACGTCGACTACATGACACTTCACCATTGTTTGGGCCTAGGGGAAGGCATGGGGAAGTAATAAGTAGATGATGGGTTGCTAGGGTGACAGAAGCTTAAACCCTAGTTTATGAGTTGCTTCGTAAGGGGCTGATTTGGATCCATATGTTCCATGCTATTGTTAGGTTTACCTTAATACTTCTTTTGTAGCAGCGGATGGTTGCAACAGGGGTTAATCATAAGTGGGATGCTTGTCCAAGGAAGGGCAGCACCCAAGCACCGGTCCACCCACATATCAAATTATCAAAGTACTGAACGCGAATCATATGAACGTGATGAAAACTAGCTTGGCAATAATTCCCATGTGTCCTCGGGAGCGTTTTCCTTTATATAAGAGTTTGTACAGGCTTGTCCTTTGCTACAAAAAGGATTGGGCCATCTTGCTGCACCTTATTTACTTTTATTACTTGTTACCTTTTACAAATTACCTTATCACAAAACTATCTGTTACCGATAATTTCAGTGCTTGTAGAGAATACCTTACTGAAAAGTGCTTATCATTTCCTTCTGCTCCTCATTGGGTTCGACACTCTTACTTATCGAAAGGACTACGATAGATCCCCTATACTTGTGTGTCATCAACCATCTTGTAGCGATCCGACCTCAAATGGTCAAATCTCTATGCATAAGTGTCATCCCTGGATCGGTAATGCTGACACACACAGTACTTGAAGGATTTATAACAGAGTGCAATCACACACTTATTATACTGAATATCTCAAGAGAGTACTTATTACAATAATATGGCTGAAGGCCATCTAATGAAGATAACAGCGGAAGGCTTCGAAGGCAAAATGAGTCCATCAACACCAACGGCATAGCTGAGTGCAAAACAACGACCTACCGCACCTTACTCTTTGTTTGAAAAGTCTACAACATAATGCATTGCAGCCCGAAATGGGTCAGCACATGGAATATGCTGGCAAAATAACACTGTAGAGCAACGAACAAGAATAACTGTTATCACTACATGCATATATGGCTGGTGGAGGCCAATTTTTCCCTACTGCAAAGGAATATATTTTACTTAACTATCAAGTTGGTTGATCAAAACTATTAAGAAGGTTCCTCCAACTCAATCCCAATTTAAAAGTAATTAACAGCCCAACAAAATTAATTAAGAGTGATGAGATCAAACCAATAATTCAAGAACCAGATACTCAAGATGTCCATAACCGGGTGCACGACTAACCATGATTAGTTTGTACACTCTGCAGAGGTTTGTGTACTTTTCCCCACAAGACTCAATCTCCTCCATTGAATTTCTCGCACTTCATGTTGTTTGAGAAACGGATGACCGAGATACAGTCTTTCCGAAGAGGTCCCCTTAACCGATAGATAGGTCGGTACACCTACAATCCCCTACATCTGCTAGCCCATCATGGAAAAGTTTCCCACAACTTACTCAACTATGCCAGAGCCCATATTGGCTTGTGGCTGCACATGGAAGTTTCTAGCATGAATAATCTTATGATCCCTTTGAGCCTGGGAGGAGAACCATAGGATAATCACACGGGTACTCCGGGATATCCCAGGACAACGCTGGATTGCTCCAGGTGCCCAGACAACCATTGGGTGCTCCGGGGTGCCTCAACCAATCCACCCAGATGTGTATTAAAGTAGGCACCTTAAGTTAACCACTATTTAACAAATCTCACATCTGTCATCGATACACTCAACCAAACCACGTCTACGAGCATAACATAGCAGTATAAGCATAACATACAAGTAACTCCCAAGGTTTACATAAAGGATAAGAGGTTCTACCTCATCAACTACTTCCCAAAACCCACATGTTAAGTAGATCCTACTCATGCAATGTTTGAGGGTTGAAGCTAATGCATAAAAAACTAGGTAATAAGGGATATGATCAAAGTGTTACTTGCCTTGCTGACTATATGAAAACCCTAGTGACTCGTAGTAGCATGGTTCGCACTCCGGAAACTCTATCGCAAACAAACAATAACATACATAAGAACTCAAGCAATATAAAAAAGTGTAAACTCAAAATAAAAGATCTAAATCAAAAGTTCAAGAGAAGAGCTTTGATTTGCAAAAAGAATCGATCGAATCAGAGCTACGAAACTCAAACTGCGGTCAAAAGAAGTTCAAATTCAAATCTGCTTGCAACCAAATTTTAATTTTTCAAAACCATGTTGAAATTGTTTCACTGGAAAGAGGGGCTCGAGACGAAGATTTTGGCACTGGTTTCACTGGATTTGGACAAACGGTTAAACAATTGCGAGCGTTTGAAGATCAAGGGCTAATCTGCGATAAAAATAATTGCGAATAGGTCCCTAGCCGAAAAATAAATTAAAAGAAAAGACTAACGAGCAAACATTCGCTAACAGGGACGAACAGATAAACGCGTTCACGAACAGAGGCGTTTGGGTGAACGTTCGCTAAATAGGTTCGATCGAGAAAAACCGAGAAAACCCTAACCCTAAAATAAAAATCGATCTAGATCAAAAACCGAAAAAACCGAAATGAATTGGCGGCGTTTTTTACTGGTTCATGAGGAAAACCGGTGGGTCGGAGAGATCCGGCGAGTCGGCGGCTCCGGCGTGGCGGCGGGCAACGACGAGGCGGGGCGGCGGGGTTCGGCGAGTGGGCGGTCGCGTCGGCGGCGAGCGGCGGGCTACGCGGCTAGGGCGAGGAGGCGGCGGCTGCATGCAGCGGGGTGGAGAGAGGTGGCGGGGCCTCGGCCTTATAAGAGGCCCGAGGCGGTGGTGGCTTTGCGCGAGGGGCCTGCCCGGGGCGGAGTCCTTCTCGGACTCCCCCTCAGCGTTCGCGCCAGGCACGGCGTCGGCGCGCGGGTGTAGGGTCGGCTGGGTTTCGGCCCAGTCTCCGTCTCCTCCGCCTCCCTCTGCGTCTTCACAAGCAGCTCCTTCTGCTCTGCCAATTGAGTGGCCAGTAGGCCGCGCTCCATGGCGAGCTTGCTGCACTCCTCCTCTTTGGCACGCAAAGCGGAGTTGGCGTCGCTCAGCTGCTGTTGAAGAGCGGCGTTGGCCCCTGAAAAGAAGGAAGAAACAAGGCGTTAAGTCGTCAGTAAAGAAGGTCGCTGGGGAGATCCGGCCCGACTGCTTAACATTCGGCCCGAATCTCGGGGACTACAGCCCGCGGGTGCGCCAGCACGCCCCCGCAAAGAAGGAAAAAGACTTACTCCGGCTCTCCGACAAATCGGCAGTCCGCTTGCCCAGCTCTTCAACGTTACGGTTGAAGGCAGTGACGCGGAGGTTGTGGTAATCCTGTGTCAAGTATTTCACACAAAAAGTCAATAGCCAGAGTTTATCAATTGGAGTTCCGGGTCGCCTGCTCAGCAGCCAGCCCGAAACTCGGGGACTACACCCAGTGGGTGCGCTGGCGCGCCACCACAGAGAGGAACAAGAAAACAAAGACCAAAGGAAAAACATACCCAGACGGCTGCCCGCGACGCCAGGTACGCCTTGGTGCAATTCTGGAGAGCGTCGCCCTCGGCACAAAGCTTCGCCTGGACGTCCAGAAGCGCCTGGTTCAGCGGCCTGTGCCGCCTCCTCGCACCCACCCAATGGGCGCGGCGCTCGTCGCTTCGGCGTCTGGGATCGCCGAGCTGGCGATGCCGACTTCCAGGGGGCGGGGTGCCAAAGTCGCCTTCTCCAGACGGTGGCGCGTTGGTGAGCCGACTTGGAGGAGTAGCCTCGCCACGGCCTCGTCTTCGGTCGGCGGCACCGGAGGGTCCGCTGGCTGCTTGCCTTGCGCACCTTCAGATGGCGGCGGAGGCGGCGGCGGAACGTTCATGTCCGGCGTAGAGGGGCCACCGCCTTCCCTCTCCACAGCAGGGTTCTGCCCGCCGGCTTCCCCATTCTGCCCCGTGAACTCCGGAGGCGGCGGCGCAGAGTTCAACAGGGTGACGAGCACCGCCCACTAGCGGCGTGCGGCTTCCTCAGCCTGCCGCTTCGTCGCGGCGGCGGCTTTGGCCTCCACCAGTTTTTTCTTGGTGGAGGCCTCCACCCTGTCGGCCTCCGCCTTCTCCAGGCGAAGGGCCTCTTCTTCGTTGCGCCTCTCCTGCGCATTCCACTCCGTCGCCTCCCAGAGGTCAGCAGCGGGGTCAATCCGCCGAGTGGTGGCGGACGTCTCCGCTGATCCCATGACGGAGGCGGCGGTGACCCTCTCAAGAGTGAGGGGAGCCCTGAAGAAAGGGAAGCAAGCAAAGACTCAGGCAAAGCCACAGAGAAAGAATAAAGCATCGAGATAGAATACTCACGCGGAGACCAATGGCGGCTTCTTCACTTTCTTACGGAAGCGGATGGCCTTCGCAGCCGCCTCGTCCCGCCGGGTCGCTGCAGCCGAGCCCTTGGGCTTCTTTGGCCGACTGCCGAACAAGGTCGGCACGGCCCTGCGCTTCTTCCCACCGCCTGGAGCGTCCGGCGCGGCAGAAGAGCCCGCGCCAGGCTGGCTGGCTCCTGGCCGATGGCGAGGGGCGACTTCTCCCTCAGCGTCGTTGTTAGGCCAGTCGGCGAAAGTGGCCGAAGGCCTGAAGTTGCCTGCTGTTCCTCCTCCTCCCTCGGCGTCGTCTTCCAGAGCCGCGCCCCCAGATCGGGGTCGTCGATGTCGCTCACTACCCGGTCGGCGAGGAACTCGCGGGCCGGACCCGAGGTGCCGGCTGGCGGGTGGAGGAGGGGATTCTGACCAAAGCTGACTGGTCAAAACAAACTCGGCAAGAAAGAAGACATTCCAAAGAAAAAAAGGAAAGGCAACTCACCACGGGCGGGGGGTTGGCGCGGGAGTATGCCTCCTTGCCGAACCGCCAATCCTCCAGGAGCTTGCTGTCCGAGAGGTAGTTCACCATGAAGGCCACCTCTTTGTGAGGCATGTCCTTGGTGCACATCCGACTCAGGTCATGGTGCCCGCTCATCCGGCATATCGTGTGGGGGCGGCCTTGGAGTGGGAGAACTCGGCGCGCCATAAAGGCGGCCAGTAGGTCTGGACCAGTCAAACCCTCCGACTGCGTCAGCACTAGGAGTCGCGTGATGGCACCGGCTCCCGCAGGCGTCAGCGACTTGGCCCGGAATGACCAGTTGGGCAGTCGCCCAGCTGGCGGGCCGGCTTCGAAAGCTGGCAGGTTGGACCAGTCCCCCATCGCGGAGGCGTTCCTGACGTAGAAGTAGGATCTCTGCCACATCTTCACCGACTTTATCAGCGAGATGGAGGGGAAGGGATTGTCGGCCCCCGACCTTCGCACGACGATAAAAGCGCCGCACTCAGCCGGCACGCCCGCAGCCTGGGTGCCGAGCTTAGAGAAGAAGAACTCCCCCCCAGAGCTCGAGGGTGGGGAGGACTCCGAGGAAGCCTTCGCACAAGGCCACGAAGGCGGACAGTAGCACCACTGCGTTGTGGGTGAGGTGGTGCGGCTGGAGGCCGTAGAACTCTAGGAAGGATCGGAAGAAACTGCTCGCCGGCAGCCCCAACCCGCGCAGGCAGTGCGAGCAGAAGATAACCCGCTCGCCCTCCTAGGGCGCGCGGGAAATCTCCCCCTTCGGCGCAAGACGTACCTGCACGCGATCCTTGCCGAGGAGCCGACGAGTCCGGCGGAGGAACTTGATGTGGTCTTCATGAACTTCGTAGTCGTCCCAGGTGCCGGAGTGCACCGGGGGAGGCGTGGCGGCAGAGGAAGAACTCATCGTGAGCTGTCACCGTGGCGGTCGCCGGAGCTTGGGCGCGCGGCGGAGTGAAGAAGAAGAAGAAGGAGGAGAGCAAGGAGCAGTGTGAAGGAAGAGAGCGAGGAGTGGTGGGAAGGAGGGGCGCGCGTGCCCCCCTCTTCCCCCTACTTATAGCCCAGTGGGCTGCGAAGCCGAGGGGGCGGTCATGGGGATTTACTGCACCCACGGCCCCACGACCCCCACTATCCACGATAAAGTTACTGCGCACAGTAACTCCACGGGAATCCCAACGGTCCACCAGGGCCGCAGCGGATCCGCTCGGGCGGCGAGGCGCGGTGGTGGCGGGCCCCGCCTATGGGCCTGTCCCGTCGCGCGCGTAGGCTGGCAGGACAGCCCAGCCACGTGCCATCGTGTGACAGGCCTAGAACGGGCGGCGGCCTAGAGGCTTAGCTAGCACGCCACTTAAATCCCGCCGCGACGTTCGAAATACAGTGCGAGTCGGAATTGAGTACGTCCGAATCGAGCGAGTCCGACTCCTTCTAGTCGGCCCAGTAGAAGTCCATCAAAGACCATGTGTTGAGCACTCGGAAAGAGAAACTGCTGAGGCTTCTCGGCCGATCGGCCGCGGCGCCTCACCAGCTTCGGGGACTACTTTCGGAGTAATGGGCCACGGGTAGGCCAACCCGAGCCCCAGAACCTTTCAAGACATCATGGCAGGCTGCGCCCCTCAAGACCCCAGGACGAAGATCCGCCTCCTGAGGAGTCGACGGCAAGACGGCCAACTGACCACCCACGGCCGAGTCCCAGGGATGACTTCAGGGAAAGCCGACTCCTGACTAGCGACTTCCAGAGAAGCCGGCTTTGGGGAGTTGGCCTGCGACTCCAACAAACCCCATGACCTCATCAAAGGGGACGGGGCAGGGGCGTGGCTACAGCGAAGCCCACCCCCGCCCCTTACCAAGGGCAGGCATGGCCACAGCACGCCGTACCCCGAAAGATCTCCGTGCGGCGTGGCACTGTTGCCATGTCGGCCCTGGCATCAGCACCGCAGGGCCGAATCCTGCACCCACGACGGCTTGTCTATACGGCCTAGAGGCAGCAGGCCCCACCAGTTAGTGAGACCTCCGGAGACGGCAGGAGAACCACCAGTCGGACCCGTCGGGAGTCGGCCCGGGGGAGTCGGCCGAGCCCTCCTCCGGGGCCCACGCGCCATTAATCAAGATGTGATGGGGAGTGGCAACAGTGATCGCCTGCCAGGCGGCGAGGCTGTTGCCACGACCTCATGATCAAGCCCGCGTCATCAGAAGCACGGCTACAGTAATCAGCAGCCGGCAAGACCCGCCTGCGACGGACGTGGCCTGTCGGCTCCGTACCAGGCCAGTCAGCGGGGCCCGCCAGCCGGCGGGCCCCAGCGGTCGGCAGAGAAGACGGAGGTCAGAGGCGCTGACGACTGGGCCCGCGTCCAGCCGGATTACCCTTGTACCCCTGGGGGGTAGGCCTATATAAACCCCCCAGGGCACCCATGCAAGGGGTTGGAACCCATTAGCTCTAGGCCAGATCATATAGAAGGGAGAGAGCTAGCCTTGCCCTATCCTACCTCCAAGAAACAACTCAAGGAGCAACCGTGTAAACACTTTGCCATAGTGATCATGCGGAGACCCCGCAGAGCAGCAGTAGGGGTATTATCTCCTCGGAGAGCCCTGAAGCTGGGTAAGATTCGCCGGCGTGCATGTCGTCGCCTCATCCCATTTCCAGGCACCGGCGACGTTCTACTCGCCCCCACCATGCATGATAAGCCATCCTTTGGCATATGTCGCACCAAACCCCCGACACTTGTTATCGAACCATTTGATGTTTGGGGTTTTATTATATGGGACCATTTCCTTCCTCTAATGGGTATACACATATTTTAGTTGTTGCTGATTACGTTACTAAGTGGGTAGAAGCTGTTCCAACTAGTAGTGCTGATCATAACACCTCTATTAAGATGCTTAAAAAAGTTATTTTTCCGAGGTTTGGAGGCCCTAGATACTTAATGAATGATGGCGGTTCACATTTTATTCATGGCCCTTTTCGTAAAATGCTTGCTAAGTATGATGTTAATCATAGAATTGCATCCCCGTATCACCCGCAGTCTAGTGGTCAAGTAGTACTGAGTAATAGAGAGCTTAACTTAATTTTGCAAAAGACTGTTAATAGATCTAGAAAGAATTGGTCAAAGAAACTTGATGATGCATTATGGGCTTATAGAACTGCATATAAAAATCCTATGGGTATGTCTCCGTATGAAATGGTTTATGGAAAAGCTTATCACTTACCTCTTGAACTAGAACATAAGGCATATTGGGCCATTAAAGAGCTCAATTATGATTTCAAACTTGCTGGTAAGAAGAGGTTATTTGACATTAGCTCACTTGATGAATGGAGAACCCAAGCCTATGAAAATGCCAAACTGTTTAGAGAAAAAGTTAAGAGATGGCATGACAAAAGGATACAAAAGCGTGAGTTTAATGTAGGTGATTATGTTTTGCTACACAACTCTCGCTTAAGATATTTTGCAGGCAAACTCCTCTCTAAATGGGAAGGCCCTTACATTATCGAGGAGGTCTATCATTCCGGTGCCATAAAAATCAATAACTTCGAAGGCCCAAATCCGAGGGTGGTGAACGGTCTAAGAATCAAACATTATATCTCAGGTAATCCTATAAATGTTGAAAATAATGTTATTGAAACTGTAACACCAGAGCAATATATAAGGGACACTATCCAGAATGTTTCAGACTCCGAAAGGAATAGGTATGTGGTACGGTAAGTAAACTGATGACCCACAAGTGTAGGGGATCTATCGTAGTCCTTTCGATAAGTAAGAGTGTCGAACCCAACGAGGAGCGGAAGGAAATAATAAGCGGTTTTCAGCAAGATATTCTCTGCAAGCACTGAAATTATAGGTAATAGATAGTTTTGTGATAAGATAATTTGTAATGAGCAACAAATAACAAAAGTAAATAAAGTGCAGCAAGGTGGCCTAATCCTTTTTGTAGCAAAGGACAAGCCTGGACAAATTCTTATATAGAGAAAAGCGCTCCCGAGGACACATGGGAATACCGTCAAGCTAGGTTTCATCACGGTCATATGATTCGCGTTCGGTACTTTGATAATCTGATATGTGGGTGGACCGGTGCTTGGGTACTGTCCTTACTTGGAGAAGCATCCCTTATGATTAACCTCTATTGCAAGCATCCGCAACTACAACAAAAGTATTAAGGTAAACCTAACCATAGCATGAAACATGTGGATCCAAATCAGCCCCTTATGAAGCAATACATAAACTAGGGTTTAAGCTTCTGTCACTCTAGCAACCCATCATCTACTTATTACTTCCCAATGCCTTCCTCTAGGCCCAAATAATGGTGAAGTGTCATGTAGTCGACACTCACATAACACCACTAGAGGAGAGACAACATACATCTCATCAAAATATCAAACGAATACCAAATTCACAGGACTACTAATAGCAAGACTTCTCCCATGTCCTCGGGAACAAATGTAACTACTCACAAAGCATATTCAGGTTCATAATCAGAGGGGTATTAATATGCATATAGGATCTGAACATATGATCTTCCACCAAATAAACCAACTAGCATCAACTACAAGGAGTAATCAACACTACTAGCAACCCATAGGTACCAATCCCAAACTTAGAGACAAGAATTGGATACAAGAGATGAACTAGGGTTTGAGAGGAGATGGTGCTGGTGAAGATGTTGATGGAGATTGACCCCCTTCCGATGAGAGGATCGTTGGTGATAATGATGATGGCGATGATTTCCCCCTCCCGGAGGGAAGTTTCCCCGACAGAACCACTCCGCCAGAGCCCTAGATTGGTTCCGCCAAGGTTCCGCCTCGTGGCGGCGGAGTCTCGTCCCGAAAGCTTGCTTCTGATTTTTTTTCTCATCGAAGGACTCCATATAGCAGAAGATTGGCATCGGAGGGCCACGAGGGGGCCCATGAGGCAGGGGGCGCGCCCCCACCCTCATGGGCAGGGTGTGGCTCCCCTCTGGAACTTCTTGTGCTCAGTATTTTTTATATATTCTAAAAATGACTTTCGTGAAGTTTCAGGACTTTTGGAGCTGTGCATAATAGGTCTCTAATATTTGCTCCTCTTC